>NC_061111.1:244657233-244802295 GCF_002878395.1 Capsicum annuum | reverse complement strand
TCTTAAGCTATAATTCTCACCACTACACACCACACCTAAACTCCACATCTAAAGTTCAAGCTTGTTGTCTATCCTCAATTATTTACCACCAGTATAACATGCCACATACTATACTAGTCCATCAAATTGGGAAATCAACCCAAATACTTCACTTAACTTAGCTACTACCTACAATCACAACCCCGCTATAACCTCATCATTACAACTCAAAATCTACTACATACCTTCTCACCTGAAGTGTTAATATACTACTACTAAAGAAAGGACCATCAAAGGGGTAAAGTCACATGATAGGATTAGTCGATCTTAATCTTATAATATAATGCATTATGATTTTATCAACATATTCTATTTTCTCATATCTTACTTACTTACCTAATCGCACATCACAATGATCTTCAAAATTTAATAAACACTAATGAGTCTCTACTTACAACTTATTAACTAATCTAGCCTTTTCCATTTACAACCTATAACAGATTTCTATAACCATTATAACTATCCACTCTAGGCTCCTCCCTAATTCGAATAGATAATAATCATAGCCAGACACTTCCTCCACAGACTACCATACAACCTATAAATATTGCTACCACATTAGTCTATCACTATACAATGGCAACCCACTCCTCAATCCATGATTCTCCAACTAAAACTATTTATTTATGCAAATGTCACCTTCACTCTGACTGCTAACCTTGTGACTTCATGTCACCAACTTTTACACCATCTAACTACCAATAGGTCATGACAGTTTAACATACACTACTACTCGGGTGGAATACAGTTCCAACATTCTTGTACACATCATTATCCTTAAACATGACATCCGCAACAAGAATTTATTAAAGAAGACTGAATACACTCCATACCTCAGCCTCAATCGCACGATTGATGCAGATAGAGGTATATACTTAAATAAACACACTTTAAAGCACTCATGGGCTACTCTAAAGTACTTGCGCAAATTCATAACTTTATGAATGACATAATTAGAGAAAACCACATCGTTGGGGGAGCTATACTCTTAAACTTGTATCACCTCAACAGTGAGGCATGACCCATGAAATTAGAATGAGGAATGAATTTAGATGACTTTCTTATGGACAACTCTATAGCATGAACTATAGTATGAAAGAATAAGAAACAACTCCTAAATGCCCGGTAGCCTCCTAATTATAAGTGCAGTGCAAAACACACCCATAAGCAAGACTCTACTAGAGATGATTTAGTAGACACCCTGGGACCATAAACCATGCTCTGATACAAAGTTTGTCATGACCCAAGCTGGGGCCCTAGCCATGACGAGCATACCGAACCGTGAAGGCCCGAGTGCCCTTCTCTATCTGGAAATCATACACGCTTTCATATAATATAAAGAAAAATGTGAAAATATAAAACAATACGGAATCATGGTCAATATCATAATTCAATTAAAAAATCTAGAACAAAATCCATAAACCCCTAACAATGTCTAATATTAGTCTGCGAAATCTCTAACAACTGAAAATGACCTTTGTCTAAAATCTGGGACAAGACCCTCAGTCGGACCATGAATCAAAATAAAATAAAAATAACAAGTTTCATAACCAGGCCTTCTGAAGTAAGGGAGGCTCTCCAGCTGCAAACTTCTGACGAGTTGATCTACTACATAACGGGACCCCAGGACTATGTCTCAAAGTCCTGAAATATAGGGGGTCAATAGAGATGTACTGGTACGTAGAACAATCCAAAAACAAAAAATATATATTTATAAAGCATAGGTGAGAGCATTTCATAAATCACATATCATCTTGAAATAGTTGAAAACACATGGGCATAATCTAAAACTTTCAAAACACACTCCGTAAATTATAACGCTACTCTTTATGTTACTTCTGAGCTACATGATACACCCTACAACTCTGCTATTCCATGAGCTATATGGATCCGCCCTTGACTTGGTGGCCAAGCCCCCAACCCAAGTTTGCCGCAAGGGTTGGAGTCTCTGCTTCTCTACTACGCCACAGGGCCGCCATCAGCATACAATTTCCCTTTTAGGTATTATAAACCCGTGTCGACAAATCACAGTTTTGGGCAATGAACCATTTTACTCGTGATTTCCTTGGGTATCCATCTAACCCTCTTAAGCCCAATTTAGATTCTTTAAATCATATCTTTGTTGAAAAGTTATTTCTTTTATAAAAATCTTTGGGCACAACAAAAATTGGGTATCTTCTTACTCAGACTTGAAAGTTATGTCACAATATCTCTACTTCCCTTATCTTAATTTAAAATATTTTTATTGACCACCCAAAACCTCTACTATTCGAACCAAAAGTTCATATTTCAAAACAGTTGAAAGACCAAACCATTCTCAATACTTATTCCACGGTGGTCACCCTTTTCAATTACTTTTAAACCAATCTAAATAGTAATCATGATCATCATAAAACAAGTAATTCACCTTTCCATTATCTCATGAAAACAATTCAATGTATACATAACAAACTGAAATGTTTAACAATTTGCATAACCCATTCTCAACATGTTAAATCGATACAATTTCATAGTAAAAGAGGGAACTACATATCCCATTCTCTCATTTAAGTTCACAATCTAAGCATCATCATAGTCACATGAATACAATTCAAATTTAGGGCTTCATACCATAATTTTCTCAACACTTCATCATGAAGTAATAATTTAAACACAAATTTATCAATGATCTTGAAACAATTTTGTATATACATATATATATATATCCTTTAAAATAATTTTGAAAACTAAAAATCAATACCCATGGGGTTTAGGATAGTCCCATGTACCTTAGATTACAAGGTTTGAAGAGTAGAACTCAAATCTTGATTTGTTCTGTGGAAATCTTGGACTTCAGGATTGATTTTTCCTTGCTTTCTTATTCTTGGAGGAAACCCTTGGTTGATCTTATTTTTTGAGAGAAAATTTAATAGAAGAGGCAATTGATGATTCTTGGGGCTGGAATTTTATGTTATGGATGGATTTTGGGTTAGGAAAAGTAACCAAAATGCCCCTAGACCCATTAGGAATTGAAATAATGTGCAAAATAGCATTAAATTCGTGTAAGGTTTCGAGCCGAGGCACAGTCGATGTGATGCATCAAGATCACATCGGCTTACTGCCTCACACGGAAAATTCCATAACTTTTCATCGGTTTATGGATTTAGGCGAAATTGGTATCGTTGGAAAGCTATTTCAATTATCTACAATTTGGTGGGTCTTGAACTTAAAAATTCTATGTCTATCAAAAGTTATATACATTCAAAATAGACCCTTGGATAATTGAATATCAAACTTTCGATGAAAGAATGACTCTTAGCTCAAGTTTGCTCCAAGTAATTTTTATGAACACTTTTCACCTCATAATCACTTCGTACACTAGGAGAAGGATCATGACATGAGACTTTAAATATAAACCAAGGAATTAGAGTTTACGCACATAGAAATGACGATTCTCTTTCAAATTCAATATTTGGGGTGTTATTGTTACCAAGACTCATAGGTTATTTGTAATGTGTTTACTTGTCTAATGATTAGTGTTCATTCATAGAAGATATGGCTAATTCTAAGTGGCGTTAGTTTTGGAGGATATCAACTTAAGATGTTGTCACACCCCGAGTTGAGGCCCTAGACATGACATGAACCCGATACTATTGCTTGTACGAGAGAACATTTTGGCATATCACATGAGCATACAACTAACATAATGAATAGAGAGGAAACAGAATAGAATAAGACTCCTTAAACG
This sequence comes from Capsicum annuum, assembly GCF_002878395.1. Taxonomy (NCBI): domain Eukaryota; kingdom Viridiplantae; phylum Streptophyta; class Magnoliopsida; order Solanales; family Solanaceae; genus Capsicum; species Capsicum annuum. The sequence goes on along the minus strand of NC_061111.1, from coordinate 244,798,529 downwards.
ATAAAGTCTTTCATCAATGTTCATTAATATCACATAACGTCTGAAGATACAATAGTCATGACAAATAATACTAAAAATTACAAGATCTGTCTGGCAACTAAATCAGTCTGTGAAGCCTCTAATAAGTACCAATAAAAAGAAAGAAAATGTAATGAAGTCATTATATCCTGTCCAACCTCCTGATAGGAAAGAGGCTCACCAATAGAAAAAGATAGAGATCCTAATGAGGTGCTTGACTGCGGACATGAGAGCCAGAACCTACATCATGAAATGATGTAGCACCAAAGGCGGTCAATACGTGAAATGTATTGGTATGCAAAATCATTTCAGGAGATTAGTACATCAAGAGATTAGAAATACAATAAAATTCAAATGTAAAAGAAGACAACTGGATAGGAACAAGAATATAAGTTAAATTTATGATTAACCAAGTAAGGTAGATTTAATTCCTTTGATTATTTGTGGGAGAAAGTAGTGAACCGTTATAAACCACCATGTGAGTGCATGGAGTCTGATCTCGGCCCGATCAGCTAAGCCATCCTATACCTTGCCGAGCATATGATGTGACATGACATAATTTGCTAGCAAGTATCCATGGTTAGTCCCTTTTTAGGATACATAAAAAAAGAGTCATCTGACATACGGAATAATCTCTCTCCTATGTCGGCAAACATAGTTTCGGGCATTTGTCATTTCAACCTATGCATTCATGGTCAGCGTTCATGATGTTATCTTATTTATCTGATTAGTTCTTGACCAAATTATTAGTCTTGTTTTGTTTGTGCTCATATTTTATCCATTTTAGGCTCATGCTCATGGTTTAGCCTCTTTAGGCTCATAATTATGTATAACCACTTTAGGCTCATATGGAGAGTTAACCGTAATAGATTCATATTCATGAGTTAACACTATCAATATTGGAGAGTCATGATAGGTAATTTCATGATTCAATGTGATATAATTCATGTACAAGATTGGAACCAATCTTGTAAAAATATTCATATTAATATTATTAAGTATCTATTAACTAGCTCAATGGGAAACTTCCTGAGAAGTTGGTATTATTATACTAGGGCTTGCAATTATAGTTCATAGTGCAAACAGTTTTAGGAATGTTGCGAGAAGGTGACTTTCTTATGGATTATGCAATTGGAACCATACTTTTAGAGTTTCATAAAATTTTATCTTATAACTTTAATAGAAACATTCACATGATGGCATGACTGAGATTTTGACATGGAAGATTGGCTAGATATTGTATTACAAATCATCTACAACCAAAGATTTTGGAAAACAGATTAACATAAGATCCCAGTAGAAGATAAAGCAATCCTACCTACTGGACATTAATTTAAGAGATAAAAGGGATGTTCTTTATGTTAATTAATCCTAACGTCTTTCAAGAAATTTATAAATAGAAAATACTTGTTGAAGATTATTGAGACCACCATATTATTGAATGGACAAGATTCAGGTTCTAGATTTAGGCAAAACAACTCCATACGTTATGAATACATAAGCACTTGTTACGACGCCAAAAGGAAATAGAACTTGACAGGTTGATTTGTTTTTAATCTAACTGTTGAATACAAACACCTAGACACCATCTGTTTGGAAAAGAAATTACAAAATAGATTTGGAGAATAAGAAAACATAATGAAACGTGAGCAAAAGATAGTTCTACATACCTCAAAACGTTTGAAGAACTTGAGATCTGGGGAAGGGATTAGACTTGTTTTCTTGAATGAATTTCATCATATTCTTGAGATTTGAGTCTTAGTGGAGGAATACGGATGTTTATTTATGGATATCGTATGAAAAACTGATGGGGAAACGTGAGGTTTTATCCATTAAAACATCAAGAAGGCAGGGAGGTTTGTATTGTAACATTTAACTGATGGATAGTAAGTCTAGGAGTCTTAACATATAAATTCAATGTAGAAGAAGGTTTTAATAACTTGGGGTTAATGTAAAAAGGAAAGGACAAAATTACCCCTCGAAGAATATGAAAAGAAAAGAAAAACTCATCTGGTATACGGCTGTTCTGATTGTTCTTAGTAAAACACACGTAACTTTTTACTCGGGTCTCAGATTAATGAGTTGTAGGTAACGTTGGAAAGAAGACTCAAAAACCTTTAATTTGATAGGTGATGGGTCATGTAACTCTAAACATTCTAAGAGAAATTCTTTTTTAAATTTGGTCCTTGTGTGAAACTATACGGAAACTTAATCATTAAAGGACCCTTCACTCAAATTTGTTTTATAGATTTCTTATTCCCTTAATTCATACCCAATACTCCTACGACACTTAAGACTTGACCTTTTCACCTAGATACAATAAAATTTATAGATTCTGGTCAAAGTACATATGAAGAGAAGTCCAACTGATTTTATTTTTAGCTCGAACGTTCAGGGTGTTACAATATCTCCCCCTTGGGGTCATTCATCCTTTAATGATGGTCATGGATGAGTACCTTACATTGGAATACTCGAATAGTCTAGTATTTCTTGAATTATTTATTAATTACATTAACTTTCCTATCATGTGGAGCTTCGTAACAAGCCATAGAAGAAACATAGAGGCACGAGTCATGGAATTCATTAGACTTAACATAGACATGTCATAGGACATGTGTTTCATGGGAAATGAACATAACACCGTAAGACATGAATTTAGGTATGAGCTATAGGGGTATCTTAGATATCTAAATAGGGATTATATAGCATGAATGCCATGACGAAGACTAGGACTTAAGTCCCATTTGGTCTGAAGTTACATAACATGAAATATGGGTGCATTAGACATAAGAATACGGGTATTTTAACCTCTAATAATGGTAGTTATAGATCTTAGCAACACCTTTTGAACCTACCTTTTCCCCTGAATATTACACTTCATTGTTTCCAAAGTACAATTCTCACATGGGCACATACAAGTACAAGTCTGATTCTAACATACTTTTTAACATGTTAAAGCCTACTCAGAGGTACAAGGTGCCATACCTAAAATACTCATGTCCGTCTAAATTTTAGGATCCCATATTCTATTTCCATTTAGGAACCTTCATATTTGTTGTTGACTTGCTCTTAGGTTAGTTCAAAAACTCAACAACGTCTCTCCTGGATCTATAGTTATACCCAAGGACACAACTTTTTCTCATCATGAAAACATCCATCCTTGAACTCTAATAAAGCAGTCACAGATTTCATAGTGTATTTTAGCCACATGATATCTAAGCTCATCACTATAATAACTTCATAGTTTTTTCCAAGTTAATAATAAAAATCTTCTCCATCCACCCTATAACCTCTATGAACAGCAATTTCATGTACTTCTACCAGGGGACACCCGATATGAATTCATCCAACTATTACATATAGCTAATTTTCATCTTGCACGTCATACATGCTTATGATCTTAGATGAACCAGTACACTGCCATCATCACAACAAGGAACATCTAGTTACTCTTATCCAACCAGAACTTAGCTGATATAACCATTGTCATGTCATAAAGAATACCATCGAAGGACTAGAATATGAGCATCAGGAATATGAGGGATACTGCTCAATCACTACTAATACTTATCGTGACCTTGCTAATAAAGATGTGTCCCGGGAATAATGCATAATAGGCACGAATATTTCATATATCAAATACATAAACCACAACTGAAGAATCATTCTGGATATAGATAATGACAACATGAGTTCGATACATATCAAAAAGTGTGAGTTCATAGGACTAGGCAGACTGAAATTCATGGATTCACGGAGTAAGTCTAGGATCATTGAGTTAAGCTTATTTTCATTCTAGCAACTTAACATGAACATGAATCAGTATGAAGTTAATAAACCTAGATCATGGGCATGATGCTAATACGGGGACATGAGTTGAGTGTCTTAGTGACTAAAGTACAAGGGATATTTTAGGATAGGCATGGATCACTTTCTCATTCTAGCTCTTTTTTTGAACTCATTACGTTACTATTTGTATTCAAAGATATGACTTTATTCCTCACCCAATCATCTCCCCCTTAGCTTAAAATTTAGTGTCCTAAGATTGTGGACCTATTATCTAAGCTGAGTTATCATTACTTTACTTTACTCTGCATGGTCGGGGTATCACTATACACATGAATGCTAAACTCTTTTTAATAGACTATATTTGTAGATACTTAATCTTTGCTAGGACTTCTTTCGGAGATACTTATCTAAAATTTTTCTTGCCTCTATGGCCATCATTCTATAATTTATGCTCCTATTGGTATACATACCCACTTCTTCAAAAACTTAATAGAGTGGTCTTTTCTTATTAGACTACAATCATCAAACCTCTAAATTTCTATCCACCCAATATTATAGAATTAAAACTTATATCAAGAGACTTAACATTATACTTTTTTTATTTATAATCCTCTGATTAAGACCAAAGGATAACCATATAATTCATACTTAGAATCTTTCCACCTTACACAATATCAAGAATAATAAACTAGGATCACACCACACTTAGGAGCTTAGAATCTCATCTACGATATGTATCTCTTCTGGAGCACACATCTTCCCTTATAATTCTTAAGATTTCCTCATCATCAAATTTTTTACCCTTCATTCACTTATTCATCTAGAGCCCACATATATCACACTTACACTTTCATAGTTTTCACAAGTTAACATCTTTATTTCTCGCATATGCTTTGTCAAGCCCGTTGTATCCAATCCTAACTAACATTATCACTCTCATGCTACCCTTCTTCTTACCACGTCGATCATCTAAGGTCAAGCTTTACGGTCTAGTACTAAAAATATATGGCAACACTTATACTACTTAGAATTATTTCTACCAAAGATAATCAAGAAACACCTGGTCATTGAGGGCTCACGACAAAATAGTAAATTTTTAATCTAGTCTCACAATATCCGTGTATTTTATCGCACACCGCTACTACTTATTCAATGACCTTCCTAAACTACATTCATATTTCTAAATAAACAAGTGGGGTTACTCTTTTTAAAACACAAGGGGTAGCTTAAATTTGTCAATTCCTGGCCACTCTATCCTCCTGTTCACAACATAGACTTAATCTTTACTAACACCATCACATGTCGTCCTAACTTGCTTCCTAGTTCAAGTATACTTCTAAGTCATTGTATCCAACAATCTTTGTCTACTTGCAACCATAGAATCTTTACCAAACTTATCACACCTTAGATAACACCTAAAGACATATCACCCCATCAATCAATCAATAGGTACATGACTCTAGCTTATATTTCGATCAATTTACTATTTCACTCTTAGGCCACTACCCATTGACTTTATATGTCTAGCTCTCAAATTCATTCTACTGCTTATGACTTACAACAACCCAAACTATACTATCTCTTAGGTGATAGTACTATCGAAGAACTGAAATACATAACTTCTGGCTAAAGGTATCATTTGCAACAAGGTTTAAAAAAATAGTAAAGAAAATATGAGAGTACATCTTAGTTTGGCACAGACAGATGATTAAAATGAAAAAGTGTGCATTCTTATGAATCAATGGGCTTAAACGTACTAATGATCTCTGCTTAATCTCTCCTGCAGTCTTTTAATATTTTTTTGTTAGCTCTATCTGAGAGAACTACATCGATAGGAATCTGACCTTTAATGCTTTTACCAATTCAAAGGTGAGGCGTATTAAGAGGAATTATAAAATCACATAAATACGCATAAGATTCTTAAGGTAGCTCTGTGGCACCATCTAGAATGTGAAAGAAAAGAGACATTTCCTAAATGCTTTGCAGACTCCAAATTATAAGTATGGCGCGCTTAACATCCATAATTAGGACTCTACAAAACATGGCTTCAAAGACACCCTAGGACACTTGAACTCTGCTCTCTCTGATATCAAGTTTGTCACGCCCCGAGATGAGGCCCTAGACGTGTCATGCATCCGATACTATTGCAAGTACGAGAGAACTTTTTGTCATATCACATTAGCATACAACTAACATAATGAATAGAGAGGACACATAATAGAATAAGAGTTCTTAAAGGATAAAGTCTTTCATCAATGTTCATTAATATCACATTACGTCTAAAGATACAATAGTCATGACAAATAATACTAAAAATTACAAGATTTGTCTAGCAACTAAATCAGTGTGTGAAGCCTCTAATAAGTACCAATAAAAAGAAACAAAATATAATGAAGTCATGATATCCCGTCCAACCTCCGAAAAGAGGCTCACCAATAGCAGAAGATAGAGATCCTAATAAGGTGTCTGATTGCGGACATGAGAGACAGAACCTACATCATGAAATGATGTAGTGCCAAAGGCGGTCAATACTTGGAATGTATTGGTATGCAAAAACATTTCAAGAGAGTAGTACATCAAGAGATTAGAAATGACAGTAAAATTCAAATGTAAAAGAAGACAACTGGAAAGGAACAAGAATATAAGTTAAATTTATGATTAACCAAGTAAAGTAGATTTAATTCCTTTGATTATTTGTGGGAGAAAGTAGTGAACCGTCATAAACCACCATGTGAGCGCATGGAGTCTGATCTCAGCCCGATCAGCTAAACCTTCCTATACCTTGTCGGGTATAGGACGTGACATGACATAATTTGCTAGCAAGTATCCATGATTAGTCTCTTTTCGGGACACATAAAAAAAGATTCATCTGACATGCGGAATAATCTCTCTCCTATGTCGGCAAATATAGTTTTGGGCATTTGTCATTTCAACTTATGCCTTCATGGTCAGCTAACTAACTCCCTTATGCTCATGATGTTATCTTATTTATCTGATTAGTTTTTGACAAAAATGTTAGTCTTGTTACATTTGCGTTCATAGTTTAGCCTTTTTAGGCTCATGCTCATGGTTTAGCTTCTTTAGGATCCTAATAATGTATAACCACTTTAGGCTCATATTGAGAGTTAACCGTAATAGGTCCAAATTCATGAGTTAACACTATCAATATTGGAGAGTCATGATAGGTAATTTCATGGTTCAATGTGATATAATTCATGTACATGATTGGAACCAATCTTGTAAAAATATTCATATTAATATTATTAAGTATCTATTAACTAGGTCAATGGGAAAATTTCTGAGAAGTTGGTATTATTATACTAAGGCTTGCAATTATAGTTCATAGTGCAAAGAGTTTTAGGAATGTTGCGAGAAGGTGACTTTCTTATGGATTATGCAATTGGAATCATACTTTTAGAGTTTCATAAAATTTTATCTTATAACGTTAATAGAAACATTCACATGATGGCATGACTGAGATTTTGACATGAAAGATTGGCTAGATATTGTATTACAAATCATCTACAACCAAAGATTTTGGAAAACAGATTAACATAAGATCCCAGTAGAAGATAAAGCAGTCCTTATTTTGTTAAACTTACAGAATTTCAGCATGCCAGCATATACTCAAACGGGATGAGAAATTAATTTAGGAGATAAAAGGGATGTTCTTTATATTAATTAATCCTAATGTCTTTTAAAAATTTAGAAATAAAAAATACTTGTTGAAGATTACTGAGACCACCATATTATTGACTGGACAAGATTCAGATTCTAGATTTAGGCAAAACCAGTCTATACGTTATGAATACATAAGCCCTTGTTAAGACGCCAAAAGGAAATAGAACTTGACAGGTTGATTTGTTTTTAATCTAACTATTGAGTACAAACACCTAGACACCATCTGTTTGGAAAAGAAATTACAAAATAGATTTGGAGAATAAGAAAACATAATGAAACGTGAGCAAAAGATGGTTCTACATACCTCAAAACGTTTGAAGAACTTGAGATCTGGAGAAGAGATTAGACTTGCTTTCTTGAATGAATTTCATCAGATTCTTGAGATTTGAGTTTTAGTGGAGGAATACGGATGTTTATTTATGGATATCGTATGAAAAACTGATGGGAAAAGTGAGGTTTTATACGTTAAAACATGAAGAAGATAGGGAGGTTTTTATTGTAACATGTAACTGATGAATAGTAAGTCTAGGAGTCTTAACGTATAAAATTAGTGGAGAAGTATGTTTTAATAACTTGGGGTTAATGTAAAAAGGATAGGTCGAAATTACCCCTCCAAGAATATGAAAAGAAAAGAAAAAAAAGAAAATTTTCGTCTGGTATAAGGTTGTTCTGATTGTTCTTAGTAAAACACACGTAACTTTTAACTTGGGTCTCAGATTAATGAGTTGTTGGTAGCGTTGGAAAAAAGACTGAAAAAACTTTAATTTGATAGGTAATTGGTCACGTAACTCCAAATATTCTAAGAGAAATGCTTCTTTAAATTTGATCCTTGTGTGAAACTATACGAAAACTTAATCATTAAGGGACCTTTCACTCAAATTTGTTTGAGAGATTTCTTATGCCCTTAATTCATATCCAATACCCCTACGACACTTAAGACTTGACCTTTTCACTTAGATACAATAAAATTTCTAGATTCTGGTCAAAGTACATATGAAGAGAGGTCCAATTGATTTTATTTTTAGCTCGAACGTTCAGGGTGTTATAGATGGTAATATTAACCTGATTTGGGTTCAATCCATTAAAGATGATATTTAAAGAATCTAAACGATCTTAGGATCTGCTGTTATCAAAGAGGTCAAATTCTGTTTTATGATCCTTTTCATGGGATTGAATGATACCTGGATGCAACCGTAGTTTCATTGCAACTTGGAGGTTAAATAGCAACCATAGTTCAGCTTGGAAATGGAAAGGATGATTTCTGTCAAAATAGCACAAGAAGAAAGTAAATCAAAGAAATTGAAGGTAAAATGAAACTCTTACCTTGGTTGGTATGTAAATATTCCCAATCTTTGGATCTGAAGGAACCATTTGAAGAACTTCGATTGTTGGAGATCTTGAGAAAAGAACCGTTTGAAGGAGTATCATTTCCATGGAATTTTCAAAAAGATGGACAAGAGCAGCTCATTAATAGTGGCAGCAGCAATAGTTTGGTATAGTCAATGGAAGGTCTGGTAACTTTCCTTTTTCCACATTTGGTAAGACTAGATATTGCTGGTGGATTTTATTGTTGCTTTTATGGACCGGGTCACTTTTGACCTGGGTGTAAACAATTAATTTTGGGTTTTAATAAATGGGTCAAGTAGACCAACTTTTAATTTAAAAACAAAAGATGTAGCATCTAGGGACGGTTAATACAATGAGTACTAGCATGTAACCCAAGGAAAGGGATAAAACATATGCTTTACCAAAAATCCAATCATAAACCACGTGCACAACAATTATACATACATACATACATATATATATGATGACGGGATAGGGGCAAGGGGCATGAAATATGATTTTTTAAAATATTAATCCTGAACTATGTAGCTCACATCAATCTTTCACGCACCCACGAGCTATATGGGTCCGACTCCTCCGGCCGAAAGGCCCCAGTCCATGTTAGTTGCATGTAACGAGGAATGGATAAAGACATCAAGGCAATAACCATCCAAAATATAATGTGTACACAGAAACAATGTCCATAGACCCCAGGCAAATATGGTTCCCAGTGTTGGTTCCCCCGGAACTACAACTTCTTAGTGAGATACACAATTTTCTTTTAACCTAAATTAAATTAATTTTTGCATATAACCCCAACCTTTAACCATGAAGTCTTTTAATAAGGCATTTTCGAATTAGTATCATCATACCAACAGACTTGCAAGCTATTTCATTTATGTCAAACCATAACCATTTAACTAATTTGACTTCAAGTATCTATTTAAAAATTCAAAACCATATCACCAAGCGCATTCCAAAACCCTTTTATCCCTTTTTCATTAAATGCAATGCAATAATTCAAAAGATGGTTAAATCATATAGAATTCCTATTCAAAACCAAATTAGCAATGTGTTTTGAGGTTAATGTCATTTCCATGCCACAATTCATCAACTTTGTGAAACCCAAGTCACCAAATTCCATCATTTTAACAATGCTCAAATTCAGTTTCATATACATTATTTAAGGCATGAATAACTCACTAAAACCAAGAGAAAAATGATGCAAGTGTTAACAAGCAAAAGCTTTCAACCCTAGATAATTCAATCATTCAAAAATTCCATAATACCAAGTTAATTAATGCAAACATGCCTGAAAATAGAAGAATTTGGAGAGGAATTGAAGTTTAGAGTCTGGGGAAAGGAATCCTTGGGAAACCCTTGTGTTTCTTGACTTAGGAATTGGAGAGGAGAAGAACAATGTAAAAAGTAATAATTAATGAATATTAGGGGTTAAAAGGTGATTTAAGTCATTTAATGGTGAAAGGTACCAAAAATTCCTTGCCCCCAATTGAAAGAAATGAACCTAGGAGATTTTTGCCCAAGGCCGTGTCACGGTCCTATTCCGTACCCTCACTGGTTTGGGGTCCCAAAATAACCCCGAACGATTTTCAAAATTTTTGATACTTACCCATATCCCTTCTTTAATATTTCTTTTCACGATTCAAGTAAAAAATTATCCTTACATACATAGGAGGGTTCAAAATAAATTAGTCAAAATTTTCTGAGGTCTCACAGGGCATGGTTGAAAGGTATGATAATTGGTCCATTTTTAGTATCAAGGATATATAGATGTGGTGGAGAGCTTATGTATAGTGTAGGGCTACAGGTTTGCCTTTGTTGACTTGGACTTAGTTTTACTTGGTTTTTCTAGAAAAGTATGTGTCTCGTACTAGTGTCGAAACCAGAATTTTCATTGAGGGGTTTAGAAGTATATATACGAACTAATCGAAGGGGGTTCAAAAACAACAATATATGCATAAAAAATATTTTTAGTCATGTAAGAATAGTGTAATTTTCCGTCGAAGGGGGTTTGGATGAACCTCCTAGAGAAAAGGTGGCTCTTCCACTGCCTCGTACATTGAGAGATAAAAAAAGTATGAGTTCACTAATCTTAAGTAGGGGTGTATATTGATTGCGACCTATGAGGCCAAATTTCATCCATTGTCTCGGTATTTACCTCATCTGTTGAAAACTGAGGAAAAGAGGATCCGTCTCTTTATGAGGGGATTGAGTATAGATCTTCAGATTTCTGCTCTTCTAATGACATTGTCAGATAAGTTTTTTCAGGAGATGGTTGATTTTGTTAAGAAGGTGGAGGGTATAAGGCAAGAGGATTATGTCAAGGCGGCAGAAAAGAAGGCCTAGAAAGGGGGAGTTACAGTGGTTCTTATTTTAGAGGTTAGAGTTCACAGAAATACCCTGCCCACCCCATTCAGTCAGCGATGTAGGTCTCTGTTGGAGATCCCTCAGGGGCTAACCATCCATCTTCAGACTTTTGTGGTTACCTTACTTCATCATCATCAGCTCAGCGGCCCACCTCGGATCGTATATGTTATTAGTGCAGTGGAGTTGGTCACATCAGGAGGTATTTTCCTAATCTGAGGTAGAATGGTTAGTCTGGCCAGCAGCAGGATCCTCAAGCTCTGCTTCCACTAGGTAAGGAAGGTGGTAGAAATGATTGAGGTCATCCAGAAAATGGGTGTGGTGGTCACCTAGGAAGCAAGGGTGGTAATTAGCCCCATCGAGATGAAAGATTAGTGTGGATATCACCCATGACTATTTGTGTCGTGACATGCAATTAAGTATGTTAATCAATAAACTAGATAAATCACTTGGTCAGCTCTAATATATATATATATATATATATATATATATACATACATACATACATACATACATACATACATACATACACACAGACTCCAACAAAATTGTTTGTTAATCAATCACTATACTTCTCTCATTTATTTCATTTTGAGCTTGCCCGTTCAATTTAAGTACTTACTTTTACATTTTTATAGTAGTTCTTGATAAATACGTAATGCTAATTTAATTTTGTGAATAGTTAATCATAAGTATATGTGATATTGATAGTTGATCATATCATCACTTTATTACTTGACAACGATGTATTCTTGCATATGCCTTTAGGAACAACGATAAATACTTATTCAAAGTATTTATTACTTATTAACAAATGTAAATAAGCAAATATAACATAAAAATTATCCTAGTAACCAAGGAATGTATTTTAATTCTTTGTTACAGCCTCCATAAATTCTTGATCATTATCCAATGCTTGCAAAGTCTCTGGCAAAAGACAAACCTCAATATCTACACTTCCTTCTTCTACACTAGGATATAAAGTAATTACCCCATCACTTTTATTTGTCATTCCACTCCTCACTCCAATTGGTTTTCCCCAACCAAAATCATTACCATAAATGTTATATCTTGGAGAACTACTTATTCCCAATTTAGAATTATTTCCCACGAATTGTGAGCCCTTGGAGAATATGAATTGCATTTCCAAAATACACTTCTGGAAGAGGAGGATTTAGCCTTGATCTTTCACCTGTTGACGACATACTTAAGTACTTTTCCCATTTCAATTTATATGATACTATTCTCATTTCAGTATGTCTTAAACAATGACACATTTTTACACATGTGCTCAATAATCAAAGAAAGAGTTAGACTTACACGTGAGGAACATGTTAAACACATAAGGGATCAAAAGTTCCAAATATGCCTCAGAACTTTGAAAAGCGGACAAAGCATGACAATCCGTCAATAGTTGGGGTAAAATATCCTCATAGCGTTACAAATTTGGTCCAAATATGACTTAATTTTTCCAACACATGGCCTATTTTTACAAGAGAAAGACTCATATTTCCCTTGAACTTTGTGAAATGATCAAAATTCGCCCCTTAACTTTGAGAAATTGTGCATATTTTATTTTACTCAACTACCATCAATCATCCCTCTAAATGAATAACGAATACTCAAAAATTCCACTCAAGAAATACCTCATTCAAATAGTTTGTCTCTCAGTTTCATCTTGAGCTTCTTGTTTATTGTATGACCAATGATCCATAACCACTATAACCCTCCCTTGACTGTCACAATACCATATCAAATGATTTAGAAACTAAATATTGTATAACTAGCTAGGTTTGTTTGAGTTTTACTTGTGAGTAATTGAGGCTTGAGGGTTGTTGGTAATTAATTTGGGCTTGGGTAAATCTAGACTATTTTTAAAAGTTGAACGGAAAATTTAAGCCTTTTATCAAATAAAAAAAGGCCATGAGTTAAACAACTTTGTCATTAATGAATAAGGACATATTTGGACCAATTTTACCCCATTATTAATAGACGACATACTTCAGCTATACAATTCATGGCTTATTTGGACATTTTCACAATATATAACTAAGAAATAAAAAGAGTTACAGTCAAAAACTCCACTCAAATATCACAATTTTGAGAGTTTCACAACTCAACTATTAGTTGTTCCCTTTTGTTATCCGAGCTATCACTATTTATATATTAAAGAACACCTCATAGCAGGTTAGGCCAACCATCAATTGTTACCTTGGATTAGTTAAACTATCACCAGTAACTCAACTAGGTGCATTTCAATACATAGATATTGATAATTCAGGTAGAAAAAAAAAGCGTACGGTTATGGTGTAAAACTCGAGAAGAGTGAATCCAAATATATTTTTGACCATTATTTCAAATGAATAGTGTATGCTCACCTATGGTTAGGTAAACAGACACTTCTTCCTCTTCATCAAGCTTGCGAGAACGAGTCACAGTGCTCCATAGATGTGCCAAAAAAGCTTGTAGAGAAAACCCTCTCAACAAATGTTGGAACTTCAGCTTTTTCAAACAATTTCTTATCATCCATTTTCAGGGGAAGATGAATCGGAAGATTCATTTTCTCAGGAAAATAACATTCTAAAATTGAAATCTTAAAAGTTACTTTGAATCCATGAGAGATTTTAGACCAAGAATTGATGAAATGCCAAAAAGAAGTCCCATCATTTAAGCTATAATTCATAGTGCATCCAATAAAAAGACCATCAATCAGCTCCATTATTTGACCCCCAAACAAAGGCTTAGTAACACATTCAAAATTCCAAACATTACTCAATGGGAAAAGATGGTGCACAATAATTGGTACGAATGTAGAATCAACAATAATAGATACAGTTAATTTCGGAGCTCTAGCATGAATGAATTTCATGCCAGCATTATTACAGTTGATGAAGAGAGAAACGGAGTCATCATTCGTATTTTTAATGATCGAAAAATGACCAGCTAAGGGAGGAAAGAAGTATAAGGTGTGAGAAAGGGGTGGTTTTTAAGTGGTCAATATTATTTTCTTGTTTTGGTGTAAAAAAAAGTTTCTTGTTTTTAAGTGGTCATCATCTTCTACTTCATTATAATCTTCATCTTTTTCTTATTAACCATTGTCGTTGTTGTTGTTGTTACCACTACTGTTGCTATTTGACCAATTTCTTAGGTCAAATTTTATTTCGTACATCACTTTCCACTTTGGCATTACTTCATAGGAAACTTTGGCAAGTCATATTATGATTTTAGTTGAATTTTTCATCTGGGTAACTGCTATTGTGCTGTTTTTCAAATAATGGATAGAGCACAATCATGAATCCAACATAAGATCCATCTGTTTAAATAGATAAATCATCTATTGTGACAGATGAGACATTTGTTTCAACAGAAGAATAATATATTGGATTTATGTTTATGGTTCTATAGGTCATAACATGAATCGAACAGATGGGTCATCTGATGCAACAGATGATTTATTTGTTCAAATAGAGTAGTTATCTGGTGCAACGTGATAAATATCTGTTGCAATAGATTATTAATCTGTTACAACAGAACCTGAACTCGATTCCAACAAACGTGTTGTCTGTTGCAATAAGGTAAATATTTGTTGCAACAGATTACTAACCTGTTGCAACAGAACCCAAACTCAAATCCAACAGATGGTAAATATTTATTGCAACATATTAGTAACCTGTTATGATAGAACCTGACCTCGATTCTAACATATCATAGTCTATTGCAATAAGTAAGTAATCTATCACAACAGGATAATTATTTGTTGGAACATGTCACTCATCTGTTGGAATCAGCTTCAAAGGTGCGTCACATATGTTTCACCTGCTACAATAGATGAATTGTCTGTTGAAATTAACTTCAGGAGCGTAACATAAATCCCAACAGGTAAGTAATCTGTTGCGAATGATTACACATCAGTTGGTATTGATTTACGGCACTATGAAATCATTATTAACATTTTTTAACAAATGACTTTATTCAGGTACCACTAATGGAGGGATCAATAACAATAGGGGTGGATTGTCATGGTCAATGGATCGAGAAGAGCAATCAATATGTATGGAGTTGTAACGAGGGTGAGATACTAGAAATGATAGCTATGAAAGTCCAAAATAATGTTTCGTATGATGATTTGGTGAACTTAATCGTCAGTTATTGTGGAATGAATTGTCAATCGGAAGAACTCATCATCAGCTACATGCAGAGCTCCTTTGAATATCTGAGGGTACTACCTTTCAAGATAACTGATCAGGTTCAGTTGTGTGCTTATCTTAGTGATTCATCCAGGCCGGTGTTAAGGGTGTATATGGTTGAAAAGACGAGAGAGAATGAGAACCAGAATGTAGAAGAACAACAGCAACAAGACATCTTTGATGATAGGTTGGATGATCTAGACATTAATAGTTCAGATGATGATGAAACACCTATAGCCATTGATGTGACCAATACGATGTGCAGTTCTTCTTAATCGATACAGTTTGGTAATCTTCAAGATGAAGGGAACGGATTTTTTATTGGAATGTCATTTAAGGTCAAGAATGAACTATCTACCACTTTGTTTATTTCGTGCTTGAAAAAATATTTCACAATAAAGAAGGTGACGAGCAGTGTATTTTGCTTCAAATGTGCTAATTTGAACTACAAGTGGTGGTTAAGAGCGGTGAAGTATGCAAGTTCTGATAGATTCGTCATTCATAAACATGCAAAGCATCACACATGTCGTTCAGAGAAAATCTCAGGACAAAGTCCTCACGCCACGACAAAGGTCCTCGGTTAATATTTCAGGAGTAGTTTCCCCGATGGCAAAGGCCCTTCAACAAGGGTTATGGCCAATCAACTGCTTATGTAATTGGGTGTTCTGGTTAGTTATTTTAAAATACATACGACCATGAGTATTGCCAAGGACTTGGTTAAGGGGACACTCGAGCATGGGTATGCAATGCTTGATGCCTATCGTTACATGATTGAGTCCACAAAGCCCAGAAGTAAGACGACATTGCATCTTGATAAAAATGGAAGGTTCAAGTACTTTTTTAGATCCTATGGTGCTTGGATTCAAGGTTTCAACATTTGAGAAAAGACATAGCCGTCGATGGTACCTTCTTGAGGAGCAGGTATAATAGAGTTCTGCTAGTGGTGGTGGCGCAGGATGCGGAGAATCACATATTTCCTGTCGCTTTTTGTGTAGTGGACAAGGAATGTGATGCCTCTTATAAATTTTTTTTGAACAACTACGAAGCTGCATCGAAGATACCGAAGAGTTATGTTTTGTATCGGATAGGCATCCAAGTATTTCAAAGATGGGTTCATGTTTCTTCACTTCCGCTTACTTTGGTTGTTGCATCAGGCATATTGGAGAGAACATTCACACTAACTATCACAACGAAAGAGTCGTGACCCTTTTTTATAGAGAAGCTAAAGCATATAGTAGAGAGGTGTTTTTAGACCATTTCAATCAAATAACGGATGTGAATTCCAAGGTAGCAGAATTTCTCATACGTGTCAGTTTCGAGAGATGGACCCGGGCATTCTGTCCTATAGATACGTACATTCTTATCAATTTTAGTGTTTTGTTTGAGTTACAAGTTTAGTATGATGTCATACCAAGTGATTCTTTTGTATAGGTACAATATTATGACATCAAACATAGCTGAATCGGTGAATTCATTGTTTGGCGATGAAATAGAATTTTTCATCAAGGCTATGTTTGAAAAAATAAGCCAGAAGTATGGTGAATTTTTTAACGAAAGCCGTGTGCAGTTCAAGTGCCTAAAGAAAAGAACCCAATTTGTTCTCTAAATCAAAAAAAATAATATCAAAGAACGTCAGTTTGGGGAATAGGTTATTACCTCATAAAATAGCAGATTACAAATTTAGTATCACCGGTCATGGTGATGTTTCCACGGTCGATCTTCAAACAAGATCTTGTGAGTGCAGAGTTTTTGACTTGGACAAAATACCCTATCCACATGCTATGGAAGCGCTTCGAGATCAATACGGTCATAAATATGGAGCTAAAGTTTACGAGCACTCCTCTCAATATTATTCGGTGGAAAAATATGAAAAGGCATATAGTGGTCATATTACTCCGGTGCCTCTCGAAGAATCTTGGGTTGTTCCTGCAGAGATTATGGGGAGATTAATACCTTCTCCATAAATTGACCCCAAGCACTATCAAACCCGGAAGAAAGCCATATAAGAAGAGGCGTGGAGTTGGAGAATCATTTTTATCAAGAAGAAACAAGTGCTCCGTATGTAAGCATGCTGGCCACAAAAGAACTACATGCCTGAATCATAATCCACCATGATCATTGAAATAGAAGAAACTTGTAAAGCTGTTTGTTGTGGACTTTTATATATTTAACTCATTGTTGTGAACACAATAATATCATTCATTATATATAAAATATCTTTTTAATAACTTGTGCATCAATAAAAAGAGGCCAAACATGAATGAAACAATACAGCAGACCACACATATTTTTAATAGATTACCCATCTGTGGCAAAAAATGGACATTAGCTGGAAGAACACAACACAGTTCCATAAAACTGAAATGTTTTCCTCCAACAGATGATAAATCTGTCGCAATGGATAATCTGTTGAGAGAAACTCAAATGATGACCAATTTGTTCCAAGACATGGTCCATCTGTTGAAACTCAAAAGGAAAAATTGGTATAGCTACTGGATTCAAAATTGCTCCTTACCTCCAACCTTCGACATGTTAACATGTAAAATGTTTAGAAGAAGAAGTAGATAGAATTAAAATTGAATAAGAATTAAAAAGCCAAAGTCAATTAAAAATAAATTTTTCATTAAATTAAAAATAAAATACATTAGGTGTAGATTCGATATAGAAAAATTAAAATACATATTCTAAAATCAAAAAAATTCTAATTATTATTATCATCATCATCATCATCATCATTAATGACTGTCGGCCAATCAACTCGCAGCAGCAGGGCCCTCATTAGCCTTTGCATCTCTCTGAACACCGTCGCTCTCACGACGACCAACTCCTAACCTGCCTCTAAAGTTCCCACACCGTGTGGCGCAGACTAGCAATGTCACAAATAGAATCAGCCATATCTAGAACACGTATGAATTGACGAATATAAAGAAAAGAATTCAAATGTAATACAATGTATACTACAAACTGGTAGATTTACACTGGAAAAAAACTTACCTCAGCATAAAGGAATATGCTTTTTGAAAAGAAATTTTTGAAGATGCCACATGAAACGAAAAAATGCAAGAAATAAATAAAGTTTAGCAGCATGAAGATTAAGAAGGGACCTATTTATAGAGGATTGAATCTGGATGTATAAGGACAAAAGGCACGTCTATTAAGCTCCATTGTATTAATTACATTCAAACTGGTGGCATTTTATTTTCTATAAAAAGTCGCAACTTTTTGGTTTACATTAATACTTCTCACTTTTTCAAAACGATTTTGAGAATGGATAACAACCGTTATTATTGTGCTATTCCAATAGATCGTCCATCTTCCGCAACAGATTTTCCATCTATTGCAACATATAGATTATCTGCTACAATAGATGGACCATATATTGGGGATGTTTTGCTTTCTTCTAACAGCTGATTCATCAGTTGCAACAGATGGAGAATTTAATTCATCAGCTATTTTGAATGTGTGAGATAAAAAGTCACCACAACCTATTTTTTAATAGTCATCACATACGTGCAGATGAATAAACAATGTCTGGTCTGTCACAAAAGATTTACAATCTGTTGCAACATATGTATTATCTGTTGCGACAGATGGACCATATATTGGAGGAGATGTTTTGATTTTTTCCAACAGCTGATTCATCAATTGAAATAGATGGAGATTTTGATTCATCAGCTATTTTGAATGTGTTAAGATAAAAAAGTCACTACATTTCACACCTCTTTTTTAATAGTATCATATGCGTGTAGATGAATAAACAACACTATAGTGTATTTGATGGGGTAGGAAGAATAAGGTGGATGCAACAGATCCACTTTCATAAGTGGGAGTTATGTATTATTGATCAGTCTACTGCTATAGACATACATAAAGTGCAATGATTTTGTGAATACAGTTTTTTTGTCGATTAGACATTGATCCTTCAAACAAGATCCTTCATTGTACAGTTTAGTTTGACAGGTACGAACTGATAAGGCTAAAGGGTTCCAATACGGTGGTGTCAATACCCTGTTACAATTTAATGAAGGTCTATGCTTATTTTTTGAGTCAAGTTTGGGGTAGGGTTCAAGTTTTTTGGTGGCAGTGTAGATATCCAATAGTGATTGGACCGGTTTTAATGGCTCAATGGACTTCTTGAATGGACTCCGAAGCCTCATACTGTAGCAAACACCGATGAAACCAATAAAAATTCCTCTGGTCCAAATTTATATGGATGGGTTACTGGAGGAGACTATTATATAGTAGTAGGTACTTGGGAGAATACCTGTGCGGGAAGGGGGAGGTTGAGAAGGCCATATATCATCTCAGACCTTGTTTAAAAGGAAACACAAGGTAGGAAGCAAGGAAGTTCTAGTGGAATCTGTCCAATGAAATTGACATGATAAATGGAGAAACTGGATAAGCTTCAAATGTGGAAGTGTATCCAAATATAAAAATTTGTCAGTCGTTGAAAAAAAAAAAGAGAAATGGTCAATAGGACTGGAGTTGGACACTATGCTAGAGACTGCAACTAGCAAGTGTGGCCTCAATGAAGACTCTCACAAAGTGCAGGACCAGAACTCTAAGGAAGAAGCTTCGCGAGCACAGGAAATTGATATGATTGTCGTTCAGAATAGAAACCTGAACAAGCAACTCCTGAATTAAAAATAAGGGAAGCCAAGGTGTCAATTTCTGAAGTCTAACTTGCAAGCCATGCCTTCTGTTTGGGGCTATGATCAGGTCTATGGCAATAGAAACAAAAAGGTCTGAAGTTGGGCAGAAATCCCATGCCTTGTTGTTTCTACTGCCTTTCCATAGGAGGCATGGGATGCATATTTAACTTGAGAAATTGCCACCTTGGATTGATCTGCTATCTTTAATTCAGGAGTAGTTGGTTCAGGTTTTAATTCTGAATGATAATCTTACCACCTTCCATGCTCGCGAAGCTACTTACTTAGACTTCTGGTCCTGTACTTTGTGAAAGTCTTCATTGAGTCCACGCCTGCTAGTTGCAGTCTCTAGAAAAGTGACCATCTCCAGTCGTCTTGACCATTCTTCCTTTACTTCAACGACTGATCGATTTTCATTTTTGGATACGCTTTCACATTCGCAACTCATCCAATTTTATTATTTTTATGTTAATTTCATCAGTCAATTTCGCTACACTTTCCTTCCTACCCTGTGTTTCCTCTTAAACAAGGTCTGAGATGATATATGGCCTTTTTAACCTCCCCTTTCCTGTACAGGTATTCTCCTAAGTACCTACTACTGTATAATAGTCTCCTCTAGAAACCCATCCATATAAATTTGGACCACGGCAATTTCTATTGGTTCCATCGGTGTTTGCTGCAAAGCGAGGCTTCGGAGGCCTTTCAAGAAGTCCATTGAGCCATTAAAATCGGTCCAATCACTATTGTATATTTACACTGCTGCCAAAAACTTGAACCCTTCCCCAAACTTGGAACAAAAACATGAGCATAAACCATCATTAAATTATAACAGGGTATCGACACTACCTACTTAGTCCCTCAGCCTTACCAGTTCAAAACTAACAATCTTAACTGTAAAATGCCATATCTTGTTTGAAGAATTAACGCCTAATAGGTAAAGAACAAACATTCACAAAATCATTGTACTGATGTGTGTTTTCACGATAGGTTGATAAGTAATACATACCTCCCACATATGAAGTGGTTCCATCTGCAAGCAACTTATTCCTCCGAACCCATCTTTACTCTAGCCTTTAATGGTGGTCAGGCGAAAATGGATCCAGTTTCACTTTGTTTTATCTACAAATAAGAGAAATACATTTGATATCAAACAAGAAAAGAAGAAAAAGAACATTATAAAAGGGTAACATAAAATTGAGTGAATCAACAGATGACCAATGTAATGCAACAGATTACCTATCTGATCAACTGATGAGGTATCTATTGCAACAGATGGATGACATGTTGCAACAAATGAGTCATCTGTTGGAATAAATCAAACCATCCTTGCTACTGGTTTAATTTTTTCAAATAGTTGCTCCATCTGTACAAAAGGGTAACACAATTGAGTAAATCAACAGATGACCAATCTTATGCAACAGATTACCCCTCTATTCAACTGATGAGACATTTTGCAATAGATATAAAAACAACAGTTCGTTCATTCAAGACTTAAAAGTCACCTTTCCTTCAATTTTCTAAATAAATAGGAAACTGGTAAATGGGTAAATCATTAATAGCAACAGATGTAAATATCTAATTTAAATGACATACAAAGAAGAAAACGAGATGGAAAGAGCAATAGTGAATCATACCTGCAATGTGAAAAAAGTAAAGAGATCAAAACATCCAGTTCAGTCAAGAAAAGATATTTATCGGTTGAGATCCAAAAGGATCTTCATCCGAAAGAAGAGAGAAAAAAGAGGCAAAAAGGAAAAAAAGAGATAAAGAAGATAGAGTGATAAATAAGTTGAGTATGGAGTCTTACTTATGTCTGAAGGAGAGAGTATTCTTCTAGATATGGGTTTTATATATTCATTAATAACTTTTGACTTTCGAGGCGCACGAGGAGACGGTGACATTGAAAAGACCAGATAAGACTACTCACTCAGGATATTTTTAAGTTATCCAAGTAATATTTTTTATGCCTTAGTATTTTAAATTTTTTTATCTCAGACAGGAAATACCTAAATTGATTTTAAAAAAAAGGTCTTAAAACATCTATGTGCAACAGATAACAATTTCTGTTTGAAATTTCTAAGCTCAGTCATCTATCGCAACAAATGCATAATATGTTGCAATAGATGACTTAATCTATTTGATTAAATCCAACAGAAAAGACATCTATTAGAATAGGTTGAACATTTGTTTTTATATAATTTCAATTGATTTCATATGTTAGACTAATACCTTAAGGGGTCGTTTGGTAGAGAGAATTGTAAAATATAATGCATGCATTAGTTAATGTGTATTGCTAGTACCTTGTTTGGTACGACTTTTTGCCTATGTATAACTAATGAAAGCATTAGTTATAGTTATACACTATTTCCTATGTATTAGTAATACAAAAACTTTAAACACATGCATTAACTTATTAAATGACCTTAAACCCCTCAATTCCCTCTCAAAATATTTCACCATTCTTTTTCCCGTCATTTTAATTTGCACTTGTGAATCTTTTTAAATATTTAACAATTTATTTTCCCACTATTTTAATTTACAACAATGAATGGTTGATTTAAATAACTATAACATATTCTTGCTTTTCTTCGAGAGTCTTTAAAAAAAATTTAACAAAAAAATTGAGACTATTTCTTAATTTTACGTCTTGTATTTTATTTTTGTTTCGACTATGTTAATCCGTCGGTGTAACATTTTTGCGCAAAGATTAAGGTCTTGAAATTAATCCTAAATCTCCATATAATAGTTCAAAAATATTAATTATGTTCGAAATAACAAAAGAACTTTGTTGCAAAAAAGTGTACAAAATCAAAGAAAAGTATTTTTGTAAACAAAATTTCTTTTATAGAAATTATGTAAGATGTATTATTTCTTATCCATCAAACCAAACAATGTATAAGAAATGATACATGCATAACTAATACAAGTATTACTAATGCAAGCATTACTAATACACTATATTTTGCATTGTTCTTATATACTCAACCAAACGACCGCTAATTAATTAATCTAGGACCAGGGGTGAGTTCTATAGGGTAAAATACAACTTCAATTGAGTCTTTTGGAAATTGAATGATGAGATGGTATTGCGTTCCTCCCGGCCAGAGTCGTCGATCGATCACTCTAAACTGAACCGATTCTCACTACCTCATATATTAGTTCAATACCTTAATTGATTAATCTACAACCAGGGATGAGTTCTCATAGGATCAAATACAATTTCAATTGAGTCTTTTGGAAATTGAATGATGAGAAAGTATTGTGTTTCTCCCGGCCAGAGTCCTCGATTGATCACTCTGAGCTGAACCGATTCTTACTACATCATATGTTAGACCAATACCCTAATTGATTAATCTAGGACCAGGGGCGAGTTCTCATAAGGTAAACGATAACTTCAATTGAGTCTTTTTGCAATGGAATAATTGGACGGTATTTTATTTCTCCTAACTAGAGTTGTCGATCGATCACTCTGAGTCGAATCAATTCTTACTACCTCATATATTAGACCAATACCATAATTGATTATTCTAGGACCAGGGGTGAGTTATCATAGGGTCAACTACAACTTTAATTGAGTCTTTTGGAAATTGAATTATGAGACTGTATTGCGTTCCTCCCGGCCAGAGTCATTAATCGACCACTCTGAGATGAATCAATTTTTACTACCTCATATGCTAGACCAATACCCTAATTGATTAATCTAGGACCAGGGGTGAGTTCTCATAGGGTCAACTAAAACTTTAATTGAGTCTTTTGGCAATTGAATGATGAGACGGTATTGCGTTCCTCCCGGACAGAGTCGTCGACCGATCACTCTAAGCTGAACTGATTCTTACTACCTCATATATTATACTAATACCCTAATTGATTAATCTAGGACCAGGGGTGAGTTCTCATAGGGTCAACTACAACTTCCATTGAGTCTTTTGGCAATTGAATGATGAGACGGTATTGCGTTCCTCCCGGCCAGAGTCATCGATCGATCACTCTAAGTTGAACCAATTCTTACTACCTCATATGTTAGACCATTACCTTAATTGATTAATGTAGGATCATAAGTGTGTTCTCATTGGATCAACCGCAACTTCAATTAAGTCTTTTGGCAATTGAATGATGAGATGGTATTGTGTTCCTCCCAGCCTGAGTCGTCGATCAATCACTCTAATCTGAACCGATTCTTACTACCTCATATGTTAGACCAATACCTTAACTTAGTAATCTAGGACCAGAGGTGAGTTCTCATAGGGTCAACTACAACTTTAATTGAGTATTTTAGCAATTGAATGGTGAGATAGTATTGTATTTCTCTCGACCAAAGTCATCGATCGATCAGTCTGAGCTGAACCCATTCTTGCTACCTCATATATTAGACTAATACCTTAATTGATTAATCTAGGACTAGGGGTGAGTTATCATTGGGTCAACTACAACTTCAATTGAGTCTTTTGGCAATTGAATAATGAGATGGTATTGTGTTCCTCTTGACAAGAGTCATTGATCGGTCACTTTGAGCTGAACTAACTCTTACTACCCCATATGTTATACCAATACCTTAATTGGTTAATCTAGGACCAGGGGTGAGTTCTCATAGGGTCAACTAAAACTTTAATTGAGTCTTTTGGCAATTGAATGATGAGACGGTATTGCGTTCCTCCCGGACAGAGTCGTCGACCGATCACTCTAAGCTGAACTGATTCTTACTACCTTATATATTATACTAATACCCTAATTGATTAATCTAGGACCAGGGGTGAGTTCTCATAGGGTCAACTACAACTTCCATTGAGTCTTTTGGCAATTGAATGATGAGACGGTATTGCGTTCCTCCCGGCCAGAGTCGTCGATCGATCACTCTAAGTTGAACCAATTCTTACTACCTCATATGTTAGACCATTACCTTAATTGATTAATGTAGGATCATAAGTGTGTTCTCATTGGATCAACCGCAACTTCAATTAAGTTTTTTGTCAATTGAATGATGAGATGGTATTGTGTTCCTCCCATCCTGAGTCGTCGATCAATCACTCTAATCTGAACTGATTCTTACTACCTCATATGTTAGACCAATACCTTAATTTATTAATCTAGGACCAGAGGTGAGTTCTCATAGGGTCAACTACAACTTTAATTGAGTATTTTAGCAATTGAATGGTGAGATAGTATTGTATTTCTCTCGACCAAAGTCATCAATCGATTAGTCTGAGCTGAACCCATTCTTGCTACCTCATATATTAGACTAATACCTTAATTGATTAATCTAGGACTAGGGGTGAGTTATCATTGGGTCAACTACAACTTCAATTGAGTCTTTTGGCAATTGAATGATGAGATGGTATTGCGTTCCTCCTGACGAGAGTCATTGATCGGTCACTTTGAGCTGAACTAATTCTTACTACCCCATATGTTATACCAATACCTTAGTTGGTTAATCTAGGACCAGGGGTGAGTTCTCATAGGGTCAGCTAAAACTTTAATTCAGTCTTTTGGCAATTGAATGATGAGACAGTATTGCGTTCCTCCCGGACAGAGTCGTCGACCGGTCAATCTAAGATGAACTGATTCTTACTACCTCATATATTATACTAATACCCTAATTGATTAATCTAGGACCAGGGGTGAGTTCTCATAGGGTCAACTATAACTTCAGTTGAGTCTTTTGGCAATTGAATAATGAGATGGTATTGCGTTCCTCCCAGCCAAAGTCGTCGATTGATAACTCTGAGATGAACCGATTCTTACTAACTCATATGTTATGCAAATACCTTAATTGATTAACACATGGAAGCCCCTATTTGATAATTACAACAGATGGGTAATTTGTTGCGACATGTGACTATCTATTTGATAATTTACAACAAATGGGTAATCGTCACAACATATTACTTAATATGTTTGATATTTTACAACATATGATTATCTAATACAACAGGTTGAACATTTATTTTTATACAATTTCAATTGAGTTTATATACCTAAATTGATTAATCTAATCTAGGACAAGAGGTGGGTGGGTGAGTTCATAGGGTCAACTATAACTTCAATTATGTCTTTTGGCAATAGCATGATGAGAGGGTTAAAAATTATACATATCTTTTATAATTTTAAAAAATAATTAAGATCAATTCAGACCAAATTAACATTTTCAAAACTTGTCATTCTTTTCCAAAATACAAATCAACCCATACAAATCATCCTTTTGCGAGAAAAATGTTTCATCATTTCAAATCTTGAGTTCTCACTTTTTTATTTTCTCTTTCTCACTGAATTATACAGTATAGAAAACAACTACAACTACTCAACAAATTCCTCTACCCTTCACAACAGATCGATTTTCTTCTTATTTTCGACCACATAAGTGTTATTTTTTACTTCATTCTTGCTTATATTAGTCATTTTCTATCGTCGTATGTAACAGAGTTTGAGAATAGTTCTATATTTGATACTTTTTTTCTAAAAAATAAGGGCTTTTAAGTTAATGATGAAAAAAACTTTTAGTTATATTATCTTCGAGAATAGGTTTACAATTTTGAGTTTTGACGGTAAAATCATAGGAAGAACTCGAGAAAACCTTAGTTTCTGTCAAAGTGTTTCGTTGACTATCATGGTATTGTTGGATGGTGTTTGTGGTGGTGGTTGTCATCATCGTCGTCGTTGTAGTGGCACTGGTGGTGGCTGTTGGTGGCATTGGTTGGTAGTATTTCTGGTGGCATTAGTTGGTGGTGTTTATGGTGGCATTGGTTGGTGGTATTTATGGTGTCTATCGGTGGTGTCGGTATTCATAGTTTTTGTGGCATTAGTTGGTAGTGTTTGTGGCATTGGTTGGTGGTGTTTGTGGTGGTAGTGGTTGTTGGTGTGTCGTTATAGGTTGTGTTTGTAATGTATTTTATAAAATTTATGAATACATCAATTGTAATGTAATTTTGGTCTTTTTGTTGTTTGTAGGTAAAACGTGTCTCCCAAAATAAAAGAAAGTAAAAGTGGATCAACGTATGACCACCCCAAAAAAAGGCTACAGTACAAAGGGCTTCGGAGGATCTTCCTGAATAATCTCAGAACAAAGTGAAGATGAGGATAAATATGAAAACAACATTAAGGGAGGTGGACCGGGGTCTTAGATGGTGATAAAGAAAATGGAAGTGAGAAAGAGGAGGAATTAGGGAGTAAGAAATAGAAAGAGAAAGAGAAAGAGGATAATAATCAACATAATAATAATGGATCATCAATGGGGCGTGAATTAATATCGACATCCCAGCATGATCCTGTCTAAACTTTTAGTATTAACAAGTTTCAAGTTGTGATGCCGATAAATGAAAAAGAAGAAGAAGAAGAAGAACTAACTGGTGAAATTGTACTTAAATATCAGATGGGGAATAAATTTACTAATTTTAGGAACATTATGAAGGACGAAAACATAGAAGGAATTTTTAAGAAGGGCTGTTTTGGATGCTTTTTTGAGCTAGCTGAGGACGAACCTAACTGTTTCCCAATGAGGATGGTATATGGTCTTCTCAAGCGCAGGATCAAGTACGTAGGGGATGATAAAAATTCGGAGGAGGGGTGCAAAAAGATGGATAAAATCTGGATCAACTATGGTGGCATACCGATTTGTTTTAGCGTGCAAGAGTTTTCCATAGTGACGGGCTTGAGATGCCATTATCTAGAAGAACCACCTATCATCAAGGAAACACCCCACAAAAGATCCAAGGCAAGAAAACAAAAGGAAAAAATAGATGAGTTGTTTGACATTGCTCGACGTGACTACAAAGCATCAGATTTGTTGACAGATCTCATGGGTGAAACCATACCAAAGCAGTACAGGGAGCAACTGTGCTTAGTTTTGTTTGACCATTCGGTTATATTGGAAAGGGACGTCAACAAAGTCATAGAAGATGATTTGTTGGCGCGTGCTAAGGATTTTGATAAATTCAACAATTATCACTAGGGATATGACATCTTGTACTTGACTATCCAATATTTATTGACAAAGATACCCTCAAGGACGACCACATTATACGGCTTTCCTTGGGCTTTCATGCTAAAATTAATCATTATTTTAACCCATCCATTAAGTTATATTGAATATAGTTATTATGACTTTTTTTTTGCTAGCTTTCTGTTTACATTTTTTAGGCTTAGGCATTTGAAGCCATTCCTCCACTCCAAAAGAAAGTAATGGATTACCCGGATGAGGTTTCTTATCAAAGGATGTTTTGGTGGTTGGCTGCAAAGAGAAATACTAAAGTTAAGAAGGTTGATCTCTTTAACCCTCCGGATAATGCAGTACGTCTTCTTCAAGTAAAATAATTTTACTTAATGAAAGATATTGAACAGATGTTATATCTGGTGCAATAGATGTTATATCTGATGCACTGGATGGAACATCTGTTGCGACATATTACCCATCCTAGGCCAACCGGTGTAACAGATGGATAATCTTTTGTGATAGACGATTGATATCTTGCATCAGATTACCTATCTGTTGCTTTGGTTCTCTGAAACCGACTCCTAACAGATTAACCATCTACTAAAAATTATGCAACAGATATGTAATCTAATGTAACATATTGTTAATACACATATAGATCATCTGTTGCATAACATGTAACCCAATAGATGACCCTTCTTGTGCAACTGGTGCAATAGATTGGTAATCTATTACGACAAGTGAATGATATTTTGCATTAGATTATCCATGTGTTGCTCTGGTTCTCTAAACCCGACTAAAATGGATTTTAACCATGTAACTGTAAACTATGCAATAGATGGGTAATCTGATGCAACGTATTCTTAATCTTTTGCAGAAGTTGACTGTTAAAATGTTAACCCAACTATGAAAATTATTATATTATATGATTTAAATGTATCTGTCTTTTTTTTCTAGGTAGTGCATCCATGGATTGTGCCTACTGGGGAGGAGTCGTTGATGACTTCTTATATTACTCTAGGTTATGTTGATACTCTAGCAGACCCAATGGTGGAGTTAATCAGGAAGGAATTGGCTAGAGCAACAGCTATAAGAAGAGCAGTTTGGCAAGTTCAGCCTAATGTTGAGCCACTTCATAACCAACTTACTAAGGTAGATCCAGGTGCTTCTTCTAGTGGAGTTATTGGTGTTGGTGGCAGGAATACTAATGCTGCTACCACTTGTGATGATGAGCATGTTGATGCTCAAGAAAAAATAAATATTTTTGAAAACACCCATTTTCATGCTTACACATGTCCCTCTCACCCCTCTTCACCCTCATGTTCACGTTGCGAATGCGAAGAGTGCAAGGACAGCTGGGATAAACTCTTTGAAAAAGTAGAGGCTATATCTAAAGCTGTCGAGGAATTCAAATCCAAGAGGGTTTCATACCATCCAAGAATTTGCGGGAGCGATACACTCCTACATTGTTGGTTATGAGGAAGAAAAGAGCAAGAATTGATGTATTCTCCTGTCGGAATAAAAAATAATTGCAACTCCTCCCTCTCAAAAAGCTATTAAAGTTTAGGGGCCATTCAAAAAGAAGGTGGACATATACATAGAACTTCGTGCCAAAGAGAAGAGGGATCTGTGACATGCCAGGAATGCCACTGGCAGTTGCACTAGAATACCCAGTTCTAGTGCAACTGGTAGTGGTTCTGTTGCAACTTACTATCCATCTGTTGCATAAGTTACATTGGATTATTGATTCAGAGAACCCTATGCAACAGATGGACCATATTTACAATTTCTAACCTATTTAAACATTGTCTTCTTATATCACAACATGTTGACAAAATTGTCAGCCTCATGAGGAAAAGAAAATTAATGTACCTGAAAGCTTATGATGCTATCGATAGGATAATGGACCTCGACTTCTGCAAGAATCTCAAGGATAAGTATGATCAACTCAATAATGCCTCATTAGAATGCGGCGCTAGATTTTATTTCTTAGCTTCTACGTTGGACTGGGATGAAGAAGAAATGATAAAATATGTTAGAGGGGAGAGGCCAAATCCACACAAAAAGAGCTGGACAGAGCCAAAGAGGATTCTTGCAGTCATTAGCGTGAATGTCATACACTATCAAGATATTGAGATACTACTCGAGAAGGGAAAGATCAATGTTTATGACTGCAATGAACCTCTTGTCGACAATGTCGATATTTTTCTCCTTATGGAGCCATTGATGGAGCTGTTGCCCATCTTTTTGAGCGAGAGTAAATTGATAAATCATTTGCCAAATGAAGTCTTGATGAAGAATTCTTGGGATTTTGAAGGTCGAAACAATGACATGATCCTTCCAAAAATGATGTCGGTTACGCGAGCGGCTAGCACAATCTTGCACACATCGAATGTTTGCTGACCGGTACAGAAATGGCCTAGCCAATGACCTTTGTGTGTGACAAGGTTGTGGAAAACCTGCAAGAGGTCTGGGCTTATGGGGTACTAACTGGATGCTTGGAGCCTGTGTACATAGAAGAGCTCGTGAAATAACAATTTTTTATTTCATGTCACACTTCACTTTACTTTAAATTACATGTAGTGGCAATAATTTTTTTCTGATAGAATGAAAGTTGAGTTATTTTATAATGTAATAGATTGTCAATCTGTTGTAAATTATATTCTATCTGTTCTGGCAGATAGTTTTTCTGCTGCAATAGGTTGGTCATCTGTTGTATTATGCCGATGTTATTTTAATCTAATCTAAGTCTAATCTATTGCAACAGTTGGAAGTCCTATGTGATAATTTCCAAAAGTTGAGCTAAATTTTACAACATATACCTAATTTGTTAAATATTTTGCAGCAATTACACGCTTGAATATCCATGTGCTTGACAACACCAAACCAGTAGCAAATACACCACCATGAAAATTTCAGCAATTAGGCTTGCAAATTCATGTCCCCAATAACACCAAACCAGTAGCAATAACGACAACAATGTAGTATCTTATTGCTCGATTTTGTTTATCTTCAGAAGCCTTGACTTTCTTCAACAAATCCCAGATTACACAATTTTCTTATGAAGGGTGTCGTTCTTCATACCAATCAAAGTAATTGCATCCACCCAATTTCTATTAAAACAAGAACACAATTACAAAACATTTACATGTCAATAATTAATCAACTATGTAAATAAAAAAAATATTACCTTTGAAGTCTTACAAGTAAAAAACCTACGACCTAGATTTTGTTGAGTCCAAGAAGTCTTTAATAGAGCTCCATGACCATACTTACAATATTGAAAATTATTATCACAAAAAATAGTGGAAGATGCACTTGACATTGTCAAGTTCAGTTGGAAAAAATAAAAAAAATAAAGAAAATAATGACCAAATATAAATAATTTGAAGAATTTGGATAGATAAAAAAAATGACGACGTAGAAGAAGATTTGAGAATTTATGGTTAAATTTTAAATATATAAGACATTGGGGGAAGAAAATGACCGTTGGAGGCAAAATCAGACGCCAAGTCATTAAAAAGTGCTAACCTAACACATTTGTGCATATTTCATTTTACGTGTTTAAAATGAACATTGTCTACATGATGCCTATTTTTGTTTAGGTGTTTGAACTGAACACTGTCGATGGGTTCCACCTTTTTTATTTCAATTCACTTTCACTTTTTCACATGTAGTGGCAATTTTTGTATGTCCAATGAAAGTTGAATTTTTATAATGCAATAGATTCTCCATTCGTTGTAACAGAATATTCTACGTGTTCTGACATATAGTTTATCTGTTGTAATAGGTTGGTCATCTGTTGCATTATGTCGGTGTTTCTATCTAAGTCTATCTGTTGCAGTAGTAGGAAGACCTGTTTGATAAATTCCAACAGATTACCTACCTGTTGCAACATATGTCAAATCTATTCGATATTTTACAACAAATGTTACGTCTGTTGCAACAGATACATTATCAGTTGCAATATTTGAATCTAGTATTACATTTCAATTAATAACTTCAAATCTAAGGAAAAAATATAATTCATAGACAAAATATAATAAATCAAAGCCTTAAGAAATTATTTGAAATAAATCAACGAATAAATGAAGTGTAAAAAATTATTATGGGTACAGATCTCAACTAATACATCAACAATTTGAGTATTGAGGCCAAGGATTCCTAAAGAGGGGTGAGGTTATTACTTTGATAGACTCAAGCTATAAAGATCTACTCAATATGGACAAGTTGTTCTTCATCCGGTGCTATGAAATTCGTCTTTGCTCGTTGTGGATCTTTATTGTCCCTTGCGTACGGTTTTTGCACTTTCTGTTCTTCGTATTTCCATACAAAGAGTAGAGTAGCATATTGTAAATATTGTTCAATTGTAGCTTCTACATCCACCTGGAAAGCCAGAATTGCTCAATGCTAATCACGGAGATACAACAAAACGGAAAAGGATAATTCATCTGTTCTAGCAAATCAAACAGGTCTTTCTCTTATTTTAAATTGTCCTAAATAGATTATATTTTTGTTGCAACAATGAATCAACTGTTGGGTCAAATTTCTATATGAGGAAGACCTTTATGATAATTTCCAAAGAATGAACCATCTGTTGCAACATATGACTCATCTATTACAATAGATAAGTCATCTGTAGGTACAAATAAAAACGGTACGAAGAGCTGTTTGATTTACTAAAATAGACGAGACATATGTTGCAACAAGTACTTTATCTGGTGCAACAAGTTAGTCAACTGTTGCAACAGAAGTACATATCTGTTTGATAATTTTCAGTAGATGTGTCATCCATTGAAATAAAAATATGTCTATTTGTTAGTTAGTTGGAAGACATAAATATTTACTTTGTTCAGCTCGTGCTGCTCTCCTTTAGACATTGTACATTGCTCAGTGCAATACACGGACAGAGGATTTGCAATTTCTCTCTTTTGGGTGCTTTATAATGCCTTGGAAATCACTTTTCTTCATCTCTTAGCCTTAATTTCTAATGGAGTGAATGGAAATAAAATCCTCTTTGATGGAATGACACCTCTCTTAGATGTCAATTCCTTTATAGAAGCAATTAATGCATTAATAGCATTAATCAGTACATCATGTTTCACCCTACAGTCTTGATATTTACATGCAGAACATTCGCTGGGAGAGGCAAAATTTGTATAACCAGTATGATCATAATCATAATGGTTTGTTTTAAATACTGTAAGAGGAGCATCATTAGCACCAACAGTAGCACCATTACCACTGCCAACAGCTTCATCACCACTAAGTTCATCAACAACAACAAGCCTACCCTCCAAAACTATTTTTCTTGTAATGGTTGTTGCTCCAAACAATTACATTTTTATTCTGTCGATCACCTTATGGTCCGAAAATTTGTACAAACCGTAAACTAATAAAAAAAGGTATCTTCAACTTTCAATTGGTCGGAACTAGCGGTGGATGCACAATCTAACATAAATCATTACATATATTAGAATCATGATTAGATCATTAAAAAATCATTAATTAAAATAAAAACTTAATTATAATTATACTTACTGCATCCTTCGTGGGGTTGAAGAGATCAAGAAATTTTACATTTTTATCATTTTTGGCCGACAACCATCTCAAGATTCTTGGATAGGAAACTTCTTCCTGGTAGTTCACTTGTTGTCTCAAATGAAAAATGCCTTCAAACGACCAAGCCTATAAAATAATGCCAATAAATCAAAACCACTATTGAGTAAAGAAAATGAATGATATCATAATAAAAGAAAAAAATGAAACATTTACCATGAAAGCGCATGTAAACTCATATAAGTTTACTGTCTTTGGCGCTAATGGAGTCAACAAATATTGGACAGTCATTTTGAAGCTTTCAAAACCCCAAGGATAGCTGTTAAATGCCTCAAGATCCTTGGAGAGCTTTATTAAACCATTGCTTATGTTGTTAACGTCTCTCTCCTAAAGAATATTATGTACAAATCAAACCAAGCACAATGGTTGCTTGTGCTTCTTTGAAAGTTCTTTACCTTTCAATGCTTCTATCAAATTTTTATTTGTGAAGCTTGGACCAACAATGGACACCAGGTCATCACGATCACACGACTTGCCTTTACCTTTTTTGGGTGTGTGGGGTGATTTTTTTTGGGTTAGAATAGGTATACCTTGAGAAGAAGGATAACATTTTAGTCCAGTAACAATGGAAAAATCCTTTCAACCAAACAACAGGCATGTCACAGTAATTTATCCATACCTCATCCATCTGATCTTTGTTTTCATACATAAACCTACGCTTGAGAAGTTCATATACCATTTTCATTTGGAAACAAGCATTGTTGTCCTCCGGTAAATCAAGATATTTCCTAAAAAAGCTATCCTTGAAATAAACATTTAGTTTTTGTTCTCGAAGTATTTTTCTGGAGGCATCGAAAGATTTTTCCATGGATGACTTAACCACGAAATCACCCGTTAAATCTGTGGCACCATCATATTGCATTCTCATGGGATAGCAATCAATGCTGAAGGTTTCGACCAACTCTTCGGTGGAAGGGCTATTAGCATTTGGATTATCTCTTTGGAAATATTCCTCTTCCCCGTGTTCATCATATTCTGCTCCTGATTGAGATAACACTTGTAAAGTAAGCTCATAAAGTGTTAGATATAGCCTATCTGCTTCACTTTTTCCTTTACTTGGACTTGATTCGGCTTCTGTATTTTTGGGAGCCATATTATCTAAATTTAACAGGAACATAAAAAAATATATTATTGTTGATTAATGCATCATTAAAAAAAGGTAACAGTAAACCTAAAAAGCAAAACAGTTAAATAATAGTTCCAACAAATCACTTATCTATTGCACTAGGTAGTATATCCGTTGCAGCATATAACAAACCTATTGCAACAGATGAGCAATCTGTTGCAACTATACAAAATGTATCACTCATCTTTTAAGAAAGATGAATGGTCTGTGCAACAGATCACATATTGTTGCAATATGAGTGATCTATTGGAACAGTTAAATAACATATTGCAACGGATGAGTAATTTATTACAACAATACAAAATGTATCACTCATCTATTGAGAAAAATGAATAGTCTATGCAGCAGATCACACATCTATTGCAACATCATCTGTTGCAATATATGAGTGATCTGTTGGAACAGTTAAATAACCTGTAGCAACGGCTGAGTAATCTGTTGCGACAGTACAAATAAATAAAAAAGATGAATAGTCTGTGCAACAGATCATACATCTGTTGCAACATATGAGTGATCTGTTGAAATAGTTAACTAACCTGCAGCAATGACTTAGTAATCTGTTGCAATAATAAAAAACATATCACTCATCCATTGAGAAAGATGAATATTTTATGCGATAGGTCACACATCTGTTGCAACACATGAGTGGCCTATTAGGACAGTTATCAATGGTCAATATTATTTAAATTTCTTCCAATATTGGATCGTCTATCGTGGAAGATGAATTATCAGTTGGAAAAATCATGTCTTGGACATGTTCGGTTGGAAGATTTGATAGGATTTTATCCAACAGGAGGTTCATCTGTTGTATCAAATCATTAATCTGATGGTTCTTCTATTACAGTAGATGGTTAATCGATTTCATCAAATTTTTTATTCGATGCTTAATGTTTTGTAACATGTGGTTAATCTATTGCATCAGATATTTAAACTGTTACATCATATGATAAATCTGTTGTATCAGATGATTAATCTGTTGCATCAAAATTGTAATTTGATAGTTCCTCTAGTGCATTGGATGGTTGATCTGTTGCATCATTTGATAAATATATTGCATCAGATGGTTAATATGTTGCACCAGATAAATAATCTGTTGGATAAAACAAAAAATAGTAGCATAATTTTGTTCAATAGAAAAACAGCAATATCACCATTTTTAACCAAGAATAAGAACAGAACAAATCAACCCAAATTGTTATTTTATTTTTATAAACACAAACAACAAAAATCAAACTTCAAAAAAATGCAACAAATAATAAAAATCATAATTCACTTCAAAAAGAGAAGAGAAGAAATACCAGAAATTAGGGCTTCATTCAGACCACATTTCAAATTAAAGCAATAAATATTGAAATTGTTAACCAATACTATAAGAGAAGTTGGCTCAAGTTCCTCGTTTTCTTCAAAACTAAAAAGGCCATAAATTTTTACCTGTGAAAGAAGAAAAGGAACGATGATGAATTCGAAGCTGTTGTGGATGGAGAGCAAGGCTGTCACGTCGATTGATGGTTGAAGAAGTCAAAGCTATTGTGGCCCGAGAGCAAGGTTGTCTCGTCGATTGAATTTTAAAGTCGAAAAGGAACTCGAACCCCAACTATTTATCATCGTATATTGAAGTTGCCAATGATTGAAAGGAGAAATTTGCAGAACTATTGGTTGGGAGAGAGTTGAGAGAAGTTGTCGAGAGAGAGGAAAGAGGCTGGTTGATATGGATTGAAGTGGGGTGTGGGTTGGGTTGATTTGTATTTTTAAAAAGATTAGAAAGTTTTAAAAATATTAATCAAGTCCACAATTAACTCAATCAAGTTTCCTAATGATGTTTAACCTTTTAAGTTGGTCAATGTCACCAATCCTTCATTCAAGACTTAAAAGACACCTTTCCTTAAATTTTCTCATGTTACTCCAACTAAACATGTGGAAATGACATGAATTTGCACATGGTGGAGTCACAGGCAATGAAAATATTTAATTGAATTATTTTAAGCCACTGATTAGGGATGGGAGAATCTTAGTAGCTTAGTTGGTTAGTTATCTGAACTTCCACCTTGTTGGTGTGGGTTTAATTCCCCACATTGTAATCTCCTCCTCCATTCCCTTTCCCCTGCCCCCAATTTTAAAAAAAATGATTAGGGAAGCAATGGGAATGGTACAGTATTATAGATTTTGGTTAGGTAATTTTTCTTTTTGATTCTAAAATAAGATATCATTATTATATTAAATTAATTCAGTATAGTTTGATATTTTTAAGTTTGATATCGTCATTTTGCGGTGCAATGAAAATCGATAAGCATAGTTTGTCCTATTTTGACTTTTCAAGAAATTAACGTTTGAATTATATCATGCACATCCACACACACGCACACACATATATATACTAGATTAGTATACGTGCATTGCACGTGTGTTTCACATCAAGCCTCCAATTAACATGAAATATATATAAGAATAAATAATTGAAAAATAATAATTGACTTTAAATAAAATATAATACTTTTTCTTAAAAGAATATCACAAAATGAGTACATGGGTTATCTTGAATATTAGTTTTCATAATTTATGAGTTCTATGTTTATTGACGCCTCCCTATCTTTAATCATGTTTCCACTATGTACGGGAACGAGAACCTATATAGTTGCTACGTTCTTGTTCAATAAATAGGACCAAATTAAAGAGAAATGAGAGAAATTATCAAAATCATAATTCATTGTTAATGTTGATTATGCATAATTCATATATAAACTTTAAAATTATTAACTAAAAGAAATAAAGAAAAATAGAATGAATAATAATAATGATGGTAAGAAGACGACTTAAATCAAAATAAGAGAAAAACGTAGAATAAAACCTACCATAGCATATATGAGGAAATAATTTCTCCTTTTTTCTAATTTAATTTGTCCTTCAACTTGATTATATGCTTTTATAATTTTAAAAAGGTTCATCCACATAAGCTAGAACACATATACAATCGTAGATGAAAAAAAAGGTTAGCAAGCTATATATTAACTAAAGGACATACCAATATTAATTTGGGAAAGAAAAACTCTATAAATATTTTATTCCTTTTTCTACTCTCATAGATTTTGAGATTCCTTTTTCACATATACAAAAAGAAAAAACCCTATAAATGTTTTACTTTTTTCTATTACCATAGATTTTGAGAATTCATCTTTTACATATACAAGGAGAAAAAAACTTACCAACATTAATTATTTGTATATTTCATTAAATAATAATTAAAGAAAAAAAGGTGAAAAGGTGATTTTGTCTATTACGAAGTGTTTTAATGAAGGGTAAAAAATTTGATTCACTTTTTTATAGGCCTTCACTCTTTTAATATACTAGTTTAGTTGTACGTGCCTCGCGCGTGTACCTCACTTTAATGAGTTCAAACATTACACTAAATAGGATATTTGTTTAAATTATAAAGATGAATACAATAATTAAATTCAACATCTTTTGAATATGTAAAGATGATAAAATTATTTAATTAAACCTAACCTTTATCAAAAAATCTACCACCTGTAACAAACCAAGACGAAGATAGAGAATAAAATAATACAATTAAATCTAACTTTAACACAAAAATTTCTCAAGGCCGTCCAACCGTCATTTAATACCCTAAACTCTAATAAAATAATATGATAATAGAGATATCAAAATAATACAACTAAACCTGACTGTTGCACACAAAAAAAAAAATTCAAAGCAAAGATATCAATACAATACAATTAAACCTAACTTTTACCTAAAAAAATTCTTCAAAACCGACCAACATTTATCTAACACCAGTAAACTACAAAAAAATAATACTATAAATTAGATATCAAAATAATATAATTAAACTTAAATTTTATACATAAACATTCCTCCAAGCCGATCGACATTCATCTATAACCTATAAACTACCACAAAATAATAAACTAATAGAGATATTAAGACAATACAATTAAACCTAACCTTTACATAAGAAATTCGTCAAAGCTAACCGACATTCATCTACGACCTATAAACAACAACCAAACAATACAATAGTGATCACAAAATTTCAATTTTTATGAATATAATTCTTATCTGAGAGAAATTTTGATCCTAAAGAATGACTTGAATGAAAACAAAGAAGATATATATATATAAAAACATGTTGAATTCTATTATATTGACAAAAATAATAAAGAAGTTGAGGGTTAAAAAGTTAAGCATCCACCAATCTAGACATTAACCGAATCATTGAAACATACGTCCTTTGTTTTATTAAGTTGTAAATAATTTTTTTCATGCAATAGACGGGTAGAAAACCCTAATGAATGCAAGAAGAAAAATTTAATTAATCTTCAATCAAAATCAAAACAAAAAGAAAACATAGAAGTAGAAGAATCATACGTATGTTTCTAGTAAAATTTATCAAAAATACTATTTAAATACAATTGTAGATATTCTTTTTTATATAAGGTAAAATTCTAATTGATATAGAAGTGTTAAATATTATCATTTTTTGCTTGAATCCAATGATTTTTTTTCTTTCCATGCATTATTTTTTTTAAAGAAAATATATTAGCTTCCCAAAATTCTTACCTTAAAGAGTGGTAGGGCTTCTTTTTTTTTTTTTAACCATGCGTACTTTTGTACAAAAATATAAAATTTTGATTCTTACATGTTTTTTTATCCTTTACATGTTAATTTAATTTCTTTTAAAGATTTTAGCATAAACAGTTTAACGTGCATCTCAATATTTATAGAAGTATTTCCTTAATAGCATTCTATTTTAGGAGTATTTTTTAATTTATCAAAGAAAAATATTAATTAATTTTCTTTCCATATATTTTAGGAGTATAGTTAATATAATAAAAATAATTAAAGAATAAATTAAAGAAAATAGTGAAAAGACAGTTTTGTCTAAAGGACAGTCTTTTAATGAAGGACAAAAAG
This sequence comes from Capsicum annuum, assembly GCF_002878395.1. Classification (NCBI taxonomy): domain Eukaryota; kingdom Viridiplantae; phylum Streptophyta; class Magnoliopsida; order Solanales; family Solanaceae; genus Capsicum; species Capsicum annuum. The sequence goes on along the minus strand of NC_061111.1, from coordinate 244,758,896 downwards.
TTCAAATCTCTTTTGTAAGGATGTTCACACTTTTAACATCTTATAGATTATAGATATAGATTATATATTATATATTATATATTATAGATTATAGATTATAGATTATAGATTATAGAATATAGATTATAGATTATAGATTATAGATTATAGATTATAGATAGAGCTATATAAATTGAATAAAAAAATATTAAAATGGCAACGCACATTAAATACCATAATACTGAAATCACGATTTCAATTTTTATTTTTTGATATGATAAAGCGGTATCTCTCGTATCATACCCGTTACACTAGCTTACATAATATAACTTGATGTTTTTTTCACCTATACCATCTTATCCATCATTCTTCTTATTTTTTGCAATCGAAAGAAGCCTCAAGATAACTTTTCTAGATATATCTGTTATTTTCTGCCTGCTTTGATACTCAAAAGCTTATTTTTTGGTATGTGGCTTAGTTAAAGGACATCCCTGCAAGAATTCAAAATGGAGTCTAATAATATGAGGTTCACCTATTATTATTTTCATAATTTCATTTTATTTTTCACATTTTTGCTTTACGCGAATTAATTTGATTAATTTTTAAAGCTAAATTGAATTAGAATAGTTTAGTTTTTTAGATTAAATTTAGATATTAAAAAACTATATAATAAATACTTTCACTTGCAGTCTTTATGAAAAACTACATTTTAAAATATTGATCAAAATTCATGTGTTTTGACTATCAATAAATAAAATTTGACAAGTAAAAAGAACGGGAAGGAGTACACTTTTTTACAATGTCCTTAATATTACAAGACTTTTGAAAAGTTGTATGTCTTTCAAATTGGTCTCATTTTCTCTTGTTTGCAATTAGCATTTGGAAAATATTGAGCAAACTATACTAACAATTAAAATAGATCCTTGGATGTGGAATCCAACTTTTATCATAATAAATTTGGATAGTTTTGATGGTTTGGTTAAGTTTGGAATGTGATTAATGTAAGGGCTTGATTCTGTGAATTTTACATTTTTATGTGCTTTGATCATTTTATCCCTCCCTATGGTTGTGTATTTCATCGACCAAATTTAATGTCCTCGACATTTTAATGTTCTGTGAATAATTAAATTTGGTCAATGAAATAAAGTAGTCTCGAAAATTCGACGAAAAGATATTGTCATCAACCAAATTTAATTAGTCTTGTTACGTATTTGTATACGTAATATCCGACTTTTATTTATGAAGGCCTCGAAAATCGATGAAAAATTTCTTCAGCAGCCATGTATTTATTTTGATGTAAAATAATTAAACTTTGAGAAACAAACATCCGTCTTTTGTAATGGGGTGGCCTCAAAAATCCGATGGAGAGATATTTTCATCGGTCATATTTGTTCATGTTACGTATTTATACATGTAATATCTATCTTTTTATTTGGAAAGGCCTCGAAAATCGACGGATAATTTCTTCATCGGCCATATTTTAGTGGTGTTTTGTGTATTTATCAATGAAAAAATTATCCAAAATCAATCAAGACATAGCTATCAAACCCATCTATAGAGTGAATCTTTTGGGTGCAAATCGACCAAGATAAACAAATCAGTAATAAAAAATATAGCAACAATGATGGGAAAAACAAAGATCAAAATCATGGCTAAGTAACAATGAGTAGATTCAACCAAAAGAAGAAAACCATAAAAATAAGCAATTATAATAATCAAAAACTAAAGAAAATCCCAAATAATGATGGTGTTGGCATTGCTTCAACGGCAGATGCCGGAGCAATGCCGAATTTGTACAAGAACAGGCAAGATTTGGTCCATTTCTAATAGGCAGTGGCGGCAGCTTAGTGGTCATAAAAGGAAGCTCGCCCGCCGGTGACCAAATCGGGCGAGGCACGGTAGTAAAAGGGGAAGGGAAAGAGGGGCGGCGCAAACGGAGGTTTAACTGGAACTCACTGGTATTAGTGTTGCCGAAGAGGTGGTTTGGTTCGGCTGATCCACCGGCGGATGCGGTGGTCTCACCAGTGGCGACTGAAAAAAGAGTGAGAAGAGAGAGAAGAGGGTGGTAGTCGCCGGTGGAAAGGGGAAAATGGGGTTGTTGTGTGTTGGTCGCCGGTGCCCATTCACTGGAGCTCCGAGAGTGATGGCAGTGAAAATATATAGTGAGAGAGGGGCGCGCATGTGTGTATTTTTTGTTTTTTGTGTGTGTATTATGTGTGTAGGTTATGAGAGAGGAAAAAGAGGGAAGAAAATATGTGGAGTGAAAAATCTAATTTTTTAGTGTGGGTGGGTGAATGTGTGTGTGAATTTTCTCCAAAAATATTGACCCACCACCACTTATTTATGATAAAAAATGGTACATCTTATTATCCAATGGATAAAAAGATTCCCTTCCTTTTCTATAATAGCACAACCTTTGGTCCTTAGGATATTAACCAAAGGATTTTCACCGTTTTGACCAACGAACAAAGTTATTATCCAAAGGGTGGTGTCATTGAGTTGTCATTGTCAAATATGACAATTCACTATGTGTAGTCATTGTCGGGTGTGACAAGACATTACTGTATGATTGTTATCGGATGTGACAAGACACCAAATTATTGTATTGTGTATTGAAATAACTAATCTGACTCATCTTTTGCGGGTTGTAATAAATGTACCAAAAGTAGGTATTAATATGTAATTATAGAAAAATGTAAGAAATATTAAAAATATTAAAAAATTAATTATTTTTCAAATATTATAAAAATGTGATGTCATGTTGTGTACGTGTGCAGATGATTGTGAAATTTAAAATGATAATAAATTGATAAAAAATATTAATATACAGAGAATTATTAACAAATTATGAATAGTAAAAATAAGGTAAAAATTCTAAAGTAAGGATGATTAAGAATTGTAAAAAAAAAAAAAAGTGAAAATTGTGTTCTTTAACGATCAGAAAGTCTGAAGGCATTAATTTTAAGCATGGACAGAAAAAATTGGGTGTCAACAGTTGCCCCTTTTCATTTGAGGATAATATAGAAGTCTTCAAATGAAAACATTGACATGTAGCCAATTTTTCTCCACAAAAATAATTTTTGATGACAATTTGACCGAACTCTAATTTAGAGTTGCCTACATACCTTGAGTTGCATAAGGACCAGGTCGGGTATAGTTCAAAATAAGAGGTAAATTACCTCTTGCCTTGTTATTAGGGGTAGATGATCATATGGAATGATTATTGAGAGAAGAACTATTCGAGAATGGGAGTGTTCACCCATTCCCGATGCTCTTTTTGAAACTACCCCAGTATCGGGCTGTGAGGATGTTGGGGATGCAAGATTGTGTGCTTTCTGGGGAGAAAGAATGATTAGGTGATTGTAATGATCGAACTCTTAATAGAGATTCCTACATATCTTGAGTGTCTACGAGAATCAGGTCAATGTAGTTCGAATGAGAAAATAGAGAAATTTTTGAGACAGTCCTCAAAATTTGTTGTAGTGTAAAAAAATGTCTAGTTGTTTTGAATTGTATTTTTGGTTGAAAAGATGCATGATGTCTCTGATTATTTATGGAGACTATAGGATGAATGACATCTCCGATTGTTTACGGGGACATGGGGATGAAAGCCGTCTTTGATTGTCTATGGAGACTGTTGTGATTAAAAAATGAAAGATTTCTCTGATTGTCTGCAAAGACTATAAAAGGTTTCTTAGATTGTCTACAAAAACTGGTGTTGATGAATGAAAGATATCTCCGATTGTCTACAAAGTCTGATGTTGATTATGAAAGATGTCTTCGATTATCTACAAAGACTTGATGCATGACATGTCCAATTGTCTATAGAGACTGATGTTGAATAATGATGCCTTTGATTGTATATGAAGACTTGATAACATCTCTAATTGTCTATAGGGATGGATGTTGATCAGAATCTCCAATTATCTACGGAGACTGTGATAAATGATGATGTCTTCGATTGTCTACGAAGACTTGATGCATGATGTATCCAATTGTCTACATAGACGGGTGTTGATTGTCGTCTCCAATTTTCTACGAAGACTATGATGAATAATGATGTCTTCAATTGTCAACAAAGACTTGATACATGACGTCTCCAATTATCTATGAAAACTGGTTTTGATTGTAGTCTCTGATTGTTTATGGAGACTGAATGAATGATGAGGTCTTTGATTGTCTATGGAGACTTGATGTATGACATCTCCATTCATCTATGGCTATGGATGTCAATTTTTCGTCTCCAATTGTCTACTAAGACTGTGATGAATGATGATGCCTTTGATTGTATATGAAGATTTGATGCATGATGTCTCCAATTGTTTATGTAGATTGATGTAGACTGTCGTCCCCGATTGTCTACGGAGACTAATATTGAATGGTGATGTCTCCGATTATTTACAAAGACTAGGATCATCAACTAGTGAGGTGTTTGGACTCTAATGGCCTCTCGATTAGTGGAATAGCTAGAAGGTAATAGCCTCTTAACTGGTGGGGCTATTGAAATTAAAGATCTCTCGACTAGCAGAGTGGATTAAAGGTAATAGCCTCTCGACTAGTGGGGCCTAGAAATAAAGAAGCTCTTGACTGACGGGGCTTTGAAATAAAGAAGCTCTCAACTAGCGGAACAATTGACAAGTTATAGCCTCTCGACTAATGGAGGTATGAAAATGTAGATGCCTTTCGATTGACGGGGCTATTAAAAGGTAATATCCTCTTGATTATCGGGGCTATGGAAATGTAAAATCCTCGCTAGTCTTTGAAAGGTAATAGCCTCTCGACTAGCAGGGCTATGAAAATGGAAAAGCCTCTCGGATGGCGAGGCGTTGAATGGTGATAGCCTCTCGACTGGCGGGTAGAGCTGTGCATTTTTTGGTTCACCCCATTAACCTAAACTGATAATTTGATTATCGGGTTATTGGGTCGGTTTATCTAATATTTGGATCGGGTATCGGGTTTAGTATTTCTATTAATGGGATATCGGCTCGGGCCTCAGTTTAATTAATTTTCTTACCGTGCTACCTGATATCCCGATAAAAAAATAGGCTACACTCTACAGCTAACAGACCACATTCCAATACCCAGTTACCTATTGGCTTAAAAGGAAAAAGGCAACCCAAGCCAAAAGGGTAATAGGGTTTATTCAACAAGACTTAGCGCCTCTCATTTACTTTCGTGTCAGTCTCTCTCTTACTACTCACATACTGAATTTCACATTTATCAAAAGCTCAATTTTTGCTCAAAATTGCTCAATTTAGAGAGACAAAACACTTTTTGGAATCACAAACGTTGTTGCTCACAATCGCTGCTATTCTTGTTTCTTAGATAGTCTTCTGCTTCATCTTTAATTTCTAGCCAGTGTCCAATCTTTGATATATGTCCAATTTTTGTCGAATTGCTGTTGTTGTTGTACTGTTAACTTGCTAAGGACTATTTAAGTTCAGACAATTTTATGTTTTTTTATTGTGTTTTTGTACAATATTGCAACTGTAGTGTCATTGTTAAAGCCAGCAAAGGGCACAAGCACTGTTTGATGATGTTAAAGCAACATGTATTTGGTAATATGGGACTATTTTTTTCGTTATATAATGGGAAGTGAACTATATCTCAAAAATTAGAACAAAGACTTAGGTACAAGGTAGATAATTAGTGACTTTTTTACACAATTGTTTTGTTTCTTTTGTTGTTTTTTGTTCATGAATTTTGAGTTTAAATTGAGGAACATTATGATGATTAGACATTGAGGAAGTTCATATTAATATCTCTCAGTTAATATGGCTAAGTGTTAGGTAACTTTAGCTCAGGATATGGAAACATCATAATTTTTATACTCTAAGGGCAATGATTTATTATGGAAGTTTAGCTGTTCTTTTGGACCACTTGGTAAATTAGTTAATCAACATCTATTGAATTGCATATCAGTAACTTTTGTGCTAGTTTTGGAGTTCTTGATTTCATCTTAAGGCCTTATGAATGTAGCATTCATTATGGTTTTGTGACTCGGTCTGCGTTGCTCGGACTTGACAAAAATGTTGTCTCTAACTCTTCCTCGTATGATTAAAAATACAATACTTTTGGAAGATTAAGAGTCCGAACAAAGTAGCTTCCGATTATTCCCTCCATTTCCAAGAGGATTAGTTTTTAATATGCCTCCACTTTGTAGACCTAAAGCTCGATCACATATTTGGAGTCACTATGAAATGCTTGAAGCAGGTGATAATGAAGAGTGCAAAGTAAAGCATGTTCATTGTGGTAATGTTTACAACTACAACAAGTTGACAACTGTGATCAACTGCTTAGTAAAATATTTTGAGTGTAGTTTAGAGAGGGTGGAGAGTCGTCTTGTGAAAATTGAGTAGATATTAGTAATATATTTGGAGTTTGAACTTAATTTTCAAATTGCAAGACAATTTGAATTTTTTGTATTTTGTTTGTGCTAGACAATTTTGAATTTGCGACTACTACAGCCATGAGACAGTTTCAAAGTGCAAACTATTGCAGCCATGAGCCATGTGCTCGCTTATGTGTTTTTTATTTATGAAGATATGACTTTTTGGTGGGAAAATTTGTGGTTTCAGATTTTATACTTGTGCAGTTAGTGTAGGAAATTAACTGCATGAAATGCAGTTTGTGCATAGAAAGAGAAATAACTAGTAGGCAGTAGTTTTGGACTTTAAATTATATATGTTCAATGTTAACGGTTGACCTGATAACTGAACTGATTATAATTAAAAATGAATAAACTGATAACCGACTAATCGATATCTCAACGATTCTTCAATGGTTTAGCATATATACAAACCGATAATGAATAAGTAAAACCAATAATTTTCAAAATCAAACCGAACAGACCGATATACATCCCTACTGGTAGGGCTATGAAAATGTAAAAGTCTCTCTACTGGCGGGGCTGTGAAAATGTAAAAGTCTCTTGACTGGCGGGGCTTTGAAAGGTAATAGCCTCTCAACTGGTGGGGCTTTGAAAGGTAATAAGGTCTCGACTAGAGAGGCTATGAAAATATAAATGTCTCTCGACTGGCGGGACTGTTGAAAGGTAATAGCCTCTCGACTAGCGAGACTATGGAAATGTAAAATCCTCTTGACTATAGGGCTTTGAAAAGTAATAGTCTCTCAACTGGAAGGGCTATCAAAATGTAAGAACTCTGAGAACACCTGATAGAAAAATCAAAATATCTGTGTGAAGGTAGTAGCTTGAAAAGAAAGGTCAATTGTATTTTTTGGAGGTGGATGTTTTGCATGTGAAGGCATGTGTTTGAAAGGAAAGGAAATTATTTTTGTATTTTCTTTGAAAAATGTGTTGAAAGGTGAAAAATGCTGAAAATTGATTTGTATGTTTTTGTAAGGAATGTTAAGTAGTGAAAATGCAGGAGATTGTTTTGCATTTTTACTGTAAGAAATTTAGACAGGTGAAATTGTAAAAAATTATTTGTATTTTCTTTGTAAGGAATGTTGAAAGGTGAAAAATGCATAAAATTGCTTTATGTTTTCTTTGTAAGAAATGTGGACAGTGAAAATGCAGAATGCTGTTTTGTATTTTCTTTGTAAGAATGCAGAAAATTATTTTGTATTTTTATTTAAATAGTTTTGAAAGGTGAAAATGCAGAAAATTATTTTGTATTTTCTTTGTTAAGACTGTTGAAAGGTGAGAAAGATATAACTGTTTCTTGACTGCAGTTGGTACCAACAATTGGTAGTGTGTATAAGAATTTCCTCATCTATTTCCATCTAACCGAGATCGACTTTAGGATAACTCCTGTAGCTTCAAGTGGTACCTCAGACATACCTTAGTATCGACAATATTTGTTCATCTTGCTTTCAGCAAAGATTTTGAATGATGTTTATTCTCATGTTTCAAGTGCCCTCTCCGAAAAAATGTCTCGTTTTCACACCTATTTGAGTATTTTTCTTTTTGAATTTAGAGACGTCTAGAGATATACACTCACACTCAGAAAGAAGTTCAATGTATGCAATTATGATACCATAGGCTTAGCCTTCATGTAAGTATCCACTAATGAGAGGTCACTTAGAATAAGATCTTGTAGGACTTTTTATCGACTTGTAATGCTGGCTTGGGGATGGGTAGGATGTTATTTGGGATGAAAGTGACTAATTCCTAGATAAGTGTTGCACTATATCTATTTGTTTTTTACCTTTGTTGGATTTTGATGTTTGATTTTCTTTGTTGTGCTTATTTACCCCTTGTTTTGTATTTGCTTTGACTTCAGTTAAATCTTGTACTGGAGTTTTTCCCCTTATTTTTGATAAGTGTTTTTTTTATTTTTTTATTATGATTCTCCATCTATGTTGGATTTATCTCTTTCTTTGTGCGGGATTTTTTCTCCTTCTTATTTGAAGTCGTCTTTCATTTTTGTTCTTCTAGGGATACTATAATACCACGTACTTTTCCTAGCTTGAAAAGTTTCCCAAGAATGTTAGAAGATTTCTTTGAAAGATGAATCCACTTTTTTTACACGTGGTATTTTCAAGATTTTCACTTTTAATCATATTGAGAATCGAATAAGCTTTCCATCGATACTAAATTCGCCCAAATCTGACACCCAGGTGAAGAGTTAGAGCCTTTTTAGTGAGACAGGGTATCTCCTGAGCCTTCAGCGCGTCGCGGAGATAACTCAAGTGGCAATTGTCAATTTCCAATGTTGATCTGCGATAGTAGCGCGTCGCGCCAAACTTGCAGGTCGCAGACAAGGTGGCAATGCGATAGCTCCACGTCGCACCACCGTGCAATTTACCATTTGTCACTTTCTAGTGACTTGTCGCGATAGTGGCACGTCGCGCCCAGGAAGAAAATTGAGAAATTTTCTCTGAAATTAAAGATGCGTCCAAGGGACAACAGGGTCAATTTCCTACCCCTATTTAAACCTAATAACACATGATTTAGCCATTCTTCACCCAAAATATACTAGTTTCTCTCAAGTTTCTCTCAAGAACAAGCTAGGGTTTCTATTGGGGATTCAAATTCAAGAAGGTTTCATCGTTAATCTTCATGAAATCACGAACTAAGGATGCGTAGTGTTCATTCATGGACTCCTTTCGTCCATAAAGCCCAAGAATCTCTTTTCTGAGTTTAAGTTTATGGAATTCTTTATGAATTTCATGTTGGGTTTGTTTTGTTTATGTTGAGAATGATCAATTAAATTCACATCCATGTTGGGTGATCAATTTTATGTGGAATTGATTTGTATATATGTATATTCATGTGAATCTATGAATAAACCCTAGAATCATGATGATTAATTGTTGTATAATGTTGTCTGAATGTGCTATGCGTACCATGCGTTTGATTAAATTCCTAGATGAAGGAACAATACCTAACTAGTATGATATCATGAAAGCCCCATGTATGTACAAGCTTATGCATATCACATGTTTGATGAAGTTCTTCAATATATGAATTATGAATTGTGTTCTTTGTCATGTGTTCAAGTAAGCCATGCTACGTCAGTTTCTTCTCATCGAGTTCTGAGGGTACTTGTACCCGAATATTTAGTTGTGTGCCTAGAGCCATATCATATTTTCAAGATACTCTTAGTCAAGATATGATCCATAGAACTTAGTCAGTCATGTTACTTAGGAAAACCAAGAAATCTCAGTAATCTCAGCAACCTTAATATTCCCAGTCAGTCTCAGTAACTTTAGTATTCTCAGTCAGTCCTCAGAACTCAATACATTTCATCAGTCAACGGAACTCAGTAAAATCAGTTTAGCTCCGCTAGATAATACCACTAGTATCAGTTTAGTTCAGTTAATCAGTTCAGTGTCTTTAGGATGGGAGTAGGATTCAGCACTGAGCGAGCCTAGGGATAGGGACTCACCCACTAGATAGGACTGAGATCCCTAGAAGCAATCCCTAAGTTCCAGAACTATATAGCCAGCGTAGGTACGAGATTTCACTCATTAGATAGGATTGACATACTCAGGGATCACCCGTTAGTGCATTTAAATGTATAAGACTGATCCTAGGGGTCACCCGCTAAATTAGGACTGACTCCACAGCAGTTGTCTTTACCAGTGGCGCGGTACTGACATCCTTCCAACTGAGGCTATAGGTTGGACCCCAGTTAGTTTAGTATGGGGCATTCTAGTTAGATGAATACATCCCACAGTTTTAGTTACAAAATTAGGACTGTCAGATACAGTTAATTCAGCTCAGTAGTATAGATTTAGAACTATCAGATACAGTCACTCCTTATCATTATAAATAGACTCCAGGATCACCCACTAGATAGGATTGATCTCAACTATGGTCAATCAGTAATGGTATAATCAAATTTAGATATCACCCGCTAGATAGGACTGATCTCATATTTAGTTACTCAAATACAGTACGGAACTCAGCTAGTTACATCAGATTCAGGACTATCAAATACAGTCACTCATGTTATCAGTTATATAAGTTATCAGAACTTATGTTATTAGCATTCAGCTTCAGGACTGTCAGATACAAGAAACTAGGCTAGTTTTTTATAATTAGAACTGTCAGACACAGTTATCCATGTATCAGTAACATAGTATCAGACCTTCAGTATTCAGTAATACAATATTAGTTTCTCACTCATCAGCGACTCAGATGTCAATGTCAGTAGACTCAGTAGTCAATTCTCAGTATTTAGTCCTATTATGATCTCAATTACAGTTATGTATGCATGCATGTATTCTCACGTTCATGTTAGTCAGTCAGTCAGTATTGTTCATGCATATTCACTTGCATACCAGTACATTTAAAGTACTGACGCATTTGCACTATGGTGTCTTATACCATAGGTTTAGAAGTACGACCTCCAAAGAACCAGTAGCATCCCAGTTCAGCGATCAAAGTTAGCAGTGAGTCCTCATCCTTTGAGGACATGGAGATCATATTACTATTTTAGTTTTCAGTTTATTTTAGTAGTTATAATTAGTTGGGGACATGTCCCATCAACTCCTTATTCAGACAGTTTAGAGGCTTTCAGACTATAGTATGTTCAGACTATTATCTTAGTTGTTTTGGTATTATTATACCATAATTTTTCAGTTATGTACTAGTATTGAACCATATGGCCTTTTAGTTCATGTTTTCGCATTTATGATATTATTACTATTATTCAGTGCTCAGTTTACAGATATCAGTCATGGGTTAGCTTGTGGTCCTTTGGGGTCATGGGCACCGTGTAGCATTTGGGTTACCAAATTCGGGGTGTTACAGATGCATATCCTTTACCTTTGGAGTGTTTGATCTTGAATCTTCATTTACAATCTGTACGTATATAGTGTTCTCAAAGAGGTGGGCTAAGAAAGGAATAGTGTGTATAAGCAATGAAAAGGTATAGGCTTAGATGTGGTTATCCAAAGAAAAGGTTTAGGATTGCATGGTGAAATACTAGGGATTAATGTCATTTGGTTGGCTGTGGAAGGCACAATCGGGTCAAAAAGGCCTACAATCCTCACCCAAACTAAGTGTAACTCAAAATTTTGCCTCAACAGACATTTAGGCCAAGTTCTAGATCAACAATGCCATTCAATGAACTAATCTAAAGTGCACCACACAATACACTTGAAATGATGAGGTTTGATTTATTACTGTCTTAGATGTATGCAAGAGAATTTTTCAAGTGTCATTCAAGTTTGACTAAGAGGTACCAGAAGAATCTGTGGTTTACCGTGAAGTCGGTCCTCTTCATCATACCAATTTTTCTTTCTCATGCATATTCCTAACTGTGTTAGCACCAACCAAGTCAAAATTCTGATTTGACTTTTTTAAATTTATTTATTTAAAAAAGAATGGGACTGAATCCGAATGAGGTTGCCTACGTATCTTCTGAAAACAAGAATCAGGTCTATGTAGTTCAGGAAAATTTGTAAATATATTTGTAGCATGTATGAATGTACAACAGTGGTGGTCATCCTTGAAAATTATGTGAAAAATGATCAGGAAGGAATTGTTTGTAGCGTCAAAATTATCTCGATCGTAGGCACTAATAACGTTCACCGTAGACCCTCCCATGACCAACTTAATAGACATCAATCTATCACTGACTCTCTTAAACTCTACCATCTGCTCCCTAATTTCTTCATCTACTATAATACCACTACCCAAGTACCACAACTTATATCGATCCACATCTCTTGCCTTAGTACCTACCCATTTAGTTTCCTGGAGACACACTATACTAACCCTCCTTTTTCTAAGAATCTTCACTAGCTCTATAGACTTACCTTGAAGCGACCCTATGTTCTAGGACCCAAATCTTAACCTAGAAGCACTCTTATCCCACCTAGCCCTACTACCCCTCGCCCCCAAACCCAGACTCGAACCTAGACTCGACCCCCACCCTGACTCTAATCTATTATGTAACCCTAGTCTACCATTTATCACCCCAGCCACCACTTAAAAGGATACGATAGAAGAAAATGAAGAAAAATGAGACAAAAACATGATGAGCAAAAGAGTACGACTAAAAACAGCTAAATAAGCAAACAAAACCAGCAAGTAGGCTTAATACTCAGAATCAACAAGTACTATACTACCCATAAATAGTTATGCTAATAAAGAACACCGACTAAGTAATCCCATGGGAACGATAAGAAAATAAAACAAGAAATCAAGATAGAAAAAAAAATAGGAAGCCTATACCAAATAAAATGGAAAAGAATAAACTAGAGAAGACTGAAACGAGTGCACCTGATACAGGGAAAAGACGTAGTGAAGGATGTTTTCTTGATTATTTTGTCGAATTTTGGAAAATTGATGCAAAAATTGGTCGCCAAAATTTGTTGCCACCGCCTTTACCCTGCTGCTGGTACTGTGTCCCTATTATTGGTCGTCGGAGAATGTGTTGGTCACCGAAAAATGAGCTGGTCATTAGAATCTTGATGTCGCCACCTGAGGTGTCGGATCTGGACTTGTAGTACCTAAAAAGGGTTATAAAGAAAAGATAAAACAACTTGAATAAGAAAAATGATGCTCAGTTCACCGAAAATCGTCACTCACCAAAAACTGATGTTCGTTAGAAACTGACGTCACTACTGGAATGTGATCGGGTCACCGAAAATTAACTGGTGGCACAATATACAACAAGGGGGTGGAATGACGGTGCAGGTGTAAAAGCCGTTAATAGTCTAGACTTCAATAGTTACCAGAGGAGAATTCTCCTCCGATGAAGTATTGATCAAAAAATTCGACTGGTGCTTTACTGGTGGGCGACAAATCCTGATGATTTTTCTTCTTCAACATACAAGATGATAAATAATCAAATCACAATCTAGATGTCACCAGAGAAAGAGATCGTCAGGAAAAGAAAATCGATCCCAGCTCCAAATTTGTCAAAGTCTAAAGATACAAAACTTAAATTTTTCTTATCGTGAATTTTCTGCATATATAAGGTCAACTTACTCTTAAAATGAGTGAACGAGGTCACTCCCATCTAACTATAACAACCAGAGCATTCTCATGCTATTCATGAGATAAAAAGTCCAACTATCCAAGGTTTTAGACTATAAGTCAAGTATCATACCTTATAAGTTCAATAGCCTAGGTGGTTCAAGTAATCGCAAATATTACCATCTATATTTCCAACACAAAAAACCCCTCCCAATCTTAAAAATATATCAAATTCAAACTATAATAAAGCTCAATCTAACAAAAGTAAGCCTAACCTACCTCAAATCCAAATATAGCTCACGAACTGATAACCTTCGCCTTCCCTTTCCTCGAAGCTTCTTCAAGGAGCCAAGCAATCAAAAAAGTAATATATGCATTATTATGAGAATATCAATACCTATATTGCACCATATATTTCACCATTGTTCTTTGGGCCTAAAATGACACCAAAACCCCCAAGTGGGTCCCACATACGGAAAATGGGTTTCTGAGACCAATTCATTATTCAAATGCCATTAGGGAGTCATAACCCTCAATAATCAAGTAGGTATAGAGCTTATTTGGGTTAAATTAAACACTAAAATTAAAGGATTCATACCTTAGATTTTATGCTAATCATAAATATGCAAGTTATTTTAGCTCCCAATCAACACCCAAGACTGAATTTATGGACTAGACACTCTATTAGGGATTTAGAGACTCAAGCAAAGGTTAAAATGGTCAATTCTCAGCCAGAAAAGGGCATTAAATAGCCCCTCCCAAGACCTCAGTTCAGGAGATCATGAACACATGGGCTGCAATTGCGATACAGTCTCTACGATCATGGTACCTTTGTTGCACCAGAAAACAGGTGAAATTCCAAGTTTTGGTCAATGCCTTGGGATGCATCCAGAATCCAATATGATCAAAAAAAATATTTAACCATACTGATTTCAACATTTTGGATGCATTGGTGAATTCATATTTTCCATCCAAGCTTGTTTCAACCAAATGTTGGCCCCACACCTGAATTTTTAATTTTTCAACTTTTCGAACAATAGGTCAAAATGTTTTCGGATGCATTGGGACCCAAACCAAAGGTCTACCCAACCTAAAATCTATATTTTAAAGTTGCTAGCATAGTCAATATTTATCTGATATTATTTTACTGAAGTTTTTGGTCGATGGCTATTTGGAACCAACAAAGACTTCTATATAGGGAAATGGTTCTAAAAACCAAATGAATTGCCTGGTAATCAAATTATTAGTTCAAAAAAGTTATAAATGAATTGGGGCAGCTATGGGAAAGCTCTAACGAAAAAAATAAGCTAAATCATGAGAAATAATCTGAAGGGTCATTACATTCTCTAATCTTGACCTACTTGTCTCTACTACCTTTTCTTCTTCTATTCCATCAAGGAAATCATCTAGGTAAGTCAGACCTCCCCTGTGGATGCAATGCTATATCACCAAAAACTAAGGCAAAGCTAGTTGTTGCTAACAACCATCTGATTGTCTGAGTTATGCTCATCTATCTACATCTTATATTCTTGCTATAGCTACCTATTCAAAAACTATAGAGCCTCAATATTTTAAGGAAGATGTCAAGGATACCAAGTGGGTAGCAGCTATGAAAGCCAAGATTTCTAATCTTAAAGACAACCACACATGGAGTGTAGTGGATTTACCTCCTTTTAAATATCCCATTGGGTGTAAGTGGGTCTTCAAGATAAAGTACGCTTCTTCATGTGTTGTTGAAAGATATAATACTCGGCTAGTATCCAAAGGTTACAACTAATAGGAGCGGTTGGATTATACTGAGACATTTTCACTCGTAACAAAGATGGTCATAGTGAGATCTGTTCTAGCTATTGTAGTTGCTGGAGGGTGGCCTATATTTAAAATGGATGTGCATAATTCCTTCTTTCATGGTGATTTACTTTAGGAAGTATTCGTTACTCTTCCACAAGGATTTGCAATCTAGGGAGGGACTAAATTGTGCAGGCTTTACGAATCCCTTTATAGACTAAAATAGGCCCTTAGACAATCGAACAAAAAACTTACTGATGCCCTTGTGCAGCTGGGGTTTACGCAAAGTCACTTTGACTGCTATTCTCTATTCACTAAGAAGGTGAAATATAAACTGGTAGTAGTTCTTGTGTATGTGGATGATTTGCTAATCAAAGGAAGAAGTGTTAAGTTGATACTAAAGACAAGACATGACCTATAACTCAAGTTTAAGATGAAAGACTTGGGTGAAAAATATTTTCTAGGGATTGAGTTTGCAAGGTCTTCAAAAGGTATTGTGATGAGCCAGAGGAAGTATGCACTTGATCAAATGGCTGAAATTGCACTTGGGGGAGCAAAACCAACTGCAACTCCATTGGAAGCTTACCTGAAACTCATATCTGTTGAATTTGATAAACTTACTAATCAATACTCAGTTGGTCATGATCCTATACTAGCAGATACTGAACAGAAGCAGATACTTATTGGCAGGCTTTTGTATCTCACTATGACTAGAGTTGATATATCTTATGAAGTACAAGTTCTCAATCAATTCATGCATCAACCCAAGTAATCTCACTGTAACGACTAGAACTGAGGCCCTAGCCATGACGGGCATCCCAAACCGTGAAGGCCCGAGCACCCTCTTAACTTCTAATCATATAAATAATTCATCTATTATCAAATTGTGGAAGTAAACTGGGAATATAATCCTCTTATTATTGCAACTTAACATTGTGGAAAGTAAGTTCAGAAAGACACAAACCATCTATAACAAGCCTGCAAAATCTCTACTAAACTAAAAACAACAATCTGTCTGAAATTGGTACAAGACCCATGGTTGGATCATGAACTAAATCAAGTGAGATCAACACATGTGAACAAGACACTTTTCAAAACTCTGAATGTCTGCCAATGATCTACCGACTAGCAGGACACCGGGATAGGCCTCATAACCTAAAATATAAGGGGTCAATACATAAAGGTACTGGCATGTAGAACAATCCAAAAACAAAATACATTTTTATACAACATAGGTGAGAACATTTCATAAAAACATGTCAACATAAAACATTTGAAAATCCATAGGCATAATCTGATAATTTTCAAAACATTTACTTGGAATCATGACTCTACTTTTTATTTCTCTTCTGAGCTACATGGTATACCCTACAATCTGTAATTCCACGGGCTATACGGAATCCGCCCTTACCTTGGTAGCCAATCCCCCAACTTGAGTTTGCTGCGAGGTTGGAATCTCTGCGTATCTACTATGCCACAGGGCCATCGCCAGCGTAAAATCCTCCTTTTAGGGCAACATGAAACCGTGTCGGCAAATCAAGGTTTTGGGCAATGATTTATCTGAACTCGTGCCTTCTTCAGGTAACCATCTAACTCTCTTAAGCCTGAATTTTAGACTTGTTAAAACATGTCTTGTTCTTATAATTGTTTCTCTCTTATTCTATTTTGGGCACATCATAATAGGGTATCGTCACACCCAGACTTGCAAGCCATATCTCAACATCGCTACTACTCTTTTCATATTTCAAAATGCATTATTGACCATCCAAAAGATCTTAACTCAAACAAAAGTTCATATTTCAAAATATATGAAAACAAACATTCTCTCTTCAATGCTTTATCTACGGTGGTCACCTTTTCTATCAATTTAATGTAATTCTCAATTGGGAACATGAACACTTATATTTCAAGGAAAACAACCTCTCATTTAATAATAACAACAATACAATTTATACATAATAGAAATCCTTCAAACTCAAGCTTTTAACAATTTGTTTAATCAACCCATAACATGTAAAAATAATGAATTTCATAGTAAGAGAGGGAATTACACAAATCATGCTCTTATTTAACTTCACAACCTTAATATCACATGAACACATGACAAGCATTTCACTTTTAGGGTACCACCCACAATTTCTACCAGACTTCATCAAAATATGGGATTTTCAATGCATGTTCATCAATAATCTTAAAACTAATTTCGTATGTATACATATATACTCTTTAAAGTTAGTTTAAAACAGTAAATCCATGCCCATAAGGTTTAGAATAGCCCTACATACCTTAAGTTTCTTAGATTGATGGATTAAACCCTAATATTTACACTTCTCTTGAGAATCTTGAACTTGAAAGGCTTGATTGCTTGTTCTTGTGGAAGAAATAGGGTTTGCTTGAGAGAAAAATGGGAGAAGATGGGCAAGTAATGCCCTAACTGGTGATTTAAGTCATGGATTAACGAATTGGATTGAGAGAAAAAGCAACAATTTCCCCTCAGGAAATTTTAAACTCGGAATTGCGTTTTTCAGGCTCACTGCGACGCAGTCTTATTGCGGTAGCTTACTAGGTCTGACAAAAATGATCATAACTTTTTGTTTGGGTATCAAATTAATGCAAAATTGGTATCGTTGGAAAGCTCACTCAATTATCTACAATTTTGTGGGTCTTGAGAAGAAAAATTTCACATATATCAAAATTTATACATGTTCAAATTTGACTCTTGTAGAATCAAATATCAAACTTTGGATGAATCAAAGTCTCTTAGCTCAACTTTGCTCTATGTGATTTCTATGAACATTTTTCACCTAATAATCACTTCACACACTAGGGACCATGACACATGCATTCAAATTATAAATCAAGAACTGGATGAAAAAACCTTCACCGCGATGCGATGTACGTGCCAAAGGGAATGTCACCGCAACGCAGCCCTATCGCAGTGACTTGCTGGATTAGTGATCCAAATGTGATCCAAACCTTGTCCAAAAAAGCTGAAACTCCCTCGAGACATACTTCTTACATCCATAAAAATGAATGAACTCAAGAACTATCGTCTCGGGGTCGGGAAATTCAAAATAGAAATCCTTGAAGTTTAGGGGTCTTGAAGATTGTTGACACCCAATTTTGGCTCTCCAAACTGAAAATCAGCACGTTTAGGCTTTATGATTGTTAAATGTCACAATATGTAATTTTCACATATTTTTTATAATTGTTAATAAATTATTGATAATCATCATTATTTTACAATTTTTACTCATTTATTGTCATATTTTAATTTTACATAATTTATTGATAATTATTTTTAATTTTGTATATTTTAAAAATTTTATCAGTTTATTATTATTTTAATGTTTTTTGCACAGTTATTTATATACGTACACAACATAGCACTATAATTTTTAACTGCACAGTATAATTTTAATTAGTTATAGCATAATATATATTTTTTTAAGATAATTATATTTTGTATTTGTTATTTATATTTTTCTGTAATTATATATCAGCATTCATTATTCTGTACGTTATTCAATACAATCTGTAAATGTGAGTCGTTTAATTATTTTAATACATAGAGCAAAATCAGTCAAGTCAACATCTCATGTCAACTTTTTAAAAGATAGACATTTGAGGTGATGGGTTGACATTTTTATCTATTAAATAATAATTCATGGTCTAAATTATGCCCAAAAGAGAGCAATTTTTTATTTTTTTGGTTAACAGAGGGGTTATCTTTTATTATAAATAAATAGAAAGGGGTGAAAAATAAATATTACACATTCACCCACACACAAAATCAGATTCTGCTCTCAATCCTCTTCCAAAACTCATACTCCCTCCGTTTCAAAAAGAATGACCTACTTTGACTTGGCATAAAATTTAAGAAAATGAAGAAGATTTTTGAATCTTGTGGCCTTATATTAAAGTTTTGTCAAATGTACCAAAATGTCCTTTAATCTAGTGATCCTAAACATGCCATGTGGAAAGTTGAAATTAAAGTATTGCCAAAAAAGGAAAGGGGTCATTCTTTTTTAAACGGACAAAAAGGGAAAGTAGGTCATTCTTTTTGAAATGGAGGGAGTACTTCTTTTCTCAAAATTACGTAAACAAACACACGCACAAAACCACAGCATCACAACCTTCTTTTTTCTCTCTCTGCATGTCTCTAAACTGCCACTGTAACTATTGCCGTCGTCGGAGCATTCCACTGGATGGCCGACTCTCTCTCTCCTCCACAATTCCACTGCTGGCTCGCCGAAGGTGATGATAGGCGAGCCTCCAGCTGTACCTCCGCCACTCGTCCACTCCCCCTGCCCCTCTATTTTGTTATTTGTTGTTTTGAGCATGAATGTTTACCATTACTTTGAATTTTTTCCTCTAATGAACTAGGTTCACACATCACCATTTGATGCATAGAAATTATAGTTTCCTTTTCTCTTCTCTATAGTTTCTTCCTTCCTCTTATTTTCTCTTCTTCTACATTAATAGATTATAGAGTTCATCCTGATGAACTCTGATAAATTTCATTGTATCAAAGCGTCGATCTAATTGTCCAATTTTTTCCGCAATCTACTGAGTTCCACACCATAGAAATCTTACACAAGAGGTGTGTTCAAGAAACCAGCTCTCAACAATGGTGATTCCCTCTAACAATGGTGCAAATACTGAGGAATCCATAAGCTCTGCAAATGGAGTAACGGAGCAAAGAATTCTGTTGGGATTGACTACAATTATCCATTCTTTTTGCATATATTAGATGTAAGTGGCTTACAGATTATTTCATTTGACCTAACTGGAATTGAGAACATCTCAATGTGATTTAGATCTATAAGATTATCATTGTTAGGGAGGAACAAGTTAGGAATGGTATATGGTTCTTTTTCTAAATACAAATGTCCTCTTGAAATGGGGAATCACTAGGAAAGAGTGAATGTAATTGTCCTAGCTTGGATCATGAGTTCTGTATCTAAGAGTCTACTTGGAGGAATTATGTTTGCCACCAGTGCACAGGCTGTGTGGAGTGATCTCTATGAAAGGTTCAATAAGGTTGATGGCTTAAGAACATTCAACCCTCATAAAGCAATTGCTACCCTATCTCAAAGAACGACTCCATTATCTCTCTATTACTCAGGATTAAAAGATATGTGGGAAGAGTTGGAGGCCTTAGTCCCTATCCCAGGATGTAGTTGTGAAACTTCAAAAAATTATGTGGCTCATCTTCTATCACGACCCAAGATGGGGCTCTAGCCGTGATGAACATTTCGAACATTGAAGGCCCGAGCACCCTTCTCTATCTGGCAATCATACACATTTTCATATACTATGAAGGAAAAAATGGAAATATAAACAATACGGGATCATGGTCAATATCATAATTTAAATGAACAATATAGAATGGAAACCATAAACCTCTAACAATCTAGAATGGAAACCATAAACCTCTAACAATGTCTACTATCAGTCTACGAAATCTCTACTAACTGAAAATGACATCGGTCTGAAATCTGAGACAAGGCTCCCAGTCAGACCATGAATCAAAATAAAGTAACAATATCAAGTTTCATAACCAGGCCTTCTGAAGTAAGGGAGGCTCTCCAGCTGCAAACTTCTAACAAGTCAATCGATTGCTTACAGGACCCAGGACTGTGTCTCAGAATCCTAAAATATATGGGGTCAAAACAAAAGTACTGGTACGTAGAGCAATCCAAAATAATAAAGTTATACATAGATAACATAGGAGAGAGCAAGATATAAAACATTATGCATGAAATAGTTCAAAATACATAGGCCATCTCAAATGCTCTTAAAACAATCTTTAAAATGCAACTTTATACTCTGTATTACTTCTGAGCTAGGTAGTATACCCTATAACTCTGAAATTCCATGGGCTATGTGGAATCTTCTCTTGACTCAGCAGCCAAGCCTCTAACTCAACTTTGTCGCAAGATTTGGAGTCTCTGTCTCAGATACGCCACAGGGCACTAGGCTAGCATATAATCCCTCTTGGGGATGTAATAGAAACCTGTATCGGTAAAACACGGTTTTGGGCTAGGAGCTATCTGAACTCAATCCTTCTTTGGGCAACCACCTAACTCTCTTTAAGCCCATTTTTAGCTCTTTAAGACATTTATTCTATGAAATCAAAAAATGAAACTCTTACTCTATTATGGAATTCATTTATATGGTATCATCATACCATTGACTTGGAAGTCGCATCTCAGGGCCATTCATAGCATATTATAATCTCTTCTTTCAAAACATGAAGTTTGGGACTACCACAATCAACAAATTCAAAAGGACTCTTGCTTTAAACTCATGTGAACACATGCATGAAACTCTCTCTTTTCAACCTTTCAACAACATGTGGTGGTCATGAAATTTATGAAAAATCATGAAATTCTTTTAGAAATTCTCTTAACGTTTAACATCAAATAAACCGTCCCCTCTTAAGCTCAAAATCATAATCAAGTCATAAACCAAAAATCAAGTCATTCATATCAACCTTTATCAAAATACAATCGAGTATTTCATAACACATATAGAAACAAGCAGCTTAACAACAAAACAGGGACATTTAGGCTTATGCTTTTCATTCAAATTTGCAAATCTCAATTTCATACATACATATATAAGATTTTAAATCAAATTTGGGGGAAAGACCACAAGACCAAAATAATAGTACCATTAAAGCATTCATAATACAAGATTGAAAACATAATTCCAAAACCTCTTTAAAATTTCATGATTTCTATAACTTTAAATCTTATTAAATGTGGTTTCAACAAGCCCATGTTGTTTAGGAAAATCCAACGTACCTTAGATTATAAGATTTGAAAGATGGAACCTGGGTCTTGATCCGTTTATTCGAATTCTTAATCTTACAGATAAGTTCTTGATCTTTGGGGATGAGTTAGGGTTTTGATTTTTGAGAGAAAGAGTGCAAAATAGGCAAGTTTGGCTTCTTGGGGATGAAATCCTATGTTATAGATGGATTTTGGATGAGGGGAAGTGACCACAATTCCCCTAGACCAATTAGGAACTGAAATAATGTGTAAAACAGCTTTAAATTTGTGTCAGGTTTAGTGTCGAGGTGCAGTCGACACGACGTATCAAGATCGCATCGGCTTAATGCCTTACACGAAAAATGCCATAACTTTTCGCTCGGTTATCCATATTTTTACAAAATTCATATCAGTGGAAAGCTAATTAAATTATCAACAATTTGGTGGGTCTTGAGCTGCAAAATTCTATGTGTATCAAAAGTTATACACGTTTAAATTAGACCCTTGTAGAATCGAATATCCAATTTTGGATGAATGAAAGGTGCTTATCTCAACTTTGCTTTAGGCCATTTGTATGAACATTTTTATCCTCATAATCACTTCATATACTAGGAGAAAGATCATGACACATGAATCTAAACATAAACCATGGAACTGGAGCTGATGCACGTAGGAACGATGATTCAATTTCTAGCTCAAAAATGCGGGGCGTTACATTATCTCCCCCTTGGGATCATTTGTCCCCAAATGATAAGTAGGGACTTTTGAGGATATAAAAGTGTAGAATAAAGAACGTAATCTCTCACTGAATAATTTTCATCAACAAAACATACAAAGTCATCAAATGAGTTTCATGGTAACCCCGAACGAAACGTGTAAGCACGGAACATGAGGCAATGAGACTTTACATAGGGATGATCTTTCATATGAGCTCTATGAACCATAATCATCACAACATAAGGCATGAGTTATTTTGGTGACAACAGGACTGACTTACATCGGTACTAATCATGAAATAAGGTTTTCATGAAACATAGGATTTAGAAGCATTCTCCACCTTGCAAGCTACAATGAATTGACTTAAACATAGAGACAATAATCGTCTACGTCCCAAATGATAAATAGCACACTTCACACTTTTTAAGTTACATCTATCTCATCACATGTCTAGCCACAAGAATTTGAGTCCCACTACTTAGTGCTTCCATGTTGAAGCCCAGCTCAGAGTTAAAAGGTGTTAACTTAAGCTACGAGACCCTGTACTCTACATCCCGTTAAGAATATTTCTTCACCTTATCACTACCATCAAACACACTAGAGATTTAATTTAAAGAGTACTAACCACATAGCACATAGGTTTGTATTTTCAGCAACCACAATATTCAAGCCTAATCATTACTACACTCACTACATGGATTCCGCCACTAAGACCGACAATTTCAATCACTCTCACAAATATTTTCGCCACATTCCTCCTTCTTGGCTATTTCACACAACAAAAGTTCATCTCTTTCTTTTCCCTTTCACCTATAACCTTAGATCAAGAAGTCACATCGAATTTTTTCACCTAGAGGAACATCTACACTCCTACTAACCACATTTGTACTCTTCCACATACACTATCACACTAACATATGGAGGTTCATGAAGTGAAGATACGATAAAATAGACACGAGGTTCTCTACATATCAAGTGTCTGGATCATAAGCAGTGAGTTGTTCGAAAAAACACAATAAAGCATGAATTCTTAGGATAGAGCACTGTGAGAAAACATTGGTTCACATTTCAAGATAAAACAAGGGAAAGAGACTAAATTACCCTCTAGAAACCAAAAATCAGTAAGATGAATTAGGAACCCGATGCGTTAAGCATCGCGCCATGTGGATCCTTACCGATAAAATTCCTGGTGCGACGTGTCAATATTGCATTGTCCCACTATTTTGATCATCCAAACATGCCTCAAACATCATCTAAAAAATCCAAAACTTTCTTGAGACACCCCTTTTACACCCTTGATCACGAATCAACTCAAAATTATACGTCGGGAAGATCAATTTGAAAATCACAAAAGTTAAGAGCTCATAAATATGATTAACTCCTTTAACAATTAGAAAAATTTTCAGGTTGTCAGCTCTCCATACAAGCAACCAATAGTGGTATTGAGTCGAGAATGTTACAAGGGTGTTACATTACAACTAAGACAAATATTTTCGCTTGAAGTGATTGCTCCTCATTTAAGGAACTGAAATTTACCATGAGTTTGCACAAACCTTATCATTTTGGCCAAACTTGACATAAAATGAGTCAGTAACATATAGAAACATATCTTCTTAGGACCAAGCATGCTGAGAGACAGAGATTTTCATAAGTTACAAACAACATAACCTATGGCTTGAATACATGAAAGACTGGATTACTGAGAGACATAAATGCTCCTAGTTTGGAGGTCAGGCCATAAACATAAGTACATAGAGAACTCGAACCATAGGCATAGGCATGACTTGAACACATGATGTAGGATATTAGCAGAATAATCTCTGAAATGGAAGTAGGAGGAGTATGCTTGAGTAGGAATAGATTTATCATGACTCCTCACCTCAAATTTCCGAATTGAGAATAATTCAGGAACTAACTTAATTCCCCATCTCCCCCTTAGATCAAAGTCACAATCCTAGACTTACGGATATATCCCCTTATCAATCTATAGCCACAACTCTCAATATAAAAGAAGCATCATCATACACTTAAACTCTAAACTATCCCTGAAGAACTATACTCTGAAGACCTTGCTTTTCTGTAAATGCTACTCTTAACATCCGCTAGCCTCTATAGACATCACTCTACATCTCCCACTCTCATGAGCACACTCATCCACACTCTTTATCACAAAAGGTGGTATCAGTATATACATGAATACAAACTCCTCTCATTAATCTCTAATACAAAGGTACTAATTTTTTTTCTAGGACATCCCCTTTCAGGGACACTAATCTTAATTTCTTCTAACCCCCAAAGTCATCAACTTATGACTAACATTTTCACGGGCATAGACACCAACGCTTCTAAATACTTAATGCTTCATCTTCAATTCCTTGTACTAGCATTACACCTCTAATCACCCAACTTGCAACTTCATAAACTCTGTAAGACTATACCAAGTGCACATATTGCCTACCTATTTTGTTCTCTCAATTCAACTCTAAAGAGCACCATACAATAACTTCCCAGACTTTTCCATATTACAAGATTCAAGTATTAAATCAAGGTACACATAAAACTTTATTTACCAACCTGCTACCCTGGGTTCAACTTATTCCTATATACTCATGTTCTTATCCACTTAATGATTCAACCACAATTTATCATTTTAACACTAGTCCTCATGTACAATATACCTTACGATAACCACTTAAACTTTTCATAAATCATCAACCTAGGTCATTTCACACATCACATCAAGCCTGCTAATTACTCCAAAAAACATGCATCATTAATCTAAAGCTATTATTCTCATCACTACGCTCCACATCTAAACTCCACATCTAAAGTTCAGGCCTGTTGTCTGTCCTCAATTATATACCACCGGTAAAGCATGCCACATACTATACTAGTCCATCAAATTGGGAAATCAGCCCAAATACTTCACTTCACTTAGCTACTACCTACAATCACAACCCCACCATAACCTCATTATTAGAACTCAAAATCCACTACATACCTTCTTGCATGAAATACTAGTTTACTACTACTAAAGGAAATACCATCAACGGGGTAAAATCACACGATAGGAATAGTTGATCTTAATCTTGTAATATAACCCATTTCAATCTTATCAACATATTCTAATTCCTCACATCTTACTCACTTACCAAATCATACATCACAATGATCTTCAAAATTCAATAAACACTAATGAGCCTCTAGCAACAACTTATTAACTAATCTACCCCTTTCCTCTTGCCACCTCTCTATTTTGAACAATTAATAATCATATCCAGTCTCTTCCTTCACAGACTACCATACTATAAAATGAGAAACCATCCCTTAATCAACGATTATACAACTAAAACTCTCTATTTATACAAAAGTCACCCTCACTCAGACTTCTACCCTTGTGACTCTATATCACGAACTTTCGGACCAAATCGCTACCAATAAGTTATGACACTTTAACATACACTACTACTCAGGCGGAAATATAGTTCAAATATTTTACTACACAACATGACCCTTATACATCACATCCCCAATAAGAATTTTATTAAAGAAGACTGAATATACTCCATACCTCAGGCTCAACCACACAACTGATACAGATAGAGGTATGCGCTTAAATCAACACACTTTAGAGCACTCATGGACTCCCTTAAAGTCCTTATGCAAATTTATAATTGTATGGACAACCCAATTAGAGAGAACCACATTGATGGGGGAGGTACACACCTAGACTCGTATCTCCTTGATAATAAGGCATGGACCATAAAATTAGAGTGAGGAATAAACTTGGCTAACCTTCTTATGGACGACTCTAAAGCACGAACTAGAATATGAAAGAATGGGAAACAACTCCTAAAGGCCCGGAAGCCTCCTTATTATAAGTATGGTGTACAACACCCCCATAAGCAAGACTCTACTAGACACGATTTCACAGATACTCTGGGACCGTGAACCATGCTCTGATACCCAGTTTTTCATAACCCGAGACAGGGCCCAAGACTGATGAGCATCCCAAACAGTGAAGGCCCAAGTGCCCTTCTCTATCTGGCAATCATACACACTTTCATAAAATATGAAGAAAAAAATGGAAATATAAATAATAAGGGATCATGGTCAATATCATACTTTAATTGAACAATCTGTAATGGAAACCATTAAGCCTTAACAACGTCTAACATCAATCTGTGAAATCTCTACTAACAGAAAATGACATTTGTCTAAAATTTGGGACAAGACCCCCAGTCGAACCATGAATCAAAATAAAGTAACAATATCAAGTTTCATAACTAGGACTTCCGAAGTAAGGGAGGCTCACCAGCAGTAAACTTCTGACAAGTCAATTCACTGCTTACGAGACCCCAGGACTATGTCTCAGAATCTTAAAATACAGGGGGTCAATACAAAAGTACTAATACACAGAGCAATCCAAAATAATGAAGTTATACAGATATAACATAGGTGAGAGCAAGTTACAAAACATTATGCATAAAATAGTTTGAAATACATGGGCCATCTCATATGCGCTTAAAATAATCTTGAAAATGCAACTCTATTCTTTGTATTACTTCTGAGCTAGGTGGTATACCTTACAACTCTGAAATTCCACGTGCTATATGGAATCTGCCCTTGACTTGGTAGCCAAGCCCCCAACTCAAGTTTTCCGCAAGAGTTGGAATCTCTATCTCAGATACACCACAGGGCACTAGACCAGCGTATACTCCCTCTCAGGGATGTAATAGAAACCGGTATCGGCAAAACACGATTTTGGGCTAAAAGTTATCTGAATTCAAGACTTTTTTGGGCAACCACCTAACTCTCTTTAAGCCTATTTTTAGCTCTTTAAGACATGTATTCTCTAAAAATCAAAATCTAAAACTCTTACTCTATTATGACATTTATTTATATGGTATCATCATACCATTGACTTGCAAGTCGCATCTATAGGCCATTCATATTATAATCTCTTCTTTCAAAACATAAAGTTTGGGACCACCATATCAATCAATAAATTCAAAATAACTCTTGCTTTAAACTTATGTGAACACATGCATGAAACTCTCTCTTTTCAACCTTTCAACAATATGTGGTGGTCATGAAATTTGTGACAAATCATGAAATTCTTCTAGAAATTCATTTAACATTTAACATCAAATAAACCATCCCCTCTTAATCTCAAAATCATAATCAAGTCAAAAAACAAAAATCAAGTCATTCATATTATGCTTTCTCATAATGCAATCGAGTATTTCATAACACACATAGAAACAAGCAGTTTAACAACAAAAGAGGGATGTTTAGGCTTATGCTCTTCATTAAAATTCTCAAATCTCAATTTCATACATACGTATATAAGATTTTAAATCAAATTTGGGGGAAAGGCCTCAAGACCAAAACAATAGTATCATTAAAGCATCCATAATGCAAGATTGAAAACATAATTCCAAAACCCCTTTAAAATTTCATGATTTCTATAACTTTAAATCATATTAAATTTGTTTTAACAAGCCCATGTTGTTTAGGAAAACCCCACATACCTTAGATTATAAGATTTAAAAGATGGAACCCTGATCTCGATCCATTTCTTGGAATTCTTGATCTTAGGGATGAGTTTTTGATCTTTAGGGATGAGTTAAGGTTTTGATTTTTAAGAGAAAGAGTGAATAATAAGCAAGTTTGGTTTCTTGGGCTGAAATCCTATGTAATAGATGGATTTGGGTGAGGCGAAGTGACCAAAATGCTCCTACACCCATTACTAAAATAATGCATAAAATAGTTGTAAATTTGCATCAGGTTTCATGTCAGGGCGCAGTCGACGCAATGCGTCAAGATCACATTGGCTTACTGCCTCACACAGAAAATGCCATAACTTTTTTCTCGGTTATTGGATTTTGGTGAAATTGGTATCGTTGGAAAGGAAATTAAATTATCTATAATTTGGTGCATCTTGAGCTGCAAAATTCTATGTGTATCAAAATTTATATACGTTCAAATAGAACCTTGTATAATCGAATATCCAATTTTGAATAAATGAAAGGTTCTTAGATCAACTTTGCTTTAGGCCATTTCTATGAATATTTTTCACCATAATCACTTCATAAACTAGGAGAAAGATCATGACACATGAAACTAAACATAAACCATAGAATTAGAGCTTACGCACGTAGGAACGACGATTCAATTTATAGCTATAAAATGTGGGGCATTACATCTTCAAAAACATAAACTATTTTAGCTCTTAATGAGATTATATAACACCCTACATTTTTGAGCTAGAAAGTGAACCATCATTCCTATGTGTGTAAGCTCTAATTTCAAGATTTATATTTAAATTCATGTGTCATGATCTTTCTTCTAGTGTATTAAGTGATTATGTGGTCACAAATGTTCATAGATTTCACTTAGAGAAAAGTTGAGCTAAGAATCTTTCATTCATCCAAAGTTTGATATTCAATTCTACAAGGGTCTACTTTGAACGTGTGTAACTATCGATATACATAGAATTTTGCAGCTCAAAACCCACTAAATTATATATAATTGAATTAGTTTTTCAATGATACCAATTTTGCCTTAATCTGATACCCATGCAAAAAGTTATGGCATTTTTCATGAGAGGCAATAAGCCAACGCGATTGTGACGCGACGCATTGGATTGCACACTATGGAACTATTTCACATTCTATTTCAGTTTCTAATGGATCTAGGGGCATTTTTGTCACTTCCCTCACCAAAATTCCGTCCCTTACATAAAATTTCAGCCCCAACAAGCATCACTTACCTCTCAAATCAATATTCTCTCAAAATAAAACCCCTAACCACCTCTCCAAGAACAAAATTCATTTTTTTTCTCGAAGATCAAGAATTCAAGCCTTTCAATTCAAGATTCTCAAGAAAAGTATCAAGATTTGGGTTCCATCTTTCAAAATAAATAATCTAAGGTACGTGGGGCTATCCTAAAATACATGGGTATATGTTTTACGATTTCTACAAGCCTTAAAGATGTATATGCATGTATATACTATGAGCTTTGGTAAATTGTTTTTAAGAGAATGCATTGTGAAATCAATTCAATGGAATTATGAAAATTGTTATGGGGTTTTCTATATATGTTTGATTTATAAATCTCGTGCTTTTTTTGTGATTTAAAATCGAAAGATGTCTTACGAATGTAACTTGTGAAATTCCACTCCCCATGACGAAATTTATGAACCTTGCATGATATAAATTGTGAATTATTTTTGAGAGCATGAATTAAGAGCCCTTCTTTTTATCATGAAATTTATGTCTAACCAATGTCGGGGGTTGATTTATGAATGATAAGAAACTCTTGAGTTTTAAATATCTCCTTAATCATTATGCATGAGTAGAATAAATGGAATGGACACTATGTTTTCAAGATTCATAAAAAGAGTGTGTTTGAATGAGTTTGATGTGATTTTTGATAAAGAGAACTCTAGTGTGACTGGATAAACCTTTCGGTGGTAATTGTACATGTTTGATTAAGAAGGGCTGTGGAATTGATATAATATGAATGACTTGCAAGTCTGGGTATGACGATACCCT
Source organism: Capsicum annuum (assembly GCF_002878395.1). Taxonomy (NCBI): domain Eukaryota; kingdom Viridiplantae; phylum Streptophyta; class Magnoliopsida; order Solanales; family Solanaceae; genus Capsicum; species Capsicum annuum. The sequence continues at coordinate 244,728,674 of NC_061111.1, read as the reverse complement.
GTTGTGATGCGACCTTAACAGAATGATAAAGATTTTTTATTAAGCTTGAATTATGTTTTTAGGATGCTAAAATTTGGGATTACAGAGAGTTAGATGGTTATCCGAAGAAAGCACGAGTTAGGAGACTCTATGCTGGATAGATTTGCCAACATGGAACTTTGTTACCCTACTATGTGATCTTTTTTACCTTGTATTACGTCATCCCAATTCAAGACTAATCTTGTGCCCAACCATGACATATTGACTTGACTGTGGAATCTGAAACCCCACTTTGTGATCTTTCGTGTTCTCCCCCTTATAGATACTCCAATCATTACGGTAAACAAAGATTGGGGGCTTGGCCACCAAGTCAAGGGCGAATTCTATATAGCCCATGGAATTATAGATTTTAGGTTGTACCATCGAGCTTAGAAGTAAAATAAAGAGTGGGTTATGGTTTCAAATAAATATTTTAAAGTCATTTGAGTATACCCATATGTTTTCATATATCATATGTAAAAATGTTTTATAAATTGCTATCACTTATGTTGTATAAAATTTGATTATTTTGGATTGCTCTGCGTACCAGTACATCTGTATTGACCCCTTATATTTTAGGATTCTGAGACACAGTCCTGGGGTCCATTAAGCAGTAGATTGACTTTTCAGAAGTTTGTAGCTGGGAGCCTCCCTTACTTTGGAAGGCCTGGATTAGAACTTGTTATTGTTATTTTATTTTGATTCATGGTCTGACAGAGAGCTTTGTCCTAAATTTCAGACAGATGTCATTTTCAGTTGTTAGAGATTTCGCAGACTAGTGTCAGGTGTTTTGAATGTCTCATGAACTCATTTTTTGTATTGTTTAGTTAAATAAAAAGATAATGACCATGTTTCCGTCTTAGTTTTTTTTTTGATAATTTACTATATTGTTTGAATGTTGTCCATGATTTTCAAATACAGAAGGGGAACCTGAGCCTTCATAGTTTGGGTTGATCATTGCAGCCAGGGCCCCAGCTCAAGTCGTGACAAACTTGGTAAAAAAGTATGATTCATGGTCCCAGGGTGTCTGCAAAATCAGTTCTAGTAGATTCTTTCTTATAGGTGTGTTGTGCACCATACTTATAATCAAGAGGCTACCAGGAATTTAGGAGTTGTTTCTTATTCTTTCATACTTAAGTTCATGCTATAGAGTCATCCATCAGAAAGTTATCCAAATTTCTTCCTTGTTCAAATTGCATGGGCCATGCCTCATTATTGAAGCTATACAAGTCTATGAGTCTAGCACCCCCAACAGTTCTGTCTGATTAAGTTGTCTATAAAGTTATGAATATGCACAAGGACTTAAGTAGAATCCATGGGTGCTTTAAAGTGTGTTGATTTAAGCATAAAACCCTATCTGGATCAGTTGTGCGGTTGAGCCTGAGGTATGGAGTGTATTCAGTCTTCTTTAATAAAAAAAAATTGCGACTCTCATATTTAAGGATAATGATGTGTAGAAGAATGTTGAAACTATATTTCCATCCGAGTAGTAGTATATGTTAAATTGTCATGACCTACTAATAGTGAGATAGTCCAGAAGTTGGTGACATAAAGTCACAAGGTTAGCAGTCAGAGTGAGGGTGACATTTGCATAAATAAATAGTTTTAGTTGTATAATCATAGATTAAGGAGTGGGTTACCATTATATAATGATAGACTAGTGTGGTAGCAATATTTTTAGATTGTATGGTGGTCTGTGAAAAAAAATGGCTGGCTATGATTATTATCTATTTGAATTAGGGAAGGATCCTGGAGTGAACAGTTATGGTGCTTATAGAAATTAGTAATAGATTGTGAATGGAAAGGGGTATATTAGTTTATAAGTTCTGGTAGAGACTCATTGGCGTAAGTGGAATTTAAAGGTAGTCAAAATGTATGCTTGGGTAAGTAAGTATAATTTGAGGAATTAGAATATGTTGATAAGATTTAAATGGGTTATATTATAAGATTAATATCGGCTAATCTTATCATGTGACTTTACCCCCTTTGATGGTCTTTTCTTAGTAATAGTAAACTAGTACTTCATGTAAGGAGGTATGTAGTGGATTTTGAGTTGTAATAATGAGGTTATGGTGAGGTTGTGATTGTAGGTAGTAACTAAGTTAAGTAAAGTATTTGGGTTGATTTCCTAATTTGATGGACTAGTATAGTATGTAGCATGCTTTACCGGTAGTATATAATTGAGAATAGACAATAGGCTTGAACTTTAGATATGGAGTGTAGTGGTGAGAATAATAGCTCGAGATTGATGATGCATGTTTTGTGGAAATTAATTAATAGGCTTGATATAATGTGTGAAATGGCCTAGGTTGGGAATTTGTGATAAAGGGAGTGGATATATAAATGTTGATATATATACTTAAGGACTAGTGTTAAAAATGATGAATTGTGGTTGAGTCTTTAAGATCATAAGAGTGATGGTCATGTAAGAATAAGTTGAACCCCAGATAGCATGTTGTTAGATAAGGTTGTATGGTATAAGTGTCATGTGTACCCAACTTGTGTTTTTGAATTTTGTAGTATGCAGAAGTCTAGGGAGCTGTTGTATAGTGTTCATTAAATATTGGTAGGCAATATGCGCCTTTGGTATAGTTGTGCAAATTTTGTTAAGTTGTAAGTTTTGTGATTTCAGGTGTAATGCTAGTATCCTAAGAAGTTGGAGATAGGGCGTTAAGTGTTTAGAGGAATGGATGTTTATGCCCATGATAATGTTAGTCGTAAGATAAAGATTTTGGGGGTTAGAGAAAGCTGTGATTAGTGTCCCTAAAAGGGGGATGTCCTAGAAAAAAATTAATGTGTTTTTATTTAAAATTATTGTGGAGAGTTATGGTTATATATTTGATAAGGGGATATGTCCGTAAGTCTGGGATTGTGACTTCCATCTAAGGGGGAGATGGTGAATGAAGGTAGTTTCCAAATGTTCTCAATGTGGAAAGTTACAGGAAGGAACCATGATAAAGCTAATTATACTCAAGCATAATCCTCCTACTTAAATTTAGGAGAGTATCCTGCTAATGTCTTACATCATCTGTTCAAGTCATGCCTATACCTATGGTTTGAGTTCTATATGGACTTATGCTCATGATCTAACCTCCATACTAGAAGCAATAATGTCTCTCAGTGATCCAGTCTTTCAGGCATTCAAGCCATATGTTATGTTGCTCATAATCTATGAAAATCTTTCTCCCAGCATGCTAGATCCTAAGGAAACATGTTTCTATATGTCACCGATTCATTCTATGTTGGGTTTAGCCAAAGTGATAAAGTTTATGCAAATTCGTGGCAAACCCCAATTCCTTAAATGAGAAGCAATCGCTTCAAATGACAATGTCTTAGGTGGTAATGTAACACTCTGTAGCATCCTCGAATCAATTCCACTCTTAGTTACATGTATGGAGAGCTTGCAACCTAAAATTTTTTCTAATTGTTAAAAGGCTTAGTCATATTTATGAGCTCTCAACTTCAATGATTTTCAAATTGATCTTTCTAACCTCGAGACGTATATTTTTGAGTTGCTTCTTGATCAGGGGTGAAAAGGGGGTGTCTAAGAAAAGTTTCAGATTTTTTAGATAACTTTTGAGGCATGTTTGGATGATCAAAATAGTGGGCCAATGCGATGTTGATGCGTCGTGCCAATAATCATCTCGGTAGGGACCGACGTAGTGCGTCATTTAACGCATCGATTGCCCATTTCATCTTACTAATTTTTGGGTCTAGGAGGGTAATTCAGTCTTCTTCAATAATTTTATCATGATGCGTGCACCAATATTTTCTCACTATGCTCTATCCTAAGAATTCATGTTGTATTGTGTTTCTTCCAAACGTCTCTTTACTTATGATCCAGACACTTGATATAGGAATTACTTCGTGATGGTATCGTATATTCATTTCATTTACCCCCTTGAGTAGTGCAATAAGTATAAGTTATGGTCTAATAGTTTTACTTTCATTCATGGTATTTATGCTCGGGTCCCTCACTAACCCTTCTTATGTTAATATGATGGTGGTGGAAGCGTGGTGATGTTTTAGGTAGGGGAGTAAATGTTCTTGAAGATGAAATTTTTTGGATGTTATTTCTTGAGCCAAGGCTATAGAAGATAGGAGACAGAAGGGGATGGACTTTTATTATGAGAAATAGTTGAGAATGAGATATATGGCAAAAATCTTTGTGAATGTGATTGAATTAGTTGGTCTTAGTGGGGAGATAAATGAAGTAGGTGTAGTAATGATAGGTTAGAATATTGTGATTGATGAAAACACAACCCATGTATTGTGTGGTTATTATTCCTTGAATTAAAACTCGAGGGTGTTTGGCGATAGTGATAAGGTGAGGCAATATTCTTAAAGGGATGTAATGTACATGGCTCCATAGCTTAGGTTAGCACCTTTTAACTCCGAGTTAGGCTTCAATATAGCAATACTAAGTAGTGGGACTCAAATTCTTGTGGATAGATGTGTGATTGGAGAATTGTAAGTTGGCGAGTGTGAAGTATGCTATTTATTGTTTGGGGTGTAGACAATTAGTGACTCTAAGTTTAAGTCTATTCAGGGTACACTGTTAGGTAGAGAATGCTTCTAATCCGATCTTTAGTTAAATCTTATTTCATTATTAGTACCAATATAAATCAGGTCTATTATTATCAAATAAACCCCTGCCTTATGTTGTGATGATTATGATTCGTATAAGTCCTGTGCAAAATCATCCCTATGTAAGGTCTCATTATTCCATGTTTCTTGCTTTCACGTTTCACTAGGGGTTATCATGAAGCTTGTTTGATGCCTTTGCATATTTTGTTAGGGAAAAATGTTCAATGCGAGGTTTTGTTCTTTATTCTACACTTTTATAACTTCAGTAAGTCCCTATCCAACATTCGAGGACGAATGATCCCAAGGGGAGATAATGTAACACCCTTCATTTGTGAGCTAGAAAGCGAACCGTCATTCCTACTTGTGTAAGCAATAATTCCATGGTTTATATTTAAATTCATGTGTCATGATCTTTCTCCTAGTGTATGAAGTGATTATGTGACCAAAAATGTTCATAGAATTCACTTAGAGCAAAGTTTAGCTAAGAATCTTTCATTCATCCAAAGTTTGATATTCGATTCTACAAGGGTCAAGGGTCTACTTTGAACGTGTGTAACTATCGATATACATATAATTTTGCAGCTCAAAACCCACTAAATTGTATATAATTGAATTAGCTTTCCAACAATACCAACTTTTCCTTAATACGATACCCATGCAAAAAGTTATGGCATTTTTCATGACAGGCAGTAAGCCGACGCGATTGTGACGCGACGCGTTGGACTGCGCACTACGAAACTATTTCACATGCTATTTCAGTTTCTAATGGGTCTAGGGGAATTTTGGTCACTTCCCCTCACCCAAATTTCGTCCATCACATAAAATTTCAGCCCCAACAAGCATCAATTGCCTGTCAAATCAATATTCTCTCAAAAGAAAAACCCTAACCACCTCTCCAAGAACAAAATTCAAATTTTTTTCTCAAAGATCAAGAATTCAAGTCTTTCAATTCAAGATTCTCAAGAAAAGTATCAAGATTTGGGTTCCATCTTTCAAAATAAATAATCTAAGGTACGTGGGGCTATCCTAAAATACATGGGTATATGTTTTACGATTTCTACAAGCCTTAAAGATGTATATGCATGTATATACTATGAGCTTTGGTAAATTGTTTTTAAGAGAATGCATTGTGAAATCAATTCAATGGAATTATGAAAATTGTTATGGGGTTTTCTATAAGTTTGATTTATAAATCTCGTGCTTTTTTTGTGATTTAAAATCGAAAGATGGTTTACAAATGTAACTTGTGAAATTCCACTCTCCATGATGAAATTTATGAACCTTGCATGATATAAATTGTAAATTATTTTTGAGAGCATGAATTAAGAGCCCTTCTTTTTATCATGAAATTTATGTCTAACCAATTTCGGGGGCTGATTTGTGAATGATAAGAAACTCTTGAGTTTTAAATGTCTCCTTAATCATTATGCATGAGTGGAATAAATTGAATGGCCACTATGTTTTCAAGATTAATAAAATGAGTGCGTTTGAATGAGTTTCATGTGATTTTTGATAAAGAGAACTTTAGTGTGATTGGATAAACCTTTCGGTGGCAATTGTACATGTTTGAATAAGAAGGGCTGTGGAATTAATATGATATGAATGACTTGCAAGTCTGGGTATGATGATACCTTGTTGTGATGCGCCCTTAATAGAATGAGAAAGATTTGTTATTAAGCATGAATTATATTTTTAGGATGATAAAATTTGGGCTTAAAGAAAGTTAGATGGTTACTCGAAGAAAGCACAAGGCAAAAAACTATATGCTGGAACCCGTGATTTGCCGACATGGGACTTTGTTACCCTGCTATGTGATCTTGTATACCTTGTATTATGTCGTTCCAATTTGGGACTATGGATTGGAGCACTGTTTTGTGATCTTGTGCCCAACCACGACATATTAACTTGACTGGGGAATTTGACACCCTTCTTTGTGATCTTGCGTGTTCTCCCCCTTATAGATACTCCAATCCTTACGGCAAACTTGGATTGGGGGCTTGGCCGCCGAGTCAAGATAGACCATGGAATTATAGATTGTAGGGTGTACTATCTAGCTCAGAAGTAAAATAAAGAGTGGGTTATGGTTTCGAAGAAATACTTCAAAGTCTTTTATGTATTCCTATGTGTTTTCATATATCATATGTAAAAAAAATTTATAAATTGCTCTCACTTATGTTGTGTAAAAGTTGATTATTTTGGATTTCTCACCGTACTAGTACATCTGTATTGACCCCTTAATTTTAGGATTCTAAGACAAAGTCCTGGGGTCCCGTTAAGCTATAGATTGACATGTCAGAAGTTTGCAGCTGGTGATCCTTCCTTACTTCGGAAGTCCTGGATTAGAACTTGTTATTGTTATTTTATTTTGATTCATGGTCTGACTGGGGGCCTTGTCCCAGATTTCATATAGATGTCGTTTTTAATTGTTAGAGATTTCGTAGACTAGTGTCAGGCATTTTTAATGTTTCATGAACTCATTTTTTTGTATTATTTAGTTAAAGAAAAAGAAAGTGACCATGTTTCCATCTTGATTTGTTTTTTTGCTAATTTACTATATTTTATGAATGTTGTGCATGATTTTCAAATAGAGAAGGGGCGCCCGAGCCTTTATTGCTCGGAATGCTCATTACGGCTAGGGCCCCATCTCGGGTCGTGATAGATTAAATGATTCATATTGTCAAGCAATATGTCAAATATTGTTGATGAATCCTCTGCCAAACATTAATCAAGCATATGCTATGGTGATCAGTGATGAGAGTTAAAAAGTCATGGGAGCTACTACTGGTATTCTTGGTTCTAATCCTACTTCAACTGGATATGAGTATGCTGTGTTCTTATGAGGAAATGATCTTTATTCTAGAGGAAATAAGTCCATATTCATCAGAGGAGGACAACAACACAAACAGGAATCAAACACTATACTGTGATATCTTCAAAATCAGGGATCACACCAGAGAAAATTGTTGGAAAGTAGTTGGTTACCCTGCTGATTTCAAGTTTAAGAAATGAGTTGGTTTAACTGCAAATGCAGTATGCAGTACTGAAAGTGAAAATGTAGGACAAATGATGCAGGACATTCAATCTACAAGAATTCAAGACCATATCACTATAATTACTAACATCAAATCCATGATGGAAGGATCAGCAAACCAACCAAGTCCATGCTTCTTCACTAATGAACAATATGCTCAAATTTTGCACTTACTAAACAAAGAAGACAATGCTAAGTATTAAGCTCATGATGCAGGTAAAATGGTAGAGTCAATAGGCTCCACCTATAAGGGTCCATGGATTATAGACACTAGTGCAACTAATCGCATGATTGCAGATCTCAGTGCTCTAATCCATACATCTAACCACCACTGATCTGCCAAAGAGAGTATACTTACCAAATGGAGATATATAGCTAGTCATTAATGTTGGAGCATGTAATATGTTCAAACAGGACACTATTACTAATGTGTTTCACTTACCTCAGTTTAAATTCAACTTACTTTCAGTATCTAAACTTACTAAAGAATTACACTGTCTTGTTACTTTTTATCCTGACCTATGTGTGTTTTAGGATCTTTACAAAGAAAAGGTAAAGGTGATTGGTAGATAAGTTGATGGATTGTGTATCTTTTCCAATACCACTATTATGAATCAAGCTGAGATGATTGCAGAAAAACCTATTGCACTTACTAAGTTTGTCCCATGATCTATTTGAGATTCTGCATTTGATATTGACAAACTAGATATAGTGTTATGTCATAAAAGGCTAAGCGATGCTTCAACTAATGTACTCAAAAGAATTCTATCCATAAATAAGAGTATATCAACCAGTAAGGTCTTTGAGTGTGTAGTTTGTTCTTGTGCTAAGCAAGTAAGAATTCCTTTTCCTGCTACATGTCTTAAGTCTTCTAACATCTTTGAATTGCTTTATATGGATGTATTGGGGCCCTATAAAGTTCCCACATTTTAAGGAAATAGATACTTCTTAACAATGGTTAATGACTATTCTAGAATGACTTGGATATACTTACGTAAGTTTAAGTTTGATGTGTGTTTTTCAATTTCTCAATTCATTTAGTTTGTTAAGACTCAATTTGATAAAAATATTAGTGATTAGGTCTAATAATGGAATTGAGTTTGCAAACTCAGTATGTCATACTTTGTTCACAAAGTTAGGCATTATCCATCAAACATCATGTTCCTACATCCCTCAACAGAATGGAGTGGCTGAAAGAAAGCATAGACATATTTTAGAAGTGACCAGGGCCCTAAGATTTCAAGGTGAAATACCTATAAAATTCTGGGGTCTATGTCTCAAAGCAGTTTTCTGTATCATTAACAGGATGCCTACTACAATATTAGATCACATATCTCCATATGAGAAACTATATTACAAAAAACCTAACATCAGTCATATATGAGAACTTTAGGTTGCTTATGTTATGCTAAAATAGTTCAACAAATAGATATAATTCAACCTAGAACTAGAGAATGTATTTTAATGGGCTAATCTGAGACTCAGAAAGGCTATCTACTATATGATCATACTAATAAGGTGTTGTTTTTCGACAGAGATGTCAGCTTCAGAGAAGATGTATTCCCTTCCAAAGAAAGAGTCCCTAAATCTGAACATATTACAAATTCTAAACTAAATGAAACCTTATTGCATTGGTCAGACATGACATGGATACACAACATATGAGGCACTCACATGACACATCAACTGCTCAATCAACATCAAATGAACCGGTTGATCACATGCTACAAGAACAACTTCCAGAGATGTAGGTTGATTAGGATCAGACTGCACACATACCTCTAGCTGAGGAACAAGTACCAGTACCCATAAGAAGGACTACCAGAATAAGAAAATCTCCCTTATGGCTAAAGGAATTTGTGTCCCTAAACATTCAGCAAAAAGCACCTTATGCTTTGGGTAAATAGCTGACCTATGACAAACCATCTCCTAATTATTAGGCATGCTTAGCAAATGTGTCTACTACTACTTAACCTACCAACTGCAGTGAAGCTGTGAAAGATCCAAGATAGATTGAAGTAATGAAGAATGAGATTGATGCACTTGAAGGGAATCAACCTTGAGAGATCACTAGTCTACCTGAAGGGAAGAAATGTATAGGGTAAAAATGAATCTTCAAAGTAAAATACAAAGCTACTGGTGATGTAGAAAGATTCAAAGCTAGGTTGGTTGCCAAAGTTTATAGTCAACATAAGGGAATAGACTTCTAAGAGACATTATCACCTATTTTTATGAAGAAAACAGTGAGAATAATTCCATCTATTGTAGCTCAAAAATAGTGGTACATACATCAAATGGATGTGTACAATTCTTTCCTACAAGGTGATCTTCATAAGGAGATTTACATACACCTTCCACAAGGATTCAAGAGCCAGGAGGAGAAGAAACCTGGGTGTAGACTCTTGAAATCCCTATATGGGCTCAAATAGGCTCCCTGGAATTCCAAGTTATCTGAAGCTTTGATGAAAATGGGATTCAAGCAGAGTCAACTAGACCATTCTCCATACATAAAGCACAATAGTAAAGGTACTACCACTGTCCTAGTCTATTTAGATGATATGTTAATCATAGGAGGCACTCTAAGACTAATTGAAGATACAAAAGATAAAATGCAATAAGCCTTCTAGATGAAAGATCTAGGTGAACTCAGATTCTTCTTGGGCATTGAATTTGCAAAATCAAAAGAAGGTATACTGATGCACCAAATTAAATATGTATTAGAACTTGTGTCTGAGTTGGGACTTAGTGCAGCTAAACTAGATGACACACCTATAGATACAAATATCAAGTTGACTACTAAGGATTATGATGACCATGTCTACAAGCATGAACAAGGAACCAGTGATCCACCAACAAATATGCATGCTTATCAGAGGCTTATAGGGAAGTTGTTGTATCTCACAATGTCTTGGAGAGACATTTCTTACAGTTTCCAAACTCTCAGCCAGTTCCTGCAACAACCAAAGAAATCCCACATGGATGCATCCATCAGAATGGTCAAGTAAATCAAGAATAAACCTTGACAAGGAATGTTAATGTCCAATCAGGTAAATACTGATGTTTCAGCATGCTGTGATGTAGATTGGGCATCATGTCCATTCTCAAGAAGATCCATTACTGGCTATTTAGTGAAGATAAAAGCAAATACTATTTCCTGGAAGTCAAAAAAGAAGTTCTAGGAGTTCAGATGAAGCTGATACAAAAGCATTATTGCAACTGTGGTTGAACTTGTTTGGTTACTAGGACTACTTAAGAAGATTGGTATTAGTACCAACCAACCTGTGAAGATCTACTCTGATAGCAAATTAGCTATGCAGATTGAATCTAATCTTATATATCATGAGAGAACAAAGCACATTGAAATAGACTGTCATTTTATAAGGGAGAAGATCAGTCAAGGACTAGCAATAGTCAACTACATTTCAACCAGAGATCAACCAGCAAATGTACTAACTAAAGGTCCCAACAGAGCTCAACATGAATACTTAATGTCCAAGCTAGGCATTTTAAATCTATTTGAGATTACCTCACTTGAGGGGAAGTGTTGAAAGAAGGAGATTGAGCTCATCACAAATGTGTGAGACCAATGAAACAGTAATAACTGTTTTAGGAAGTTAGTTGACTATTTCAGGAAGTTAGTCGACAAACTAACTTTATGAAGTGGAGTTGTTATGAGTTAGTTAAGTTGTTAGCTTCTAGATCCTTTTATATAACTCTCTCTATATAGTCTCTTTAGTGAATATAAAGACACAACAATAAGATTCAATCAATAAACAAGTTCCCTCTTTCTTCTCTACAGTTTCTTCCTGCCACTTCTTTTCTCTTCTTCTGCATTAATAGATTACGGAGTTCGTCATGGATGAGCTCTAATTAAGTTCATAAAGCACCAGATAATGTCGTTGAGTCCAGCATTTAAATCTCTTTAGTTCACATGCACTTAATTTTAAATATTTTAATTTTAATTATATTTGAAGTTTAAAGAATTAACAAAAACTCTTATGATTTTAAATTACAATTGCTTAAACACCAGATAATGTTGTTGACTCCAACATTTTAAATATTTTTAGTTCACATGAATTTAATTTTAAATAGTTTACTTTAATTATATTTGAAGTTTAAAAAAATTAAAAGAAATCTTAAGATTTTAAAGTTGATAATTGACTCCAGCATTTGAAATATCCTTAGTTCACGTGCATTTAGTTTTAAATATTTTAATTTAATTAGATTTGAAGTTTAAAAAATTAAAAGGAAATCATATAATTTTAAATTATGTATATGTATAATCTATATTGTATTAAAATATTAATTAAATATTATATTTTTAAGTATATTAGTAAGATGTTAGAATCAAAGAATCAAAAATATAAAATAAATATTATATTAAAACAAATTAAATAGAAAAGTCTGGCACGTAATGTAACATCCCACATTTTCGGGCTAGAATTTGAACCGTTCTTTCTATGTGTATAGACCCAAACCCAATGATTTCTATTTAGATATAAGTATGAATATCAATTCATTATCAATCCTTTAGGATGGAAACATCTTTGGAGATGAATTGAGGTCATAAAAATCTCCTAACTCAGAATTGAGTTGATAACTTTCATACCGATTAACTTTTAATAGACGTTCTTTTTTGGGTCAAATTTTAATGATCATTACTCCTAGAATATATTGAGCTAGGTGTCCTACTATATATCAGATTAAAGGTCTTTGAGTCTACTTTCCAACGCAACTAACCATTTGTCAATCCGAGTTTGGAGCAAAAAGTTATGGCAATTTTAGTGAGACACTGTTCGAGGTGCACGATGGTTCGTGAGAGGTACGGCTGCTGCCGTGCGATTGGACCTGTAGAGCCACCCCCCCCCCCCTACATGACATTAAAATCTGTTTTTTCTCTAAATAAATCAAGGAAAAACTAGTCCTTTTACCTTATGTGACTCCCCTAACCCTTTTTATAACCCTAAAGTCGTGCAAAACTAGTAGAAATCTCCTAAATTCCCCATTCTCTTCCTCCCAAGAACATCAACAAGAATTTCCCTATTTCAATGCTCGTGTATTCCAATCTCAAGGTTTTTCTTCAATTATCCTCCATCAAAAAGGTATGTAGAATGATCCTAACACTCATGGGCTTGAAAAGTATGTTTTACAATACTCTAAATTATATATATATATATATATATATATATATATATATATATATATAACAATGAAACTTTTTTATGTCAAGCGTTATGTATTTCAAAATTGTTGTGGATTACTAAACGAATAATGAAAATATTGATAATTCGAGTGTTTCCTTTATCAAATTATGCATTGCTTATTTATAAGATTTCGGAGAATATATTTTGTACTTTAAACATTATTGTTTTTCCTTGAGAAGTGTATGAATTATGAAACATATGACCACCTAAGAGTTAAGTCTTGAAAGAAAAATGTTTCTGCTTAAACTTGTATATTCAATTCGAAATGAGAACTCTTGTTTGATATTTGAGTAGTCAATGGTATATATTTTTGAAAAAAGAACTATGTGTTAGGATTTTTACCCTGAATTTCTTACCAAGTTTAAGTTCTACTTTTCTTGAAAGAAAAATAAAAGTAATAGCATAATTACTTTTACTTTTTCCTGAAAGAAAAATATAAAAAAATTTCATATTTGACAAACCTCTTTCTTGGAGGAAAGATTTTGGAACTCCATAAATAGAAAATCCCCTTCTCATACCATAACACATTAGCATCCACAATGTAGTCCACTAAGAGTCTTATTTAGGGGGAGATTTCTCTCTAAAATGTTCTTATGTTTCTTTTATATTAGGTTTTATATGTAGGCCAATTGGATAAATCATATCAATAGTATCATGTTTAGTATACTTTTATTTGCCATCTGAAATTTCACCGTCTTAGTTTGCAAACTTTAAGCTTCCGCATGACTCCCTCTGAATTTTGAAACCAACACTATCGAGATAATATGATATGATTTATACGGCTTGCAAGTCTAGGTATGAGGATACTTTTTCAAAGAATGCACTTAAAGAGAAAGAAATGAATTTTTATAAGAATGAAGAATGATTTTAAGAGACTAAAATGGTTAAATGAGAAGGATTTAAAGATAGTTAGATGGTTAAATGAGAAGTCACAACTTGTAAGACTTATTGCTTGAAATCGTGTTTTGCCTATGTGAAATTTACACAATCCTGAAATATAGATAATCATGATATATTGTTGTGTGATCTGGTATACAAGTATGTAGAGACCCCAATCCTTGCAGCAAACTTGGATTAGAGGCTTGTCCAACGAGTTAATATCGATCCAATAGAGCTTGTGTGTAAAATGAATGTCGGGATACCGTCTAGCTCAGAATTAAAGAAAACAATTGAGTCTATGCTTTTATGAGATTGATCGAATTGTTTTGTTATATCCATGTGTTTTGATTTATATTTTGTTAAATATTTCATGATGTTCTAGTTTATTTTGTATAAAATTTATGTTGTTTTTGGATTGTTCTACATGTGTCACGATCCGAACTAGGGTCTGGCCGTGTCGGATATCCCGAACCATGAAGGCTAGGATGCCCTATTCTATCTGGTAATCATGCACAACATTCATATAATAAAAGAAGATGCGGAAATATAATCTAATACGGAAACATGGTCATATTCTAGATTCAGTTCAACAATGAAGAATGAAATCTAATACCAACTAACAACATCTGAAAACCGTCTGTGAAATCTCTACCACATGATCAAATAATAATTGTCTGACAACTAGGACAAGGCCCCCAGTAGACCAAAACCATAACTAAGGATAAATATCTGAAAGTAAATTGGCCTTCTGAAATATAGAATGCTTACCAACTAAACTCTGCACTTCTGTCTGAAGAAATCTACTGCTTATCAGGACCCCTAGATTGTGCCTCAGAACCTGGAAGGTAGGGGTCAATACAAATGTACTGGTACGCGAAGAAATCCAAAATAAAGCTTTTATATAAATACAATAGTTGAGAGCTAGTCATAAACATCATGAAAGATATAATTTCAAACACATGGGCATTTTTGAAAACACAAAACCTTTCTGCCAATGCAATCTATTCTTCGTATTACTTCTGAGTTAGGTGGAACTCCCCTACAAATCTGATATTCCACGGGCTATATGGAATCTGCCATTGACTCGGCGGGGAAGCCCCTAACCCAAGTGTGCGGCAAAGGTTGGAGTGTCTGATTATGATACGCCATAGGGCACTAGGCCAGCGTAAAATAATATATCTGGATCAGTAAATCACGGTTTTGAGCAATGAGTTATCTGAACTTGGACCTTCTTCGGGGAACCACTTAATCTCTCTTTATGCCCAATTTTAGCCTGTTCTGAAGTATGCATCATTCTAGTTTCAAAATCTGAAATTTTAATTTCAAACATGCATTCTATTTTATTTTGAATTACCATGGCATTATCTGAGTCGGTATCGTCACACCAAGACTTTCAAGTCCTATTTCTGAACCATAATGATCATCCATGATTCATTCATCAAAAACTCAATTCAGACCACCCAAACATGTCAATAGTATAAGAGATTTCATGTTCTGAAATCACAAGTCAAAACTATGCAAGGATTATCATTCTTTCAAAAACAATGTGGTGGTCCTGAAATCTTTATCAAACCATGCACTTTTTCCATTAGATATTTATATTCAATATTTATCAATACAAACAACCCTCTCTTTTGATTCAAAAATCATATTCATGTCATAGTATAAATCAATACATTTCGTATCATGCTTTTCAAGATGCATTTCAAAGCAATTCATATCATATAAAAAAATGGGATAAATCATATCAAAAGAGTGATTTCATGTGAGCCGTGCTCTCAATTCAAACATCAATTAAAACACATACATATATATACATAGGATTTCAACTCACTTCGGGGAAAGGCCTAAAGACCAAAGAATATTAATTAAAGCTTCTAAAATATGCTAGTGATGGTAAGATTCAAACCCTTTTCGTAAAATCATGATTTCTAAATCTTTAGCATGAATTAAAAAAGGTTTTCTTTGCCCATAAATTTTAGAAAAATCCCACGTACCTTAGATTTTGTAGTTAGAAGAATGGAACCTAGATCTTGATCCTTTTCTTGGAATTCTTGATCTTAGGGATGAGTTCTTGAATCTTTGGGGAAAGAGAAGATGATTTTAATTTGGGGAGAATGTGAATTTTGGGGCTCAAATGTAGTTCTAGGGCTTAAATTTGGTGTTATAGACGAACTTCAGGTGGGGGGAATGACCAAAACTCCCATAAACCCATTATAAACTGATTTGGCATGAAAAAACTTTCCGTAATGCGCAGGCCGACGCGTCGCGTTGACATCACATCGACTTACTGCCTCACACGGAAAATGTCATAACTTTTTGTTCGGTTATCGGATTTTAGCGAAATTGGTATTTTTGGAAAGATAATTCAATTATCTACAATTTGGTGAGTCTTGAGCTATAAAATTCTATGTGTATCAAGAGTTATACTAGTTTAAAGTAGACCCTTATAGAATTGAATATCCAACTTTGGATGAATGAAAGGTTCTTAGCTCAACCTTGCTTTAGGCCACTTCTATGAACATTTTTCACCCCATAATCACTTCATATGCTAGGAGAAATATCATAGAACATGAATAAATATATATAAACCATAGAATTTGAGCTTACGTGTGTAAGAACGACGGTTCGATTTCTAGATAAAAAATGTGAGGGTGTTACATTATCTCCCCCTTGGGATCAATCGTCCCCGAATGATGGGTAGGACCTTCTTGAATCTTAAAGGTATGGAATAACATAGACATGATGTGCCTTTTAAGAAAAGACATAACTGATCTGAAACATTTAACTTCTATCATGAAACTGAATTCTGAGCTGACTTGACTTTTCTTGATTCAAGAAGCTGATTCGTGCAGAGAGTTGAGGATTCCCTTGAAATGTTCATGGTCCAATCATCATATTGAATTGAAAATTGATAACTTATGTAAGAAAGAATCACGAGGCAACAAGACTTAGATCGTACCCAAGCCTTACACTGTCTGAGCTAAAATACTTAGAAAAATTTGAGATTATGCACTGAACTCTTGTGAACTAAGTCATGACTACATAACTGAGTCAGAAACATGATGCTTGGACTGAATTAAATTCTCAATTTACATGGATGAAAGGGATTATCTCTAGGTATGGTCATACGCATGAGACTTCGGATAGTAGAACTGGGTGAAAAAGTGGAAAAAAACCACAGTACTTGTCTACCTGACTGTTCATCTGAATTGCTGGCTACACAGACTGAATTATACTGGACACTTTTACTTAACTCGAGTATCACTTCAACACTCTTTATAAAGAAGTTTTAGTAGCATTAGGGAGCAAGGAATCTTGGGTATGAGTTATGCAAGACACCCAACTAAAAATGCTAAAATAACTGGGCACCGATGCAATTGGCGACGTAGCGCGTCGATGCCATCAACATGATACCCGATGCGTGGCACCTTAATTGCTCCAAGCCTAAGTACTTTTTGCCTGGCATATACTGCACGAAATTTACCAACGCGATGGGCGATGCGGCACGCCAAGATTGCGTTGGTCCACTATTTTGGTACACCCAAAAAGGTCTAAACGCGGTTCAAAAATTCCAAAACTTGTTCGGGACGTGCCCCCGACACCCCCGATCATAAATCAACTCAAAAATCAACAAATGGGGGTCGGGAAGGTTGAAAATGAAATACTCAAGGATTGGAGCTCAAAATGAGACTAAGTCTCTTTGACACTCAAAAGAATTTTCTAATCTCTAACTCTATGAGCATGCTACTAAGAGCTAACGCATGTACGAATTTTGCGGATACCAAGTTTGTCACTAAAAGGTTAGAACATAAGACCTTAAAGCATGGAAGGATAATATACAATACTTGACACTTAACTAAGGCCGGAGGAATAGCAAATCAACATCAGGGATTCATCAAAGTGATCTGAATTGGGGCATTACATGGCTATAAGCTGAATTTCGCCAATCATTAGGAGTATAATATGATTTATGGGAACTGAGCACACTATAAAGCATGAGTACATGAGTCATGAGCTACATGACCTTAATTTGGAGTTCATAACATATGGAATGTGATTCCGACTACTGAATAAACTAAAAATCCTCATTTTGTAACTGGAAGAGTACATGATTCTCTATCATAAGCTTGAACATGAACTATGATCATGGAACAGAAATGTAAGGCATGAGTAGGTATTGGGATAATTGAAAAATACTTAGATAAGAATGGGTTAAGTCTCACCCTCACTTTCTGATGTTCTATATCATATTGACATCAATACTAGAATCTGAGAGTATAACTTGGTTATTCACTCTATCATCTCCTTCTTAGCTTCAAGCCATCATCTTAAGTTTGAGAGATCCCTTACCAAACTCTAAACTGAACCACACTAACTGCACTCTGGGATCTGGAATACGACAATACACGCAATTAAATAGAACATAACCCGAATAACTACCTGGAAGTGGGAAAACCCACTGCTAATACTACCTTTTAAGATACACTCTACCTTTCTATAGCCTCCCAATAGTCATCATATAATACTTGAACACTTACTAACTTCGAATCTTCATGAGTATCCCCATAGTCGGAGTGTACACCGTCTAGCACCTCAACTCTTATTTCTGTTGGTTCAACCTTCGAAAATTCAAACTTAGATTCTAACACTTAACATAGATATCACCAAGCCTTTGATGAATCATACTACTTCCAACATAGCCTACCAATATCGCGACTCCAAACTTATATCTCTCTACTATGAGAATCAAGATCATATTAAAAGGATCAACATTATCAATCAAAACCCCTTAACTTGGCTATTTAGAATACCATATACCATCTAACTAGTCTTTCTCCATCTAGCAACTCAACGGTACCACTAGCCACACACAACATGTAATAGCCTTAGAAAAATACCGCAACCTCATATCACCTTGGTATACTTCTACTTCATACATACAACATCATACTTCATTATCAATCAAATAAACTTAAGCTCTTGCATGCACTGTTCAAACCTATTAAATCACTTCCATAAAACTAGTATCATTAACCAAGAAATAATCACATCCACCTTTATGTCCATCAACTGTTCAAACTTAATTTCTAGTGCTAAACATGATTTACAACCCAACCACACATAATTCTCACTTGGAAACTACAAATAAAACATCAAGAAACAATAGTACACTATAACTCCGTAGCCACAATAATCGATCAGGACCTTATGATTTTCCTTATTACAATTCATTAACATGCACTATTTCAACACATCAAGCCTATAGTCTAGCATCAATCATCTACCACCAATGAAGAATGCAATATAATATACTAGTCTATAAAATTGGGATATTCTACCCAAATATCTCATTTTATTTAGATACAGCCCACAACCAAAACACCTTCATGACATCACTGTTATGCCTCAAAATCTACTACATACCTTCTCACAAATAGTACTAGTTTACAACTACCAAAGAAAAGAAGGTAGAGTCATATAATAGACATGGTCAACCTTAATCTTATATTATAACTCCATACAATCTTATTTACTTATATGGATTTCTCATATTACACTTACTTACCCAAGAGTACATTTAGACTACCTTCAAATTCCACAAACAACTGTGCGTCTATAATTATAACTTACTGGCTAATCTAGCCATTTTCATATGTCGAGCAAACAACAACTCACTTAGGTAATAACTCTTTCTCTACCTTCTACTAAACTAATACACAAGGACGTATCACTTTATTGCCAACTCAATCTCATGCAAAAAAAAAAATTCAGCTATACATACATTCAATAAATTGCCCTTACCACTTTTCTTTCCATTACGCCCCTAAACATCCAGTTCCAACCAACATAAGAATCAACAAAATGAACAACAAGTTGATAGTGAATCGAAATAGGCCTCACACGGCTTCACTAGACTTTGGTTTTGTGTTTTGAACAAGAAAATAAGAGTAATGAAAAGGCAACTATTCGAGTGAATTGAAAGAGCCCACACGACTTTACTAGATATTTAGTTTCAACAACACAATGATAACAAGATTACAAGAGATAAAAACTTGAAACACAATAATCAATGATCTAAGAATACATATCTTACTCTGTATAAATAAAAATCTAAGTCAAACACTTCCCCCACAGAATACCATACAATCCACACATGCTACTAGCTACCACATTAGTTTATCACTAAAAAGGGGTAAATCATCCTCAAACATCGATTATTCAACTAAAATATTTATTTACACAAAAGTCACTCTCACTCTAACTTCTAACTTTGTGACTTCACATCACCAACTTCTTCGTCCAACATCACTACTAATAGGTCATGACACCAACACTTATACTACTACTCGGGTGGAAATATAGTTCCAACATTCTTCTACATATCATCCCCCCCCTAAGCATGACATCTGCAACATAAATTTTTGAAAAGGACCGAATACACTTAATACCGTAGGATGAAAAGAACAATTTCATCAAGATCAAGGTTCACACTAGAATCAATACACTCTAAAGCACTAAAGGACTCTTCTCAAGTCTTTGCACAATTTTTAAAATCTTATATGATTCAATTTGAAAGAACCATGTCATTTAGACTCTAAATTTCTGCACTTGAATCACCCCAATAATGAAACATGTCTGAGAACATCAGAGTAAGGAAAGAATTGGGATGACGGTTATTTTCATATTGGTGACACCATTGCATGAATTAGAGTATGAAAGAGGAATATTCTGACTCTATTGCATGAACTAGAACATGAAGAAAGAGAGACATTCCAAACTCCTTGTACCATCCTGCTTATAAGTGTGGCGTACTACACACCCATAAACAAGACTCTACCCAACTCGATTTCGCAGGCACTCTGGGTCCATGAACCGTTCTTTGATACCAAGTTTGTCATAACCTGAACTAGGGTCTGGACGTGACGGACATCTCGAATCATGAAGGCCAGGACACCCTATTCTATCTACTAATCATGAACAACATTTATATAATAAAAGAAGATGCAGAAATATAATCTAATAATGAAACATGGTCATATTCTAGAATCAGTTCAACAATGAAGAATGAAATATAATACCAACAAACAACATCTGAAAACTATCTGTGAAATCTCTGCTAAATGATCAAATAACGATTGTCTGAAAACTGGGACAAGGCCAGTAGACCAAAACCATAACTAATGATAAATATTTGAAAATAAATAGGCCTTCTGAAATATAGAAGGCTCACCAACTATACTCTTCACTTTTGTCTGAAGAAATCTACTGCTTATCAGGACCCCTAGATTGTGCCTCAGAACCTAGAAGGTAGGGGGTTAATACAGATGTACTGGTACGTGAAGAAATCCAAAATAAAGCTTGTATATAAATAAATAGTTGAGAGCTAGTCATAAACATCATGAAAGATATAATTTTAAAACACATGGGCAATTATTGAAAACACAAAACCTTTCTGTCAATGCAATCTGTTCGTCGCATTACTTCTGAGTTAGGTGGCCCTCCCCTACAAGTCTGATATTCCACGGGCTATATGGAATCCTCCATTGACTCAGCGGGGAATCCCCCAACCCAAGTGTGCCGCAAGAGTTGGAGTGTCTGAGTCTTATACGCCACAGGGCACTAGGCCAGCGTAAAATAATATACCCGAATCGTCAAATCACAGTTTTGGGCAATGAGTGGTCTAAATTCGTGCCCTCTTTGGGGAACCACCTAAGCTGTTTTTATGTCCAATTTTAGTCTGTTATGAAGTATGCATTATTCTAGTTTCAAAATCTGAAATTCTTATTTCAAACATGCATTCTTATTTCAAACATGCATTCTATTCTATACTTAATTACCATGGCATTCTATTCTATACTTAATTACCATGGCATTATCTGAGTTGGCGTTGTCACACCAAGACTTGTAATTCCTATTTCTGAGACACAATGAATCATGCATGATTATTTCATCAAAAACTTAATTCAGACACCCAAACATGCAAATAGTATAAGAGATTTCATGTTTCGAAAGCACAAGTTAAAACTATGCAAGGATTATCATTCTTTTAATAACAAAGTGGTGGACCTGAAATCTTGGTCAAACCATACAACTCTTTCCACTAGATATTTATATTCAATATTTATCAATACAAACAACCGTCTCTTTTGATTCAAAAATCATATTCATTTCATAGTATAAATCAATACATTTCGTATCATGCTTTTCAATTCAAACATCACATTAAAACACATATATACATATACATAGGATTTCAAATCACTTCAGGGAAAGGCCTAAAGACCAAACAATATTAATTAAAGCTTCTAAAACATGCTAGTTATGGTAAGATTCAAACCCTTTCCCTAAAATAATGATTTCTAAATCTTTAGCATGAATTAAAGAAGGTTTTCTTTGCCCATAAATTTTTAGGGAAACCCCACGTACCTTAGATTTTGTAGTTAGAAGAATGAAACCTTAATCTTGATCCTTTTCTTGGAATTCTTGATCTTAGGGATGAGTTCTTGAATTTTTGGGGAAAGAGAGGATGATTTTAATTTGGGGAGAATGTAAATTTTGGGCACAAATGCTGTTCTAGGGCTTAAATTCGGTGTTATAGATGAAATTCGGGTGAGGGGGGATGACCAAAACAGCCGTAGACCCATTCGAAACTGATTTGGCATGAAAAAATTTTCTGTAACGCGCAGACCGTCGCGTCGCGTTGATATCGCGTCGGCTTACTACCTCACACAGAAAATGTCATAACTTTTTTCTCGGCTATCGGATTTTAGCAAAATTGGTATCTTTGAAAAGCTAATTCAATTATCTAAAATTTTATGGGTCTTGAGCTACAAAATTCTATGTGTATCAAGAGTTATACTCATTTAAATTAGACCCTTGTAGAATTGAATATCCAACTTTGGATGAATAAAATGTTCTTAGCTCAACCTTGCTTTAGGCCACTTTTATGAACATTTTTCACCCCATAATCACTTTATATGCTAGGATAAAGATCATTTAATATGAATAAATATGTATAAATCATGGAATTTGAGCTTACGCGTGTAGGAACGACAGTTTGATTTCTAGCTCGAAAATGTGGGGTGTTACAACATGTCAATATATTCCATGTATAGACGGTCCTCGGTCGGCTATATGGTCTCATAATGTAGGCTTTAAGGATTAATTTCATGATGTATCAAAGCAGTAGAATCTTTGAAAACATCAGAATTGGTGAGCCATCCATCTTACGGAAGGTGTTTTGTTCAAATGTTCATTTCTTTCAATTTATGATCTAGTCGGAGGCCTTATCCCAGCCGAGATAGTTATTTTTCAATAGACGCTTTGTAGAGTAGATTTTTTAGCATTTTGGTTATGACTTTATTGATGGAGTTTTCTTACATGATATCTTGAACTTCATTACATCTTCTGCATTTTGCCTCAATTATGCTTATGATAGTATGTTAAAGGGTCTCTCAGGCTTTTGTAGTTCGTGATGCGTGTCGCTCTCAAAATAATGGCTCAGATCGTGAGAAGCTTAGTATTAGAGCACGGTTCAAGGTTTCAGGATGTCTACAAATCTGTGTCTAGTAAAGTCTTTCTTATGAGTGTGTTATACACTACACTTATAATCAGAAGGTTGTCGAGCATTTAGGAGATGTTTTTTATTCTTTCCTACTCTAGATCATACAATAGTATAGTCCATATAAAATTTATTCAAATTCCTTCCTTGCTCTAATTTTATGGGCTATGTCTCATTGTCAAGGCGATACAAGTGCATAAGAGTTATCAAAAAGTTATGAAACAACATAAGGACTTGAGCGGAGTCCATTGGTAGAGCATACCCGTATCCATATCAATCATGTATTTGAGCCCAAGGTAAAAAGTGTGTTCAGTCCCTTTCAAAAATTTTATTACAGACGTCACGCTTAAGGGTAAAGATATGTATCTGAATGTTGGGATAGTATTTCCACCCGAGAGAAAGTATAAAATAAGGTGTTATAAACTATGAGTAGTAAGATGATCATAAAGTTAGTTACATGAAGTCATAAGTTTAGAAGTTAGAGTGAAGTTAACTTTTGAGTAAAGAAGGTAGTTTTAGTCATATAACCTATAAGTAAAGGGTGGTATTCCCTTTTATGATAATTATATAAGGTTGTTGCAAGAATTGTAGATTTTATGGTTGTTAGTAAATGAAGTGATTCGTTATAATGATTTAGAATTTATTATAAATAGGTAAGGAGCTGATGATGGATAGTTATTTTAGTAAATTCATTTATAGATGGAAGGATAGAGTGGCTAATAATTTATAGCTTAGACTTCTTTGGGGAAACTTTAGAAAAGGAGGACTCAATTGTGTTTATAGAATGTTGAAGGTTGTTTAAATGTATGCATGGGTAAGTAGATGTAATGTGAGGAAGGAGAACATGCTAATAGACCGTAATGGACTATTTTATAATATTAAGATCAGCTATCCTTATTATGTGGATTTACCACTTCCCCCCCCCCCCCCCCCCCTTTATACTCTTTTTCTTTAGTAGTTGTAAAATAGTATAGTATGTAAGAAGACGTGTAATGAACTTTAAGGTGTAGCAGTAAAGATGTGCTTGTAAGTCGCAGTTAAGTAGAATAAGAAATTTAGGTTGATTAATTTGTCACAAATTTGATGGACTAATATCATTGGCAGTTCATGATTTAGATGTTGATTTTGGTAAATACTGGACACTAAGTTTAAATTTTAGATATTGATTTTGGTAAATAGCAGCTCGAGAATAGTGATGCAAAATTTTTGGGGGTTAATTAGTAGGCTTGATAAAATATGTGAAAGAGCTTAGGTTGATAACATATAAAAATTGGTGTGGGTAATTGTGATATCTACATGAGGTCTAGTGTTGAAGTAGAAAATTATGGATAAGTTATTTGGTGTGTAGCAGCCTTAAGTTTGTAAGGATAAATTATACTCAAGTTAGTATGTTTTAGGTGAGGTTTTAAGCGTTATGTGTATTTAGTTAGTGTGCTCAATTTGTTTCATATGGCGGAGGCTGGGTAGCTATTATTAAATGTTCTTTTGGATTGATCGAATTATAGATCTTGATAGACGATGTTGAACCTCTTGGCATAGATTTAATTTCTTTTAAAGTGACAAGATATGAGATTCGAGGCATGATACTAGTAGACTAAGAAGAGGAGACTAGATTGTTAAGTGTTAGAGAAAGTGAATATGAATGTCCATGAAGATGTTAGTTAGAAGAAGACGACTTTGGAGGCTAGAGGAAGCTAAGAGTATTACCTCTCTATATATTACCAACTCATTTTATGTCATGTATTAGCACAAGTGATGCTATCTATACAAACTCATTGCTATTCTCATTTCTTAAAATGAGAAGCAATAGTTTCAAGCAGCAATTCATGTCAAATTCCTTGAATATATGAATTTCGACTTTATGTTATACAACTCATGATATATGCACCCATGTTTCTCACGGTGCCTAGTCCTAAGAACCCATGCTATGATATGTTTATGTCCGAACAACCCTCTATCTATGATCTAGGTTTTTGATACATGAAGCCCTTCGTGCCTATTGTATCGTATCTTACATCGTAGGCCCCACCTTGAGTAGTGCAACAAATATAAGTTACAAGTGACTAGTGTCACTCTCATTCCTGATGCAAGTACTCTAGTCTCTTAATGACCTACCTTATGTTAGGATGATAGTGGTTATAGAAGCATAGTAATATTTTAGGTAAAAGAGTAAAAAAGGGCATTCCGGTGCACTAAAGCTACCTCTATGCGCGGTGTTCGGGGAAGGGCCCCACCACAAGGGTGTATTGTATGCAGCCTTACCTTGCATTTCTGCCAGAGGCTATTTCCAAGGCTTGAACCCGTGACCTCTTGATCACATGGCAGCAACTTTACCAGTTACTCCAAGGCTCCCCTTCATTTTAGGTAAAAGAGTAGATGTTCTTTATGTGAAAATTTTGGTGTGACTACTGGAGCTATAATTGATCATATCATTTTATTACTTGACAACCACACCTATACTTGCATGTGCATTTAGGAACAACAATGAATATTTTTTTTTAATTCAAAAGAAGTTACTGCTGATTAACAAATGTACAATAACAATAACATAGCCAATATATTCCAACAAAGTGAGGTTTGGAAACAGATTAACAAAAGTAAATAAGAAAATACAACATAAAAATGATCATAATAATTGGTAAGGAAGTTCTAATTCTTTGTTACAGCCTCCATGAATTCTTGATCATTCTCCAATGCTTCCAAAGCCTCTCGTAAAAGACAAACTTCAATATCTACACTTCCTTCTTCTACTCCAGAAAATAAAGTAATTGACCCATCATTTTTATTGGTCATCCCACTCCTCACACCAATTGGTTTTCCCCAACCAAAATCATTACCATAAATATTAAACCATGGAGAGCTATTTATTCCCAATCTAGTATTATTCCCAACAAATAGTAAGTCCTTAGTGACTATAATTGGATTTTCAGCCCAATCTTTGTACTCTTTCATCAATTCTTCAGAGTTTTGAGCAACAACCATCTTGTTTATTTTCATTCCAGCCCATCCTAAACCATTTTTCAGTAGCTCCCCTACACATGTTTTGACAAGCTTCATATGAACTGCATTTCCAAAATATCCTTCTGGAAGAGTAGGATTTAGCCTTGATCTTGCACCTGTTGAAAACTAATTAAGTATTCTTTTTTTCTCAATTTATATGATATTGTATTCTTTTTAATATGTCTCAAAAAATTGTGGTCCGACTTTTTTCTGATTTTTGGAGTTATTGTTCACTAAGTTGCCCTTTCTTTACGTCTGAAACAATAACATACATTTTTGTATTGAAAAATAATTTAACTTTAAACTTTGAAATTAACCTTAATGAGTATAGATTATTTATGTCTCATGTGTAGTTTGACTATTTCTTTCAAGTTAAATTTAAAGAAACAGGAGTTGTGACTTAATTACATTGCATAGTCAGAGCACAAGAGTTGGTTAGAGTCAGTAGCTTCAGACTAGACTAATTAGTGATTAGTTAGTTTGTTGGATGATTAGTTAGTTGATTAGTAAGATATGTATTTCTATCAATAGTGTAGAATGTAGCATGTATATAAGGGAGAAGAGTGCACTCATTCTCTAGTAGTATTGTATAGAGGCAGTTATTGATTTGCTTAATCAATTGCATAGAATCAGTTCATTTCTATTGCTCTTTATCTCTCTTCTTGGATCACTTCTCATAATTCTCGATTCCTATTTAGCTTCATGGTATAAGAGCCTATCGTCCATTAATATGGTCTGTGTTGAGCTAGTCTGATGAGGAGATCGAAGGACGTGATTTGAGACAACAGTGGCGACGAAAGTCGATAACACTTTGTCGGAGAAATTGAGTCATAATCATCAATTGTATCTCAATCAGTCAAATACTTCTGGAATAGTGTCAATATTGATACAACTTCCAGGATCTAAAAACTACTCTGTTTGGAGTTGATTGATGAGAATCGCCATACTTGGAAGAAACAATTTGGGATTCATCAATGGCACTTGCAGACAAGCAAGTTTTGGTCCAAATTTGACAGATTTATGGGAGCAATGTAATTCAATCGTCTTGTCAAGGATAATTAATTATGTTTCAAAGGAATTACTAAGTCGAATAGTATATTCTTGTGATGCTTATTGTGTGTGGAATGATCTTAAAAAGCGATTTGATAAAGTTGATGGATTGCGGATATTTCAGCTTCATCATGAGATTGCAACAACTTCGAAAGGTACTAGAAGTATTGCTGAATATTTCACGAAATTGAGTTTTCTTTGTTGGGTTCATAGTAAATGAGAAGTGTGAATGGAAAATGGAGAAAAAACAAGTGGAAGAGAAAAATTGAGATCACACCAATATGGAAAGTGTACTCAAAAAAATAGGAAAGTTTACTAAATTCTCCCACATTGGTGGGAGAAAGAATCTTTAAAGTGTTTACATTGTGAAACACACTCCCACATGGATAAGTGAGGCAAGGAAAAAGCAATGCCTTGCGCCATCGTCGTCGCTCGCTCGGCTTCGGATTGATTGATGAGATCTATCTTTTTGGACAAATTTTATTTAATGATCCAAATCTACCAAAACGCAACATTATTCTCCATTTATACATGCATGCAGCAGCAGATGCAATGCTTCAGAAATTTTGAACTGATGCTTCTGTAATTTCGAACAAAACTAATGCTTCAAAGAAGCTGCACTGTTTCGAACTGATGTATTATTTCAGAAGGATGCAATCTTTCAGCAAAAGGACACACTGATTCATGGAGAGAGATGATTGTTCAGGAAAAGATACAATCTTTGGATGAACAGACATGAATTTACAGAACATGTGTAACCTTTGACATGAACCATTGCCTCTTTTCAGAAGAGGCATGTTATGGCTATAAAAATCTGCTTTCTTCCACAGGTTTTGGTATGAAAATTTCAGAATAAAAAATACTCTTCTTGTCTTCAAAAATTCTGTGTGATAATTCAAACTGTTGAGTGTGTTCTAAGAGTCCAAATATTTGAGGTACCGCTATATTTGGATTGAAGGTCATTTTATCCTGGGAGGAAATATTTCATAACCTCGGGTACAGTGAGGGGAATTGTTTCCTTACGGAAACTCCGTGAATTCGGACGACTTGGCCTTATTCATTTTTGTTTCATCTATTTTCTGAAAAAATAAAATACACCTCTTGGAAAGGTCATTTTGATCTTGTGTTGAGGGTATTTGATATACTTCGTTGTGTTCATGTTTATACTTGAACTCTAGTTGAAGTTGTTGTTCTGCACATACAGATTCTGTGTACCCTAAGGACATACACAAAATAACATTCTTTGGATAGAATTTGATTATTTGTCCCATTTTGTGGTTGTGATTATGAAAAATCACATGAATTTGTGGAGTTTGTAGAGAGGCAGAAGTTGTTACAGTTTCTAATGGGACCTAATGACTCATATGAACAAGCTCGAGGTCAAATCCTCATGTTAACGCTCATTCCAACAGTAAATCAAGCATATTCTATTATGATTGAGAGGAAAAGTTACAGATTAATTTCTCACACGATTAGACCTTCTGAAAATATTCAAATTACTACTTTAATGAGCAACGAAAGTAATACTTCAAATAAGTATAAAAGGAATACTAACTAGAACTCTAAGTGTGAATACTGTAAATTTCCTGGTCACACTGTGGATGATTGCTACAAGTTCCATGGTTATCCTCTATATTTTAAATCAAAAAGAAAGAATGGAGTTATTGCTTCTTTTAACATGAGAGACGGATATCCTAGAACTAAGTCATACAATTTGAGAGGAGATGATGCTACGGGCAGAGCTTATCATGTGAAGAAAGAGATTGCTAGATTTCCAAATCATCCACATGCTAAAGGAATGTCAATTGGTGCTGATAGACATCAAGGTCCACAGATAACATCCGGTCCTCAAACTTAATATGACAAAATGATGAAGATGCTAAAGAATCCTTATTATTCAAACAAATTGATGCAATCTCTGGAGAAAGAATTTTTGCAAAAGTTTAGCAAGAATGAGCAAGCTATCAGTATCTGAAGCTAAGAACATGGGAGGTAACCTTTTTGCATCTCATGTTACAAAGGTTGACAATAAAGGTATTGCTTCTGAATCTTGATAATAAGACAGAATGGATAATTGACACTGGTACAGCAAACCACATGCCCTCTAATATAGAATTGTTACACATAACACATGTCTGTGTTAGTGATAAACAGTGTTAATAAACCTAATTGAGGGATAGTTAATATGTCTCACACTGGTTCTTGTGATGTACTGAATGACCAGTCAATTAGAAATGTGTTATATATACTTGATTTTAGGTATAATTTGATATCAGTCTCTAGAAAAACTAAGGAGTTTAATTGTTCAGTCAACTTCTTTTTTGATTCCCATATATTTTAGGACCTCTCAAGTGGGAAGGTATTGGCGATTGGTAAAGAAAAGGATGGCTTATACGCTCTTGAACACAAAGTAAAGTCATAGCAACATTCTCAGTCTGACAAGGGATTGATTGCAATTAAAAAATACGGTGGATATTGCTATGGCATAAAAGAAAGGGACATGT
The DNA here is from genome assembly GCF_002878395.1 of Capsicum annuum. NCBI lineage: Eukaryota > Viridiplantae > Streptophyta > Magnoliopsida > Solanales > Solanaceae > Capsicum > Capsicum annuum. The sequence continues at coordinate 244,698,836 of NC_061111.1, read as the reverse complement.
TTCTATTGGAGCCATGCAGAAGCTACTTGATGCTACTTGATGATTGTAAATTAGTATTAGATACTTGTGATATATGTCCTCTTTCTAGGCATACTAGAATTCCATTTTTCCTTAGTGAAACTAAATATGCAGCTATTTTTTATCTAATCCTTTTAGATGTCTAGGTTCCTTTCATGTTCACATATTTGTTGGATATAGAATGTTCTTAACAATTGTTGATGATCGTTATCGAATCAGTTGGGTCTATCTTCTTAAAGTGAAAAGTGATGTTTGCGTGTTTTTAAAGAATCTTATTCATTTAGTGCAAACACAATTTCACAAAACTGTTAAGGTGGTAAGATCAGACAATGAGACTGAATTTGTGAATGTTGACTGTCATAATTTATTCTCTACCCATGGGATAGTACATCATAGATCTAGTTTTTACATTCCACAATAAAGTAGAGTTGTGAAGAAGAAGAACAGATATATTTTGGAGATAGCTAGAGCAATCAAATTTTAGGGTTCTATACCTCTTTGTTCTAGAGACACTGCATATTAAGAGTTGTCTATATGATGAATAGATTACCTTCTTCGGCTTGTAAGGAAAAACCCCTATTGAAGTTTTCCATGGTCATCCACCTACTCTTGCTCATCTAAGAACTTTAGGGTTCTTATGGTTGGCAGAGGGGATAAGTTTGATGCAAGAGTTATTCCTATAGTTCATATGGTGTATTCTACAGCAACTAAAGGATATGTTTTACACAACTTGGTTACTGGATCCTTTTTCTTGTATAGATATGTCTTGTTTAAGGAAAATGTTTCTTCTTTCAAAACTAAGCCTCTCTCTCCACTCCTATATTCCTAGACTTCTCTACAAATTCTTTTATTCTAGCCTCTCAGGACTCAGTGCAGAATACTGAGGTACAACCTCTTAACCCTCCTGATGATGTTGATGTTGTTGTTGATAAGTTGCTTGCAGAAGTACCACCAATATACACAGTTGATGATACTTTTTTTGCCTATTGATGTATCTTCTGAGATTGTTCATAGACAGTCCTAAAGGACTAGGAAGCAGCCTACTTGGATGACTGATTACATTCCAATACTGCTTCTGCAAATACTCTATATTCACTTTCTCAAGTGTTAAGTCATGCTCTATCTCCTGCTTATCAAAACTATTTGACTATATTTTCTTGTACTTCTGAACCTAAGACATATAGTGAGGCTCTTTCTGATCCTATGTGGATCAAAGCTATGCCAGAAAAAATTCTTGCCCTTGAAGCTATTCATACTTGGAAATTAGTTCCTCTCCCTCTAGGAAAATATTCTATCGGATGTAAATGAATCTACAAGATAAAGTTTAAAGCTAATGGTGAATTTGAAAGATACTAGGCCAGACTGATTGCTAAGGGCTTCAATCAGAGAGAAGGTCTTGACTATCAAAATGCTTTTCCCCTATGGTGAAAATAGTTATTGTAAGGAGTGTGTATCTATTGATGTTGCTTTAGGTTAGTATATTCATCAAATATATGTTTATAATGCCTCCCTTCAAGGTGATCTTTTTGATGAAGTGTACATGTCTTTGCCTGTCTGATAGATTTTCTAGCCAAGGAGAGTCTCAAGGACTAGTTTGCAAGCTAGTTAAATCCTTGTATGGCCTTAAGCAAGCCAGCATGCAATGGAATGTTAAACTAACAGATGCAGCTTTAGGATTTGTGCAAAGTAAACTAAACCACTTACTGTTTATAAGAAGACAATGAGAAAATTTTGGTCATTTTGGTATATGTTAATGACATGTTGATAGAGGGGAATGATTTAGTGTTGATAGAGCAGACCAAATAAGAATTGCATGCCAAGTTCAAGATTAAAGACCTGGGAACTCTAAAGTATTTCCTAAGAATAGAATTCAACAGATCTGACAGAGAAATATTAATGAATCAAAGAAAGTATTCTCTAGAAATGATAGATGATGTTGGTCCTTACTGGAGCTAAACCTTCCTGGACACCCCTAGACAACAACACGAGATAAACTACTAGAGAAATGGATGAAGTGACAGCAATAGAATATGATCCAGTACTAGAAGAAGTGGGATCATATCAGAGACTGATTGGTAGATTACTTTACTTGACTTTGACAAGACCAGACATATGTTTTACAGTGCAAACATTAAGTCAATTTCTACAAGCACCAAAAGTATCTAACATAGAAGCAGCACTAATGGTAGTAAGATACATAAAAAGACAACATGCAATGGGGATATTAATAAGTAGCAAGAAAGATAATACGCTGACAACATATTATGATGTTGACTGGCAGCATGCCCAAATACCAGGAGGTCTATGATAGATTTTCTAGTTAAACACGGTAACTCCTTAATATATTACAAATCCAAGAAGCAAACAATTATTTCAAGAAGTTCATCAGAATCATAGTATTGGAGCATAGCTTCTACAATTTCAGAGATAGTGTGGATCACAGGACTATATAAAGAATTAGGAAAAGAATTGGAGTTGCCAGTGAAACTCTATTGTGATAGGAAGGCAGCCTTACAAATAGCAACAAATGAAATTCAGTATATCATGAAAGAATAAAAAATATTGAGATAGATTGTCATTTCATTAGGGAGAAAGTTAAGATGGGATTAATCAGATCATTGTTCTTAAGAACACATGAGCATCAACAAGCAGATATCTTAGCAAAAGGGTTGATTAGATCACAACAGGAGTATTTAGTTTCCAAGCAGGGTGTTTTAGTTGTATTCATACCTACAAGCTTGAGGTAAAGTAATAGAATAGGAGTTGTGACTTAATTACATTGCACAGCCTGCACAAGAGTTTGTTAGAGTTAGTAGCTTCAGAATAGACTAATTAGTGATTAGTTACTTTGTTAGATGATTAGTTTAGTTGATTAGTAAGTGATGTATAACTATCAATAGTGTAGAATGTATCATGTATATAAGGGAGAAGAGTGCACTCATTCTCCAATAGCATTGTATAGAGGCAATTAGTAATTTGTTTGATTAATTGCATAGAATCGGTTCATATCTATTGTTCTTATCTCTCTTCTTAGCTCATTTCTCATAAGTGTTGAATCCTATTTAGATTCAAAATTACTTCACAAAAAGATAAATTTTAACACTATTGAACACACTAAAATTCCACAAAAAATGTTTGTCATAAAAGCTTATAGTTTAGAGAAAGGGTTTAATTTCTTCTTTAATGAGGAAATTGACCTTAAGGGTCTAAAATACTTTCAAAATAAATAATAATTTTGTCTGTCTTGCCATAGTAGTAAGATAGTGACATGTAATAAGGGGTCAAAGAGGTCCAAATATTTCATTAAACTTTGAAAAATCGTTAAATATGTCAACCCATCAATAATTGGGGTAAAACAGGCTTCTTTCATAACAAAATTCGCTAAAATATTCCCTTATTTACAAGGAATGGAAGATTTTACAAGGAAGAGACTCGAAATTGGCTGTGAACTTTGTGAAATGATCCAAATTCGCCCCTGAATTTTGTGAAATTGTGCATATTTTTTCTTCTCAACTACCATCCATCATTATTATTTTATCTAATAATAATAAAATGTGATATTAAAGTTTCCAAAAAAAAAAAAAAAACCTTAATTTCAAGCGGTCTTCTCTCACAACTTTGTCATTATTATTTTATTTCATATCACCATTTTATCACTATTGCAAGACAAACGATTCTCAACTTAATATAAACAATGAGACCTAAGTAATTAAAAGTTTACTCACCTATCAAGATGTTGATGGCGATTTCTTTCTCATTATCAAGCTTCCGACAATGAGTAACAGATCGCCATAGATGAGCCAAATAGGCTTTCAAAGAAGAAATCGACTTAACACTCATTTCTAAATTAGCTTTATCCTTGAGCCTACCTATATTTTCTTTACTAAAATGAAATATTCTCTCCATCAAAGTTGGAACTTCAAATTTTTCAAATAATTTCTCATCATACATATTCAGAGGAAGAGAAATTGGAAGATTCAATTTTTCAGGAAAATAACGTTCTAAAACTGGAATTTTGGAAATAATTTCGTACCCACGAGAGATTTCAGACCAAGAATTAATAAAATGCCAAAAACCAGTTCCGTCACATAAGCTATGATTCATAGTGCATCCAATAAAAAGACCATCAACCAGCTCTGTTATTTGAACCCCAAATATAGGCTTAGTAACACATTCAAAATTTCTAATATTGTTGAGTGGAAAAAGAGAGTGAACGGTAAGTGGTGACCGTATAGAATCAAGAATAGCAGATACAGTTATTTTTGGTGCGCTGGCATGGGTGAATTCCACACCAGCATTATTACAATTAATGAAGAAAGAAATTGTGTCATCATTCGTACTTTTGACGGTTGAAAGTCGGCCAGTGGAGGAAAGAAATTTAAAGTGCGAGAAAGGGATTCTTTTAAGTGGTCAATGAATGATGATTTGGGAATATTATTATTTTCTTGTCTTGGTCTGTGGAAAAGGAGGCCTCTTTGGTTAGTGCCAAGAAGGAGGAATGACAAATCCCATGGTGTCATTTCAATGTTTTTGTGTGAAAATGATTCTCATTTGATGTTGCTCCAACTAAACAGGTAGAAATTATTTGAATATCTTCTATTTTTGAGGAAAACTATGAGGAAGGAGGGGAATTTCTTGGATGAAGTGGAAGAGATTGCAAGTCGTGGAGTCACTGGTTATGAACAGTATTATATTGAAGTCTTAAAGCCAATGACTTAATTTTTAAGTCAGGGATGGGCATGATATAAAATTATAAATTTAGATTAGATAATTATGTCATTATCATTCTAAATTAATTCAACATGATTCACTAATCTTAAGTTTTGGTTGACTTCGATTTTAAGAAATGTCTCAATTATATTGTACTAACACCTTATACATTTAGTAGCATTCAAAAGAAAGTACTAGCAACTTTGTTAATCAATCACGCAAGTAGAAATATTCGCAAGAAAGAACAATCAATTCTCTTCTTTAATCAATTACGCGTGAGGAAATATTCAAAAGAAAGTATAAGCAATTCTCTTCCTTAATTAATTACGCAAAGAGGACATTTCAATCAAAATAAAGTAGTTAAAGCTCAAACGTCAAAATAATTAGTTTTATACCAATACTAAATATTATATTACATTACGATATTTCAATTTCTTTTTATAAAAATCAAATAATGTATCGAATACCAAAAAAAAACTAAAAATAAAAAAGCATATCAACTATCATACTATCGAAATCATGATATCAAAAATTTTGATTTCAATATGATAATTCATTCTCTACTTTATCATGCCCGAATCTAATTTAGTGGAACGATTTACTAGAAAGGTTCAATTTTTTAATCTTCATGTGTACTTATACTCAGTAGGTATCATAGGCCGACTAAGCAAAATAGAAAACTAAACAAGTAAAAGATGCAATAAGGACGCTTACACCTTCATAAGTTTCAAACGGTAGCCCACACCGTCTCTACTAACAATTCTACAATATAACATCTAATAAGACTAACAACACGCGAAGATATAAGGAAACTAAGTACACAACAACAAAAATATAGATAGAGATACAAATGATACAATGCAATGCAGTGTTATGATGATAGGATAATGACGATATTAGTCATTGCATGAATGAAGTCAAACTCATAGCTTTAAAAGACTCAAACTCCCTCAAATCAGTCCTGCATATTTAGCAAATCTCTTTCTTGGTGAAAAGATTCTGGAACACTATAAATAGAAGACTTATCTTCTAATATAAGAACATAATGGCATCCACAGTATAGTCATTAAAGAGTTTTATTTAAGGGGAGATATTCTCCCAATAGGTTTTATATTTTTCAATATTAGTTTTTCATTTGTAAGACGTCTGACCAAATCATATTAATAATATATTATTTTATTATGTTTTTATTTCTCATTCGATTTATCGTCGACATGATTTACAAACTATAGCTTCCGCATAACGCCCTCTATGTCACACCACTTTTTTACTAAAAGAAGATTTATTCGATTTTAAGTTTCAAAAGGGTTTTATTATTAAGTGGCAAAAGGAAAATTTGTTTCAAAAAGGATTGTTACGTTTAAAATCAGAGTCGCCACTTGGCATAAATTGGGTGTCACGACCCATTTTCTCAAGTTGTGATGGCGCCTACTTTAACCCACCAGTAGGCAAGCCAATCCATAGTCCGGAATGGTAGGTAACGGGCGAATAGGCAGAGACCAAGTAAAAGATCACATGTAATGATAACAACAACAATAACAAGTGAAAACTAAGAAGGGAACATATATAATATGTCAAAACGAGAGGAGGAAAAAAGACCAACTATACAAATGAATCTCCCAAGACCTGATAAGGTCAGTACTAGAGCCACTACTAACAGGTACCCAGAGTACTAGACAAAAATCTAAAATGTTATACACAATTAGTCTTGAATGCAAAAGAGTAACTAGAGTAGATAGAGGAGGATCAGCCTCGGACGACAGCAAGCTCACCCTGCTCTGAATCAGTGCTGGAAGGTAGGAGTCACATCAACGTCGACTGCTACTACCCGGATTTGCGCCAGAAAAAAGATACAAAATTGTAGTATGAGTAACAAAGCAATGGGTACTCAGTAGGCATCATCGACCGACTGAGCTCAATACAGAAAAGGCATAACTACAATGTAAGGATGTAATCCAAGTCAATAGTAAAGGAACAGAAAGGGTAAACAACTGTCAAGCTACGCTAATGAGATAAAGGAATAAATGTAAGTGATACAGAAAATAAATAATGCAGTAATGACAGAAAAGTCAAACATAACCTAGCTATGGCCCTATAAGCCCGCTAGGCACACTGAAGAAGATAATTAACCTTACTGTACCCCCATAAGTCGGTGGGATAAACAAGTAATGAAAATAAACATAAATAATCTACAACTGCGCCGATCCTAATAAATCATGATAGTCATCCAGCTATGCACCGGAGTTGAACTGGTACCAATGGGTAGTAACAAGAGGACACGTGCTGGATTTGAACCGGACAGAGTGGGTAATAACAATAGGCCACACATATAGAACTCATAATCAGATGCTGGACTCAAATTGAAACTCAGAGGAACCACAACCATAATCAGATGCCGGACTCGAACCAAAACTCATAGTAACATTAATAATCAAATGTTGGACTCGAATCGAAACTCATAGTAACCATACGCACCGTTAATATTAAAATCCATACAATATCATAACAATGTCAACGTCTAAATAATCATCCGCCAATTTTAATTAAAAAGGGATAAATTTAGGATTGTGCATTTTAGTTTCATGTCCTAAAGTAACAGATGCTATATTATATTAAAAGATAATATTCCAATATTTACTAGAACGGGGTCCTAAGCCGGATAAATAAAATAATTTATATAAATCGAATAATACGCATCTACAAGCACTTATTCAAATCTAGCATAATGGTTTACAATTATAGTAAATAAGCTCAATCTAAAGATAGGGTAAACCTAGCCTACCTGGACGCCAAAGCTATAATATCTTTCTGCGAAGCCTCCAAACAGTATCCCGCTGGAACCCGAGTTTGAATAACATCAAAGAAATTATTTTCCACAACACCTCTTCACTTATATGCAATTTTGTAAGGGTAAACAAAAAATCTAACTAATTTAAAAGAAACCAACTAAGAGTATCCAAATATGGAAAAAGACAAGCATATCGTGTATATATATAAACTTACAGTGAATACAAGTTCACTTTTCTTTCACTTTAAAAGGGTCAAAGTTAATATATATCTATATATCTATTTATTTATAAAAGTTATATAAAGCTACACTTAGTGGCCACAATTGAAAGTCACAGTATATCATTCCCTTCACTTCCACGTGGAAGTGAAGGTACCACATATTAACTTTAACTACTCTGTTATATATATTCAGATATTACATAACCTCATAATAAAATAATTATAATATTTTGAATATACCACAATTAATAAAAAAATATTTCTAACAAAACTTCTATTATATAATAATAATATTTTAATATTTCTAAAATTACTGTCTCCGCATAAAATATTAATGAATCATAAAAGTCTATTATAAAGTACTATAAATATATCATCACTTAAAGAATTTTATCAATATCGAAAATATTCTAGAAGAGCACTAAATTCTATTTCTACCAAATGTCAAATTAAATTAAACAATCCACGATACATTTAGACAGTACTAAAATTAAATGAAAACACAAAAAATAATTGAAAAGGTCATTACAACATCCACTACTAAAAGGACTTTCGTCCGCAAAATTAAAAGATAAGGCCATACCTGAAGGCTCAAACAGGTAGGGATACTGGGCGTGCATATCACGCTCGATCTCCCAAGTAGCCTCCTAACTGGACGGTAACGCCACTGAACCTTAACTACGGGAATGTCCAACCGTCTAACATCCCTCGCCAAAATAGATGTTGGCTCCTCTACAAACGCCAATCCCTTGTCCAACTGAATCGAGTTACACTGAAGTACGTGCAACTCATCTGGAATATACTGTCGTAACATAGATGCATGAAACACCAGGTGAATGGCTGAGAAGGTAGGTGGCAATACGAACACATAAGCTACCTCCCCAACTCTATGTAGGATCTCAAAAGGTCCAATATATCTAGGGCTAAGCTTGCCTCTTCTCCCGAACCTCATCACGCCCTTCATGGGCGATACCAACAAGAAGACCCTATCACCAACTCTAAAACTCAATGGACGATGTCTGCGATCAGCATAGCTCCTCTGTTTGCTCTGGGCTACTCATAGCCTATCCTGAATCACTCGAACCCAGTCAAACGAAACATGAAGTTAATCTGTGCCACGAGGCCTAACCTCAAAAGTCTTAAACCAACCAATAGGAGATCAACATCGCCTACCATACAATGCCTCAAATGGGGCCATTTGAATACTCGAATGGAAGCTGTTTTTAGATGCAAACTCTGCCAAAGGTAGGAATTGATCCCACTGACCTCCAAAATTCAACACACAAGCACAGAGCATATCCTCTAAGACCTGGATAGTCTGCTCTAACTGCCCATCCATCTGGAGATGAAAGGCTATGCTAAGTTCAACCTGGGTCCCTGAATCCTTCTAAAATGCCCTCCAAAAGCTAGAAGTGAATTGAGAGCCTCGATCAGAAATAATAGACACAGGGACCCATGTGGACGAACCACCTCCTAGATATAAACACGAGCTAACCTCTCGGCACTGTAGGAAACTCAAATGGGGATAAAATGTGCAGACTTGGTCAATCGATCCACAATGACCCAAATTCTATCAAACCCACCCAAAGTACAAGGCAATCCACCTACAAAATCCATAGTAACTCGCTCCTATTTCCACTCAGGAATGGGTAGCTGCTGAAGTAATCCACCAGGCCTCTGATGCTCGACTTTTACCTACTGACAACAAAGACATTGCACCACAAACCCTGCTATATCTCTCTGCATAGCACTCTACCAGTAATATTGCATCATATTTCTATACATCTTAGCTGTCTCGGGATGGATAGAGTATCCAGAGCTATGAGCCTAACGAAGAATCAACTGGATTAAATCTCCAACCCTTGGAACACAAATACGACTATCAAACCTCAAGACACCCTCAGAATCTAGGGTAGCCCGCTGAGACTCACCCCTCAACACCTACTATCAAATGTTACAAAGTTTGCTATCCTCAAACTGACGACTATGAATTTTCTCCAACAAGGTGCATCTGACCTCAACACTAGTAATGATTCTTCGAGGGTCAGAAATATCCAAACGAACCATCATATTAGCTAAGGACTGAATGTCCAAAGCCAGTGGCCACTGTGAAGCTTAAATGAAAGCTAAGCTACCTATACTCGCTGACTTTTGACTCAAGGTGTACGCTACCATATTCTCCTTATCGGGGTGGTAGAGAATAGAGATATCATAGTCCTTCAGCAACTCAATCCACCTGTGCTGCCTCTAATTAAGCTCCTTCTGGGTCATAATATACTGAAGACTTCAGTGATCAGTAAATATCTTACAACAAACCCCATACAAATAATGTCTCCAAATCCTAAGCGCAAATACTACCGCTGTCAACTCTAAATCATGAGTGGGGTAGTTATGCTTATATACCTTCAACTATCTTGATGCATATACAATAACATGGGCACGCTGCATCAGAACACGCCCAAAACCAACACCAAACACATCATAATAGACAGTAAAATCCTTGCCCTCAATAGTAAGAGCCAGAATAGGAGCTGAGGTAAGAAAATCATTAAGCTTCGTAAAGCTCACCTCACAACTCGCTGACCACTAAAACGGAACCTCCTTCCTATTCAGTCTAGTCATAGGGGTTTCAATAGAAGAAAATCCCTCAATGAACTGCCTGTAGTACCCTGCCAACCCAACAAAGCTGTGAACCTCAGAAGATGACGTAGTCCTAGCCCAACTACGAATAGCCTCAATCTTGGTTGGTTCCACCATAATACCATCCTTGGACACTACATACCCCAAGAAAGCTACAGACTCAAGCCAAAACTCACACTTTGAGAACTTGGTATAAAGCCTGTAGTCTCTCAAAGTGCGAAGTACAGTCCTCAAATACTTCTCGTTCTCCTACTGGCTCCTCGAATATACTGGAATGTCATCAATAAATACTATCACGAAGGAGTCCAAATATGGCCTGAACACGTGATTCATCTGATCCATGAAAGTTGTTCGAGAATTAGTTAACCCAAAAGACATCACTAGGAACTTATAATGACCATAACGAGTCCTAAAGGAAATTTTAGGGATGTCCGCAGCCCTAACCCTCAATTGATGGTAATCGAACCTCAAATCTATCTTAGAAAACACTACCGCACCCTAAAGTTGATCAAACAAATCATTGATACAAGGAATAGGATACTTATTCTTCACAGTCACCTAATTCAACTGCCTGTAGTCGATACACATATGTATGGGGCCATCTTTCTTTTCTGCAAACAAAATGGGAGCACCCAAAGAAGATACACTCAATCTAATAAAGCCCTTACCCAGAAGATCCTGAAGTTGACTATTCAGCTCCTTCAACTCAGTGAGAGCCATATGATAGGGAGCCATAGAAATAGGTTTGGTGCCTGGCTCGAGGTCAATAATAAACTCTACATCACGCTCAGGAGGAAGGCCAGGTAGGTCAATCAGAAATACATCAGAAAACTCGCGAACAACAGGGATGGAGTCAAGTGGGGGACTCTCAGCACTAACATCCCAAACCTATATAAGGAATGACCCACAACCCTTCAATATCAGTCTCCTAGACCGAATGTACGAAATAATCCCTATCTGTACGCAGATAAGAGAACCCTGCCACACAACTGGGGATATGCCAGGTAAGGCTAAAGTACGGTCTTAGCAAAATAATCCAAGATCCTATGTTATAGAGACTTTCAATCCATGCGTAGAATCACATCAAAATCTACCATATCTAAGACAATGAGGTCAATATGGGTGTCAAACTCCCGAATAGTCACCAAACAAGATCTATATACCCGATCCACTACTAAAAAATCACCCACTGGGGTAGCCATACGTAATGGCACAGATAAAGACTCCGAACATAAACCCATTCATGATGCAAAATAAGTAGAAACATATAAAAATAAGGAACCGGGATTGAACAAAGCAGAAACTAGCTGATGGAACACAAAAATCATACTTGTGATCACAGCATCCGAAGCCTCATCCCCTGATCTACCTAGAAAAGCATACAAATTACCCTGTCCACTACTAGACTGGTTACCTGCGCTACTACCTACCCTACCTCCCTACGGACCACCTCTAGAACCCTAGGAACCACCTCTACGACCCTATACACCACCCCTACCTAATGGAGACACTGACCTGATTGGCTACAAAGTCAGAACTGAAGGCTCAATTATCCTACACTAAGGAAACTCATGAGCGAAGTGACTAACAAACCCACAATCATAACATGCCCCAGAAAGCCTGCTCTGTCTAGAAAGTCCGGGGGATCTAGAATGACCACCCCTACTTAACGATCCTGATTGAACAACCCTCTACGGGTGGCTGCTGCTCTGACCACTGGAACTACTATAGACGGGCTGACCCCTATCGGATATCTAAAGAAATTCCTGAACTAGCCAATTAGGCTAACCTTGATGCTGAGAAAACTGCTGATGAAGGTACCTACCGTGAAATCCTCTGCCTGAGAATTATGAACCACTGTAACTGCCCTGGTAGCATGGTCTTTTATTGCTTCCCTCTTAATAATAAACATGTTTTTCTATCTTCAAAAAAGACTTTCCTGAAGTCACCAAACCCTGTGTAGCCCTACGGAGTGACAATCTCAATCCCTTGACAAAGCATCAAATCTGCTCGTACTTCATATCTAGAATCATAGTGGCGTGTCTGGCTAACTCATGGAATCTCGCCTCATACTCATCCACAGTCATAGAACCCTATCTCAATGTAGTAAACTCATCCCAAAGATGCTCACGCATGCTACGAGGCATATACTTCCCCAAGAAAGCCTTCGAGAACTGAGTCCAAGTCACTGGTGGAGACCCAGCTGGCCTAGAATCATGATAACCTCTCCACCATCTCCTCGATGCCGTGTCGAACTAATAAGAAACAAAGTCCACTCCCTGTGCCTCAACCAAACCTAAATTCAGCAACCGCTCCTCACAACTAGATAGAAACTCATAAGTATCCTCTACCGGGGTCCTAATAAACCTGGGTGAAGTCAATCTCAAAAATCAATCCAACATCTTCTGCTACTCTGTAGACATAACTAGATGGGCTACTGCCGGTTGTTGGACTACTGGTGCTGGCAAAACCTCTACCCTAGGCGACGCTGTCGTAGGCTATACCCCTAAATCAATACCACCATGTGCTGCTGGCTGAGCTCCCACGGCTAGTGGACCACTAACTAACCCCAATAACTGAACTATTGTATCCTGAAGAATCGATAAAGATATAAAGCTGGGTGGAGACTGGGCTGCCCCCTATCCAACCTACTGATGTTGGCGCAATACCTGGAGCTCTCTCAATCCTCGGAGCTATAACAGGATCAGGTGTTAGATCCCTAGCCTGATCTCGAATAGGGGCTACTGCTCTACCCATCCCCTGATATCTGGGTCGACCTCAACCCTAAGTTAGAACTCTAGAAGCGGACCCACGGTCCTAGCCCTCTACTCTCAAACCTCACGTCCTATCCATCTGCATAAAGAGTGAACCAATAAAAAAAGTTACAACTAACCCAGACTCAATGCTAAAAATGGATAAAGAAAGTGAGATTTTTCCCTAAAAAGGCTCGGTAGCCTCCCAAGGATAGGATTCAAACGTCTCTGTATCGATATGCAGGACTCTACTAAACATCGACTCTAGTACTAACAATACCAGTAAAACCTAAGTTCTGATACCAAGCTGTCACGATCAATTTTCTCAAGTTGTGATGGAGCCTAGTTTAACCCACAAGTAGGCAAGACAAGCCATAGTCCAGAATGGTAGGTAATAGGCTAACAGAAAAAGACCAAATTAAAGATCACGTGTAATGATAACAACAACAATAACAAGTAAAACTAAGAAGGGAGCATATATATTATGTCAAAATGAGAGAAGAAAAAAAGACCAACTATACAAATGAATCCCTCCCAAAACCTGATAAGGTCAGTACTAGAGCCACTACTAACAGGTAACCAGAAAAATTTAAAATGTACATAGTATACACAAGTAGTATCGAGTGCAAAAGACTAACTAGAGTAGATAGATGAGGATCAGCCTCGAACGACAGCAAGCTCACCCTGCTCTAAATCAGTGATGGAAGGTAGGAGTCACGTCAACGTTGAATGTTAGTACCCCGATCTGCATCAGAAAAAAGATGCAGAAGTGTAGTATGAGTACCAAAGCAACAGATACTCAGTAGGCATCATCGGCCGACTGATCTCAATACAGAAAAGGTATAACTATAATGAGAGAATGTAATCCAAGTCAATAGTGAAGGGACAGAAAGGGTAAACAACTGCTAAGTTACGCCAATGAGATAAAGGAATTAATGTAAGCAATATAGAAAATAAATAATGCAATAATGACAGACAAGTCAAACATAACCTAGCTGGGGTACACTGAAGAAGAAAATTAACCCAACCGTAGCCCCATAAGCCGGTGGGGCACACAAGTAATAAAAATAAATATAAATAATCTATGACTGCGATCCCAATAAACCATGATAGTCATCCAGATGTGCACCGGACTCGAACCGATACCAATAGATAGTAACGAGAGGACACGTGTCAGATTTGAACCAGAAATATTGGGTAATAATGATAGGCAACACATATAGAACTCATAATCAGAAGACGGAGTCGAACCAGAACTCAAAGGAACCACAACCATAATCAGATGACAGACTCGAACCAAAACTCATAGTAAAATTAATAATCAAATGTCGGACTCGAACTGGAACTCATAGTAACCATACCCAACGGTAATATTAGAATCCATACCATATCATAACAATGTCAACGTCTAAATAATCATTAGCCAATTTTAATTAAAAAGGGATAAATTCAAGATTTTATATTTTAGTTTCATGTCAAAGTAACAGATGCTATATTATATTAAAAGATAGTATTCCAATATTTACTAGAATGGGATCATTTTCCAGATAAATAAGGCAATTTATATAAATCAAATAATACGCATCTACAAGCACTTATCAAAAGCTATCATAATAGTTTACAATTTTAATAAATAAACTCAATCTAAAGATAGGGTAAAACTAGCCTACCTGGACACCAAAGCTATAATATTTTTCCGCGAAGCCTCCAAATAGTACCCGCTGGAACCCGAATTTGAATAACATTAAAGAAATTATTTTTCACAACACCTCTTTAACTTATATGCAATTTTGTGAACTTATATATATAAACTTACAGTGTATACAAGTTCACTTTTCTTTCACTTTAAAAGGGTCAAAGTTACTATATATCTATATATATATATTTATTTATAAAAGTTATATAAAGTAACATTTAGTGGCCACAATTGAAAGTCACAGCGTTCCATTCCCTTCACTTCCACGTGGAAGTAAAGGTACCACATATTTTTAATTATCTGTTATATATATTTAGATATTACATAAGCTCATGATAAAATAATCATAATATTTTTAATATACCACAGTTAATAGAAAAATATTTCTAACAAAACCTCTATTATATAATAATAATATTTGACATTTCTAAAATTAGTGTCTTCGCATAAAATATTAATGAATCATAAAAGTCTATTATAAAGTGGTATAAATATATCATCACTTAAATAATTTTATCAATATCAAAAATATTCTAGAAAAGTACTAAATTTTATTTCTATCAAATGCCAAATTAAATTAAATAATCCACGATACATTTCAATAGTACTAAAATTGTATAAAAATACAGGAAAATGACTCTAAAGGTCATTACATTGAGTGTATCAAGTCACCTTTAAAAATCCTTTTTAAAAATGATTTGACTCTAAAATTTAAAAAACTGATCCACGAACAGAAATTTCAGTTAAGGAATTCTGTTGACTGAAGAAAAGGTGTTAGGCATCTCTCGGTCCTGTGGTTCGACTACGATCACTCGGTAGAGTATATCGGCTAGCACGACACTATGAAATGCATAAACCAAAAAAAAAACACGACACACAAAAAAACAAATAAACAATCAAACAGTCAAAACTCCAAATAGTGTCCAGTCCAATTTATTACAAACCAAAATAAAAAAAAGTTGAGATGAAAACCTCAACTATCCTAAATATGATTTAATCGATGCCTCGGACCTTAATCACGAACGTACTTTGAAGACATAATACATCGGGGCATTTTCCAGTGAACAAATACAAGTGGCCAAATGAGTACAATTGATTCAAATGCGATAAAATAAAATCATTCAACAAACATTCAAATATTCAACAACCATAATCCTAAATTTGCCTACCCAACCTAAGGTTTGCCTATCGACACTCAACCTAAAACATGGTATTATCGAGATCAACAAAATTAACATGCATTTCGGGATCAAAGCAAAATAATATTTATTCTTACCAATTGTTCAATTTCCGCTACCAGTTTCATTTTTATCATCATACAATCAAAATTGTTCAAATTCACTCCACACATACCACCAAATCATATCATCAAACATGTAATCATAACATCAACACCAAATTAAGATAAAATAGGAGAAATAAAGTTAAAAGAAATGGACCTGAATTTTTATTTCAATCCCAAATTGTTCGACGAAGCGGCACCGGAATACCTTGAATCAAGATTAAATCGGAGTAATCTTTGACCTCAAACTTTGTTTTGCCATACTCGATACCCAAGTGTCGAAAATTCAATTTGATAGCAAAAAAGAAATTGGGACAGATTCTTCAATCAACTGCAAAGCTCAAATAGAATGGATTACGGTGGTGGTTCACCGGTAGCTCGTTGGCGGTGGGGTTTCGTAGGTGATTTCGACCGGGCGGTCACAGCGGTGGAGAGGGTAAAACTGGTGGCATTCTCCGACAGGTTTGGCCAAGTTTTCTGGTGAGAAACTCACTGAAAATTTGATTCACTTGATCTTCTCTCCTCTCTCACGTCTTCTCTTCTTTCTCTCTCCGTTAATCGTTTTCTTTCCTTCTCCCTAAATTTCTCTCTGTTTCTAATTCTCCAAATTTCCAGTTTTTACTGTATGGGTGTTGTTCCCTATCTACTCTCTCTCATTGGTTTTTTGTATCCTTCCCCTTATCTCTCTTGTCTCACGCAATCCCTCCCTCTATCTCTCTTAACTTTCAATCTTACCCTCTCTCCCTTTTCCCATTTCAATGTGTCTTTGAGTGTATTTCATGTGTATGTGTGTAGAGCTTCTGTGTGAAGCTGTTAACTATGTGTGTGTATGTAATGGTGAGGAAATAGTATGGAGGTATGATATTTGTATGTGTAATCCATTAGTGGGTGTAGCAAATATGAGTGGGGTTGGTGGGGGCGCGTGGTTTTGGGGTGGGTAAGGTAGTTATTGTTATTTTTGTTTGGGTGAGGTGTCCAAAGTTGTTATGAATTTGTTGGATTTGTTATTTGAATTCTTATGGTGGAAGTATTAAATGGGTGAGTATGTATGGTAACGATATGATAAATGGAGTGAATTTTGATAGTGTGATGTTCAAGAGGGACAAAATTACGCGTCTACATTATGTCCCTCTTTTTTTGTGAACACAAAGTGTTTGTAGACAAAAAAGTGTACAACTAGACAAAATTTTGATTCTATCATTATTCAAAAGGGTGACAAAGAAGTACAGAGTTCCCCCGAGTCTTAATTTAGGACATCCTAGCTACCTAAGTTATGAGGGAATCAAGTCACAGGTATCTCAAAGGGTTGGAAGAAGAGGGACTATGCTGATTTGGAGAGTCTAGTGAGTTCCTGTCGAGGTTCCAGTATGCGGCTCTGTTATTACATCAAATTAAAAATTACAAATTAAAAAGATAAATGAAATTACAAAAGTCCTATCTATTCAGCATCTCTTGATTCTTGTTTTGGGTCTCCAATGCTTTCAAAAGTAACAAAAGAACTGATCTTCCTTAGGTTGAACTTGAGAATACATTCTTTCTCCATACAAAATTTGGTATTGGAGATGAACTAGAACATTTACCATGATCTTTTATATGGGACATCTGAACTTTAAACTTGAATTTGAAAATCCCCACCCTATTCTCCAGGCGGGTTCCTAACTTACAATTCCTTCACCTTGTTGCTTGATTTTTCATTTCTTTATCCTGTTCTTTAGGCGAGCTCTTGACTTTCAATTTTATCACTTTGTTGACTTTCAATGTAATCACCCTAATCTCCGAGCGGGCTCCCGACTTCTATTTCCTCGCCTTGTTGATTTGCAACTTTTGTACCCTATTCTGCAGGTGGGTTCCTGGTAACACTCAAACTACACCTCTCTAATGAGAATGTAAGCAATCGTTATCAATTTATAATCCAACTAGGTTGGGGTCGAATCCCATAAGGAATATGGTGTGAACTTAATTTATTTGTAATTTAATCAACTGATAGTTGGATGTTTCCTGAAATGGGGGTTTTGGAGATTAGAAAATAATTGTTGGTCACTTTAGTTTCAGTGTTTGTAATCAAGAGTTTATGGAAAACCACAATTATGTTTACTATGGGTTTTAGTATTTGACAGATGCTAATAGTGATTCAAGATTCTCACAGACGGTAGGACAACAGATTATCTCTATCGAAGTTATGCCTAAATGTCTCTCGACCTACTTAAGCATTTAATTACCTAATCCTCTTGGACTTAGGTAATTTATATTTACTAACTAGACTTTACCTCAAGTTAATCAACCGTGTTACAACGTCGATTGTTAAATGGAAGTTTAGTGTTTCCAAGTCCCTGTCAATAATTCACTTCCTACTATATTTGATTTCTTATCTCAAGCAAATCAAAGATGGTGCTATCTATCATTTGCAACCAATAGACAATAATTAAAATTTTGGAATTATCAAGGAGTCCTATTACCTTTAAAATCAAAAACACATAGCATCTTACCAAGACTGAACCCATAGATCCCATAATTTGGGTCAAATGGATTTAGTTACTCATAATGTAATAAGCAAAACAACTAGATGTATTCATAATTTGAAAGATGAACTTACCACAAGATGAATAATAACTAGTGATTCTCAGATTACATCACAATAGAAATCCCAAAATATTGATGAAAATCTCTACAAAGTTAATTGTTTTTCAAGCCAAGAAACTAGAGACAAAAATAACAAAATACGTATGTTCCAAAATTATATTCAGAACTCCTTTAGAAAACCCTAAACAATACTTTTTATAGTTCAGCCTAAATAAGAAAATAAAATCACAGAGTTTAATAATTCCTTGAATTTGGCGATGGCATTCGTGACACCTTATCAGGAATGAATCGACTAGAAAGTTCATTTTCTAGGATTCAAGGCTTAAGTTAGGAAGTGAAACACCTAACAAGTGAAACTTGAATACCAACAAGGAAGTGTGTCTCCTAAGGGTCAAGTGGAATGAATCTACTAGAAAGTTCATTTTCTATGATTCATGGCTTAACTTAAGAAGTGAACCACCTAACAAGTGAAACTTCAATACCAACAAGGAAGTGTGTCTCCTAAAGGTTAACTACTCGACTATAAAGTACATTTTCTAGGAGTAAAAGCTTAAGTTAGGAAGTATGTTTCCTAACAAGCGAAACTTGAATACCCAACGAGGAAGTGTGTCTCCTAAAGGTTAAATACACGACTAAAAAGTATATTTTTTAGGAGTAAAAGCTCAAGTTAGGAACTGTGTTTCCTATCAAGCGAAACTTGAATACCAATAAAGAAGTGTATCTCCTAGGGATATTGGATTACGAGCTTTTACCATTATTTTGATTACTAAACCTGTGTAGTAATACTGCCTCTTGTATTTGCAAAAGTGAGGCAATGTGCCTTTGATATTTATGCTCTGAAGTCCTTTATTTAAAGATTACCTGTGTTCCTGTGTCATACAAAGAAAACTTGTGAGTTTAATAATATGATGGTTGGCTTGCGACATTAGCTTTTGAGGCAATTGCTTTAGCACTTGTCATCTCTAATCTTGATTTTAGCTATTGACCTATCATGGTCTTGCTGTACCATTGATCAAAATTCAGATTATTAAGAGTCACTCTAAAACAAACACAGTATTTCTTTTTTGCTATGTTTCTCGGATAACCCCCTTTAAAGCTTGGTATTTTCATGAATCCCTCAAATTTGTCTGTTGAAAACAACTTTCTGCATGCCTTGTTTTGACTTACAATCTTGTTTTTTTTCATGTGCTAGCCTTTTATCTTGCTTTGTGCAATTGAAGAAGTTAGTAGCCAGTTTTGAAATCCTTTCTCACTTGTTTTGACAAGAACTTGACTCAAAGACGAGAAAAATGACAATGATTTTTTTATTTGGATAACTGACTCAAGAAAAAAATAAAAATAAAAATAAAAATAAGAAATAAAGACAATGAATATCCCCATTTGAAATAGAGAAAATAAAAAACTATCTAAAAGTGACAGTCAACTCTGATGATTATGACATGCATTTTGAATTAAGCTGTCTGATCTTTTCATCCAATCTTTCACTAGTTGTTATTGAGTTAATGACCCCAAAATTGAGTTACTTCCATGGGCCAATCACATTTAGAGACCTCATTCGTATAGTGATACCTTGAAGCGTTTTCGTCAACAAGCCTCTCACGTTTTCTTTCTCTCAGCTCACAATCTCCTTACTGTGTCCATGAGGGTTTTCACCAATAAGACTCTCTCATTTTCATTCTCTCAACTCTCAATCATCTTATGGTGCCAATTGGGGTTTTCACCAATAAGACTCTCTCATCTCCTGACTCCTTATGTTGAGTAAGACAAGTAATACCCGAATGTATTATCATATAGATTTCATACTTAGCCTTAACATTCTCAAAGATTGATCTTAAGTTCTTTCTTTGGTTGTAACTTGACTTTTGGATTGGGTTAGAAAGAAAGGATGGCATGAGGTCCAAATGACACTTAGAGTGGGGTGGGACTTACAACTTTTAGAATCGACTCAAATAACCAAGATTAACTCATGCCTGAGTTTTTTTCAACTGGGTAATTCTAATTTTTTTATTTAGTTGGACCGAACCTAAAGTAGGGTTGCCTACATATCTCACCCCGAAAGAGCAGAATCAGTTCAAACGTAGTTTCAACAACTTATTCTTTATCTTTATTCTGATTTGTTTTCTTCTTTTCACTCTTTTATTGACTCTTTTTCTCTTTGAACTTTTTTCTGACTCTATTTTTCTTGGCACTCATCATTTTTCTTTCTTTTTGACACATTTTTCTACTCCTTTTTTTTAAACTTTTCTAACTCTATTCTTTAAGTTGCCACTTTTTCTTAAACTTTTTTAACTCTATCTTAATTCCAAAAGAAGGGTATGAAAGAAAATTGAACTAAAGCTCAAACGGGATAAAAAAAGGATGACACAATATTTGGATAGCAGAATAAATGTTTTTGTCATATCAATCCTTGAAAATTCAAGTACATATCATACAATATGACAGTGAAAGAAGATCATTTGTGATATTTTTTATAGAACTAACTTTAACTTAGCATGTGTGTCACTAATTCTTCTTCAGTTGTCCAACATACAACTCCACCTTTGTTGTATATCCCTTACATCGAATGACTCATGCTTTTGTGGAGCTAGTTTTCTTTCTGTTCCTCTTGATATAGGATCACACATCCACTGTTTGACCAAATTGAGACATGTCTTTTAATTGATGACCAATTTATTCTTATGATTCTCAAAATAATTGTCTTAATTTTTAAAAAAGGCTTCAACTTGGTCACTAAATGTCTCAACTTGGTCACTAAATGTCTCAACACCCTACCTATTTTATCTGATGCTCTTTTTCTCAATGTAACATTCTGATTAAAAATGCTTAAACTAGATTTTAAGATCTAGCTGAAAATCTTGTCTACATGTCATATCATTAGAACCAACATAAAATGTATTGTGTAAAGAAGACAAACAAACAACTTAAAATAAGACAAAACAAAAAGGGACACCACATTTCATTAAAAGAAAAGATAGAAAGGTTTAAACAAAGATAATAAAGACACAAAACATGATTGATCTCAAACTACAACCCTGAAATAATTTGAAAAATAGAAAGAAAAATAAAACAAGCCACCAACAATCCTTCCTAGTAAGGAGATGAGTAATTTCTCAATTGCTGAGCTTGACATCTTAGCCACTGATTTTCACATTATCATGACTATAGTTTTCATCACCATCAAATACCTTTCCCTCAACAAATAGGTTTTGAATCCTCATGCTCAACTCATTGCTTCCCACGTATTGTGTATTGCCGTGTGTTGGTAGAGGATTCTGTGTGACGCTCGTAGTGTCAATATTTTTCACTATGATTAATTTTTTTTAATCATTCTTTATATTTCTCTTTTCAAAGTATGACAATCTTCAGTACTGTAACGCCCCGATTTTCTGAACCAAAATCCTACACGGTGCTCATGACCCTGAAGGACCACAAGCTAACCCATGACTGATATTTGTACCTGTAAACTGCATAATATCTCATAAAATATGCAGAAACATGAACTCTAAGGCCATAAGGTTCAATACTGA
Source organism: Capsicum annuum (assembly GCF_002878395.1). Taxonomy (NCBI): domain Eukaryota; kingdom Viridiplantae; phylum Streptophyta; class Magnoliopsida; order Solanales; family Solanaceae; genus Capsicum; species Capsicum annuum. The sequence continues at coordinate 244,676,621 of NC_061111.1, read as the reverse complement.
TACATATTTGAAAAACATGGTATAACAATACCAAAAAGAAACATAAATACTAAAGTCTAAACATCTAATTTGACATCTAGTCCAAAAGCCTCTAACTGAACGGAATAAAGAGTTGAAGGAATATATCTCCAACTAACTCCATGAACTAAAAAACTAATCTGAAATATTGTAATAAAGTAATATTAATATTGTCCTCGAATGAAGAGGAGCACTGACTGCTGAAATCTGCAATGCTACTGCTCTCTGAAACTCATGCCTCTGTACCTATGGCGTCAAATAAAACACCATAGCACGAATGTGTCAGTATGACTGAATGTACTGAGTATACGAGTGAGGTAGGCTAAATGCAAAGGGTTTTATATCCATGAACAATGCTAACTGATATGAACATGAGAATACATACATACATACATACGTAACTGTAACTAAACTCATGGTGATACTGACTACTGAGTCTAAATACTGACAACATGAGTTTACTGATGATGAGATACTGAATGACTGAGTTTACTGATATTGAGATACTAAATGATTGAGTTTACTGATATTGATATGTAATTGACTAATAAGTGAGAAACTGATTGTAACGCCCCAAAAATGGGTCTCGGAGCATCACACGGTGCTTGAGGCTACGAGTAGCCCTAAGCTAACCCTTTGAGCCATTTTCATTCAGTTCAACACAAATCAACGGGGTTTCCATAAATAACCCTCAAATATCAACAGAGTAATCATCATCCAAGAATAAAAGAATTTCAGAAAGATAACAAAATACGACTTATTAGTCAACTCCCAACATCTATACTAGTCTGACAAGCTTCTAAGAAAATCAATAAAACCAGCGAGCCATTGAGATATGCCCTAACTGACTCATACTCAGTTCTCAAATGTAAATAATTCCGTGAAACCAACATCAGACATCACATCCTCAGAACATGAGGACTCACCACAATAGAAGATGTAGAACAGCGTGCCTGAAGAATCATTGTTGAACCTGGAACTGAGCACCTGAACCTACATTCCGAGAAAATGCAGCCCACATCCGAAGATGTACGTTAGTACCATGGAAAGGAACCGAGTATATAGGGGTGTATGCAGTTGTATAAACATCATTATCATAAATATTTATAAGAAATATGCAGGATGTATGAAAGACTCACATAGCTCGAAGAAAATCATCTTAATCATGAGAGGATGAAATAAGTATAATAACACATGTGAGTCATCAAATAATTTTTCAATCACTTTCAGTTCATCAAGAATATCAATTCTCATAATGTAAATATCATTTAAATCTTTCGAAATAATAACTTTGACAATTCCACTTTCAAATCACTTCATCGTGCACCATAGACACATGGAAACACACACACACTGGGAGATCCTATAACCGACATAAACCATGTGAGCTACATGGAGTCCAACGTACAACCCATGTTGGGGAGAGTCGTCCTATCCTTGACATTAGAGTAGGACTTTCGATATCAAATCCACACAAACTATTGATCACTATATAAATCAACCTCAGGCTCCTCCTATGGGGGCACGTAGTTTTAGGGAAGTAAGGTCGTGTTATACCTCCCACTCGGTGCTAAAGATTTCTCCACATACCTTGAATGATGAACTTTAGATCGATACTTGTTTTTGAGATATTAATCGTTCCTTTGAATGATTGTTCTTGGAGTTCTTGAACTAGGAACTTGGAATCTTGAATAAATTTGCAGAATTAATGGTGAACTTTGGAGGTTCTTGAAGTTGGATGTAGGAGCTTAGGATTTTCTTTTTGAGGGAATTTGATGAAATATAATATATAATGCTTCTAATAGGCTTTAATATAGGGTTTGGATGGATTTTGGGTGAGGGGGAGTGACCAAAACACCCCTAAAAATCAAATAATTCTCGAATCTGTCCTTTGGTGGACTGTTTTGATAGTCTGAAGTAGATCAACCATAACGTTTTACTCCGATATCCAAATTGGATGAAACCAATTTCATTAGAAAGAGGACTCTCATATATTTCCGTTGATATATAGTATCTCACCCAGATCATTGTGTACGAGTAGTTTTGGTCATTTGAAATTGAACCAAAAATTCACTTTTGATAGGCTGAAGTAGATTGACCATAACTTTTTGTGTCGATAAACAAATTGGATGAAACCAATTTCATCGGAAAGAGGACTTGCAGAGATTTCCGTTGATATATAGTAGATCACCCAGATAATTATGTACGAGGAGTTATGATCGTTTAAAGTTGGACCAAAAATATGCCAGGCCTCAGTACTTTTTCCTACACGTTTTACTGTTCACTACTATTCACGGTTCGATCGGAATGTTCATAACTCGCCGCTCAGGTGTCCGTTTTGGATGATCCACATATCGTTGGAAAGATTATTTGATACTTTATGCAATGGTGGGTCATAATCTAAGACATTCCATATTGAGAATTTATAGTTCATTCTAGAAGATAGAACCCAACACGTTTACGCACAAAATTTCAACGAAAAATTTCCTGGGGTATTACATCATCCCCCCTTGGAAACATTCATCCTCGAATGACGCTATACATGCCAAGATTAGATAGGGAATAGAGCATACATTTGAAACCATTCGTTAGACTCATCACCACATCATTTCTCACTCCAAATGTAACATAGAATGCATAAATTCAAGAAACTACAGCTGAACATATAATAAATGACAGTTGAACTGCTGCAACTTTTATCAAAAGTGCATGATTTAGGGAAGAGCGGTACCTTTGGCTTGATCTGAGTTCACGGAAAATAGGTACGGGTACTTGGATCGCATATCCGCCTCATCTTCCCAAGTTGCACCCTTAACAGGTTGGTTTCGCCACAACACCTTGACCAAGGGAACTTCTTTGTTCCTTAGTCTTCGGACACTGAAATCAAGAATCTCAACAGGAATCTCATCAAAAGAAAGATTTTCTTGAATGTCAGCACTCACAGAGGAATTCACTACCACAGCATCGCTAATATGCTTTCTAAGCATGGAGACATGGAATATTGGATGAACAGAGGACAACTCGGAAGGAAACTCGACCTCATAAGCTACCTTACCAACACGGCTAAGAATTTTGTAAGGACCAACATAACGGGGACTAAGCTTCCCCTTCTTTAAAAATCTCTTCACCCCCCTCATGGGTGAAATTTTTAGATACACTAGGTCACCAACTTCAAACTCAAGGTCTCTCCTTCTAACATCCGCATATGACTTTTGACGACTCAGCCCAGTTTTCAACCTTTCCCTAATCAACTTAACTTTTTCCATAGCCTCAAACACTGAATTAGGACCACTCATAGCCGCTTCACCCACCTCAAACTAACCTATAGGTGATCTACACTTCCTCTCATATAAGGCTTCAAACGGAGCTATGCCAATACTAAAGTGGAAATTGTTATTGTAAGCAAACGCTATCAATAGTAAGTGATCATCCCAACTTCCCTTAAAGTCAAGTGCATAAGCTCTCAACATATCCTCTAAGGTCTGGATGGTCTGCTCAGACTGACCATCAGTCTGTAGATGAAAAGCAGAACTCGAAAGCACTTGGGTACCAAGACCCTTCTGAAAAGCTTTCCAAAATTGCAAAGTGAACTGAGAACCCCTATCCGAAATAATAGACAAGGGAACTCCATGCAGTCTGACTAGCTCTCGGATATACAATCTAGCGTAATCCTCAGCAGTATATGAAGTATGAACAGGCAAGAAATGAGCAGACTTAGTCAACCTATCAACCATAACCCAAATGGAATCATGATGGCGTTGGGAAGGAGGTAAACCAATCACGAAGTCCATATATATCTCTTCCCACTTCCAGGTGGGAATACTAAGCTCTTGCATCATACCACTAGGTCTTTTGTGTTCAACCTTAACCTGTTAGCATGTTGCACACTTAGCTACAAACGCTGCTATATCTTTCTTCATGCCACTCCCCAATAGATTTCCCGCAAGTCTCGGTACATCTTGATGGAACAGGATGAATAGAATATCGCGCCCCATGCGCTTCAGCCATAATCCTCTATCTCAGGTCATCAACATTCGGGACACACAATTTACCCTGCAATCTCAACACACCATCTCCCCCTTGGGAGAAAACCTCTACTTTTTGGTCCTTGACTGAATCCTTCAGTCTGACCAAACTAGCATCTAAGTATTATTTTTCCTTCACTTCCGAAAGCAAGGAGGATTCGGAACTACTCTGAACCCCTATACTACCTTCAACAGAGTCAAACAACCTAACCCCCAATCAAGCCAAACGATGTACATCACGAGCCAACTCTTTCTTACCTTCTACCACATGAGAAACACTACCCATGGACACTTTACTTAGGGCATCCACCATAATATTGGCCTTGCCCGGATGGTACAGCACACTCATATCATAGTTCTTTAACAATTCTAACCATCGTCTCTGCCTAAGATTCAATTCTCTCTGGGTAAACACATATTGCAGACTCTTATGATCAGTGAAAACATCAACATGGACACCATATAAATAGTGTCTCCAGATTTTTAATGCAAACACAACAGCAGCCAACTCAAGGTCATGGGCGGGGGTTTCAACTATCTAGAAGCATAAGCTATCACCTTACCCTTCTGCATCAATACGCAACCTAACCCAACTCTCAAAGCATTACAGTACACCACAAAACCATCAACACCACCAGGCAAAGTCAAAACAGGGACTAAAGTGAGTCGAGTCTTCAACTCCTGAAAACTCTTCTCACAAGATTCGAACCACAAGAACTTCACTTTCTTTTGGGTCAACTGAGTCATAGGAGACGCTATAGAGGAGAAAACCTCAACAAAATGGTGGTATAAGCCAGAGTAAACCCAAGAAACTTCATATATCAGTAGGAGAAATAGGTCAAGGCCAATTCTAACAGCTTCGGTCTTTTAGGGATCAACTCTAATACCCTCGAAAGAAATGATATGACCCAGAAAAGCAAATGACCTTAGCCAAAACTCACACTTACTAAACTTGGCAAACAACTTGTGATCTCTAAGGGTTTGCAAGACAGTTCGGAGATGATCAGAATGTTCATCCTCACTACGGGAGTACACCAGTATATCATCGATGAACACTATGACAAACATATCTAGATATGGTCTGAACACTCAATTCATGAGGTCCATGAAAGCTATTGGGGCATTAGTTAACCCGAAAGACATAACAAGAAACTCAAAATGGACATAACGAGTTCGAAAAGTGGTTTTTGGGATGTCATACTACCTAACTTTGAGTTGATGATAGCTGGAACGAAGGTCTATCTTTGAGAAATAACTTGCACCTTGCAATTGGTCAAACAAATCATCTATTCTCGGAAGGGGGTACTTATTTTTTATGGTGACTTTATTCAGTTGGCGGTAATTAATGCACATACGCAAAGAGCCATCTTTCTTTCTCACAAACAACACAGGAGCACCCCAAGGAGAAACACTGGGTCTTATGAAACCCTTATCTAGTAGATCTTTGAGTTGCTCTTTCAACTCCTGAAGTTTTGCAAGGGCTATACGGTAAAGAGGAATAAAAATGGGCTGAGTATCAGAAAGAAGATCAATCCTAAACTATATCTCTCTATCAGAAGCTATCCCTAGGAGATCATTCGGAAAGACATCAGAAAAATCATTGACGACGTTAATAGACTAGAGAGTTGGAGTCTCAAACTTAGTTTCTTTGAATCTAAGCAAATGGTAAATACACCCCTTGGAAATAAGCTTTATAGCTTTGAGGTAAGAGATAAAATGACTCTTGGGTAACATAGAATTTCCAGACCACTCAAACACGAATACACTCGGAAAGTAAAACTTGACCATTCGGGTTCGACAATCAATAGAGGCATAAGAAGAATACAGCCATTCCATACCCAGAATCACATCAAAATCTACCATGTCTAACTCAATCAGATCATCCAACAAGACTCTATGAATAATGGTAATAGGACACTTTTTATACACTTCCTGGGCAGCAATCGAATTGCCCACTGGGGTAGAAACTAGGATAGGCTCAGGAATAATCTCAGGACTCATTTCAAAATTCACAGAAATCAAAGGTGTAAATATGAGAAACTGGATCCAGGATCCAACAAAGCATACACATCAAACTGAAATATATGAAGCATACCAGTAACAACATCGGGAGAGTCCTCTTGTTCCTGGCAGGACGGTAAAGCATAGAATCTATTCTGGCGCTGCCCGCCAACATTGCTAGAAGAGGCTCCCTGAGCTAGGGCTGGGCGAGTCGCTGGAACTGGAGCACTAATAGTCTGAGTCTGGGTCTGAGGGCGATAGTCACGACGCCCTTGTCCATCCTGTGGATAATCTCTAACTCTGTGACCCATGTCACCACACCGAAAACAACCCCTCTTCTCACCCCAACACTCACCCAAATGAGCCCTACCACACTTAGAACACAGGGGATGATTTGGCTTACTGCCAGCACTGCACTGGGACCTGGATGCATATGACCTGCTACCTTGCTCCTACCCACCTCTAGGCATGAGAGCACTAGTAGATGACGGTGCTGGCCAAGATGAACGATCCTGATATTGAGGGCGACTCCCTCCCTATGATCTAGTCTGACCCTGTTCGTGCTGCTTGTACCTACCTCTCTTATTCCCTCTCATTCTATTTTTCTCCTTAATCTTGTCTTTCTCAATTTGTTGGGCATGAGTCATCAGCCTAGAAAGATTCATCTCACTATTTAGCATAGCAGACCTACACTCCTTAACCACATAACTAGACACTCCAGTCACAAACTTACTCATACTAGCCCGATTATCAGCCACTAAGTTAGGAGAATACTTGGCCAACTGATTGAACTTTAGATAGTACTCCCTAACAGTCATAGAGCCCTGTCGCAAGTTTATAAACTCTTCCACCTTCGCCTCCCTTATCTCCAAAGAGAAAAACTTATCCAGGAATGCATCCTAGAACTCTTTCCAAGTCATAGGGATAGCTCTCTTACCTCTACCTTTTCTCCAAGAAACAACCCAGTCATAAGCGAGGTCTTTCAACCTATACGCAGCCAAATCCACACTATGTTCCTCAGATACATGCATTACCTGAGTAATCTTCCGCATCTCCTCTAAAAACAACCGTGGATCCTCATCAGACTTAGACCCATAGAATTCCAGTGGATTCATCCGCATGAAGTCATGGATCTTGGCAGCAGCTGAATCACCTCCCTACTGCTGTGGAGCCGAGGCCAGGTTGGCCTAAATATTTACAGTAACAGCTTGGGCCAGCGCCTGAAAGGTTGCCTAAAATTCAGCATGAGACACTTTTTCATTCAATGGGTCAGCGGGTTGAGGTTGTTGACCATCATTATTACTTCTCACTCGACGTGGAGGTATATTTCTGAAAGAGGAGTGGACGAATCAATAGCAGAGAGAGACACTTTAAGCACGATAGACTTTTGAAAGGAAAAGTCACACTTTTTACTAAAACGTCTTATAGCCTCTTGCTTATAGATGTGGCTGCTACACACCTATGATCAAGACTCTACTTAACACAGCTTGTGAAACTCCCTAGGACACCTTAAAACCTTAGTCTTTGATACCAAGTTTGTAACACCCTGAAAATGGGTCCTAGAGTGTCACACAGTGCTAAAGGCTATGAGTAGCCCCAAGCTAACCCTTTGAGCCATTTTCATTCAGTTCAACACAAATCAACGGGGTTTCCATAAATAACCCTCAAATATCAACAGAGTAATCATCATCCAAGAATAAAAGAATTTCAGAAAGATAACAAACTATGAATTATTAGCCAACTCCTAACATCTGTATTAATCTGACAAGCCTCTAAGAAAATCAATAAAACCAACGATCCATTGAGACATGCCCCAACTGACTCATACTCAGTTATCAAATGTAAACTATTCTGTGAAACCAACATCAGACATCACATCCTCGGAACATAAGGACTCACCACAACAAAGGATGTAGAATAGCGTGCCCGAAGAATCACTGTTGAACCTGGAACTGAGCACCTGAACCTACATTCCAAGAAAATGCAGCCCACATCCGAAGATGTGGGTCAGTACCATGGAAAGAAACCAAGTATATAGGGATGTATGTAGTTGTATAAATATCATCATCATAAATATTTATAAGAAATATGCAGAATGTATGAAAGACTCACATAGCTCAAAGAAAATCATCATAATCATGAGAAGATAAAATAAGTATAATAACACATGTGAGTCATCATATAATTTGTCAATCACTTTCAGTTCAACAAGAATATCAATTCTCATAATGTAAATATCATTTAAATCTTTCAAAAGATAACTTTCACAATTCCACTTTCAAATCACTTCACCATTCACCATAGACACAAGGAAACACACACATACTGGGAGATCCTATAACCGACATAAACCATGTGAGCTACATGGAGTCCAACGTACAACCCACGTTGGGGAGAGCCTTCCTATCCTTGCCATCAGAGTAGGACTATCGATATCAAATCCACACAAACTAGTGATCACTATATAAATCAGCCTCAGGCTCACTCTTACGGGGGAACGTAGTTCTAGGGAAGTAAGGTCGCTTTATACCTCCCACTCGGTGCTAAGGATTTCTCCTCGACTTAGCTCATATCATTTCAAAGACAATCCACAACAAAACAATTTCAATAATATATAAATATACATCGGGAGCCATCATGCTTCCCATCTATCAAAATCAACCACGTTTTGGATTTCTTTCACACTCGAGTTCAAAACAAATCCATTAAGATCAAAAGGTCAAATCATTCAAAATATCTCAAATATTCAACATCAACGTGCTTATAACACACACATTCTCAAAAAAACACAATTTCCAATGGGGATTCACGACCCAAATATCAAAATCATGATAAATATCGTTCAAGATTCATGCTTTATATCACCACACATGTAAATTCATCTTTCAAAATCATAAACATCAAGATTTCATAATAATCATCATAATATATGGTTTCGTACTTCAAATTCATAAAAATCAAATAAAAATCATGCCTTTGTAAAGAAAATTTCTTTTGGGCACAAGAACGAAAGAGAGTTCTTGTTGAAAAATCCCACATACCTTGAATGATAAACTTTAGATCGATACTCGTTTTTGAAATGTTAATCGTGCCTTTGAATGATGGTTCTTGGAGTTCTTGAACTAGGAACTTGGAATCTTGAATAAATTTGCAGAATTAATGGTGAACTTTGGAGGTTCTTGAAGTTGGATGTAGGAGCTTAGGGTTTTCTTTTTGAGGGAATTTGATGAAATATAACATATAATTCTTCTAATAGGCTTTAATATAGGGTTTGGACGGATTTTGGGTAAGGGGTAATGACCAAAACACCCCTAAAAATCAAATAATTCTCGAATCTGTCCTTTGGTGGACTGTTTTGATAGTCTGAAGTAGATCAACCATAACGTTTTACTCCGATATTCAAATTGGATGAAACCAATTTCATTAGAAAGAGGACTATATCATCTAGATCATTGTGTACGAGGAGTTATGATCGTTTGAAATTGACCCAAAAATTCACTTTTGATAGGCTGAAGTAGATTGACCATAACTTTTTACTCCGATAGACAAATTGGATGAAACCAATTTCATCAGAAATAGGACTCGTAGAGATTTTCGTTGATATATAGTAGATCACCTAGATCATTATTTACAAGGAGTTATGATCGTTTAAAGTTGGAGGTAAAATACGCCAGGCCTCAGTACTTTTTCCTGCATGTTTTACTGTTCACTACTATTCACGATTTGATCGAAATGTTCATAACTCATCGCTCGGGTGTCTCTTTTGGATGATACATATATCGTTGGAAATCTTATTTGATACTGTATGCAATGGTGGGTCATAATCTAAGACATTCCACACAGATAATTTATAGTTCATTCTAAAAGATAGAACCCAACACATTTACGCACAAAATTTCAACAAAAAATTTCTCGAAGAATTACACTGATACTGTATTACTGAATACTGGGAGACTGATACTATATTACTGATAAAGGAATGATTGTTTCTGATAGTTCTGATTATGAAGAACTGATTTGATTGACCGTAAATAACAGTCCTGAAACTGAGCTTGTGATAACATGACTACTGAGTATGAATACTGATGACATGTATTTACTGATAACATATCATGAATGATAACTGAATTTTAATAACTGATATATCTGATAACATAAGTTCTGATAACTGATAGCATGAATTACTGTATCTGATAGTCCTAAATCTGATGGAACTAGCTGAGTTTCGTACTATATCTGAGTTAACTGTATCTAACAGTCCTGATATCCTAAAGAACTATCTGAGTTCTTTTACTAAGACTGATACTGAAACTATGGGAAGTAGTTATCTAACTGACATAACCCAAATACGCTATAATAGCTAAGCTGGGGTCCAATCTCTGCCCTAATTAGAAGGGTGTCAATACCGCGCCACTGGTAAGGACAAGTTGTAAGCGACCCTCATCTGGCAGGTACTCTAATGAGAATAGTGGGAACCCTTATCTGATAGGTTAAGCCACTTCATCTACCCTCAACTGATAGGTATTGATATCTCAACCTATGCTGGCTACATAGTTTTGGAACGTAAGTACTGCTTCTAAGAATCACACCCTCTACTGGTAGGTGAGTTCCCATCCTTGGGTTTGCTCGGCGCTGAATCCTACTCCCAACTGAATAACACTGAACTTATTATACTGAACTAATTTCCTAGTTCATACTAGAATTAACTGAATTATTACTGATTGTTCTGTTTAACTGAACTAAACATGGACTGAGTTTATTGAGTTTTGATGACTAGCAAAACACTACTGAATTCTGTTAACTGACTAAATGCTACTGAGTTTTGTTAGATGACTAAAGTCTACTGAACATGGCTTGACTGAGATTATCATGAAAACATGACATGGCTCTAGGCACACAGCTATATTTTTTGAGTAAAAGTACCCCCAGGACTCGATGGAAGGAAACTGACACACATGACTGACTTGATCATAAGAGTAGAGTCCATAATTTATAATATCATAAGTAGGGATCTCATACTAAGCATGGTTATCAACAATGTATTACATGGAAAGGATTTCATATCACATGGAAGTACTTGCACAATGTTAATATTATGTTCATTGCATAATCATATTGGAAACACATACCAATAGCATGGAAGTTCATGTGGATTGCATGGTTATCATACATCTTGTTCATAAGTAGGATTTGCAAGTAAACATAGCATAATCTCATAAGAATAGTTCGTGAGTATTCCAACAACATTTACAAGGCACATTATCAACATAAAAGTCATTGGAACGTAAGGGCATATCATGAATCCTTCACTTAGTCACAATTTAGCTATATTGCATGATTTCTAGTTTCTTAGGCATTTTATCTAAAACCTTACATGCACATCTTAAGCATAGGTGAAATCATCAAATTATACATCATGAACAACCAAATTTACATGTTTCCAACTCATATGATATCATGAATTCATAAAAACATATAAAGATTCCATCTTGGGAATCACCCAATATCAACAACATGATCATCAACACCCAACAATATAGAAATCATACTTTATAATGAAAAAGAGGGTTTTTGAGCTTTATGGATGAAAGGGATCCATAAATCAACACAGCGCATACCTTAGTTCTTGATTTTTGGAAGATAGACGGAGAGATTCTTGGATTTGAGTCTTGAATTTGGATTCCCTATTGAAGCCCTAGCCTTGTTCTTGAGAGATTTTTGAGAGAGGAGAGTATATTTTGCTGTAATTGAGAAAAAATCTCGTGTTTGTGGTATATATAGGGGTGGAAGATGACCAAAATACCCCTAGGGAAACAAATAAGGTCAAATCTGTCCCTAATTGACTGTCTGATAGGCTGAACTAAATCGATGATAAATTTTTAGTCATCTGTCTAAATTGGATGAAACTAATTGCATTAGAAAGAAGACTCAAAGATATTTCCATTGATATATAGAAGTTCTCCCAGTTCAATATATACAAGAAGTTATGATCGTTTGAAGTTGACCCTGAAATGGTGAAAAAATTGGGTACAAAGGCTATAAGAGGGCTCCGCGGCTCAAACGCCTTTAGCTACTGGTTCGGGCAACTAAACATTCCCTTAAACTACTATAAAAATTCTAAAACTCACCCGAGATGTACTAAGAGTTTTACCGCTCATAACGCAACTTGAAAATCAAAAAACGGAGGTCAGAAAGGTCGCCAAATAAATCCCCAAAGTTTGAAAATATAAAAATGAGACTAAGTCTTGAGAACTTAGCGAAATATTCTAAGTGTTAGAGCTTGTAAAGCTTAATGAGCTGAATTTTAGACTTAGGATTTTACGGGGTCTTACAAGTACTGTGACCTTGAACATCAGAATGATATGCACACCGTTTATTAGGATCAAAATTTCTTGAATGCGGGTCAGGTGTATACCCAAGGAGAAGAGTAATCATGCCTTACTGTCTCAATCTCTGGGACGAACTGCTATAGGATTCCCCAATTGGTATGAAATTATACTTTGACTTCCTTCTCTTTGCAAACTCTGGCCTCGGTTGAAACTTGAATTTAGAGGTTCCTTGGAAAATTTATGGGGGTCGAGGACAATATTGAGGGGCCGATGCATGCCATTGTGGATAAGAATACGGTTGAGCATACAGTTGTGCATTGTTCAAAGGATACCGAGGAAGTGGAATCAAATATCTTAGATTTTGAAAAGAGGAACCTTGTTGCAGGTGAGTATGTGGATTTAATGTGTAAGCTCAGGATTGAGACAGATAATACTGCTGGGTTGGACCTATCGAGCTCTGCTTTGCCCCTGGAACGACAATAGATACGTTTTCTATCTTTTTCCCTTCAATTTCCCTTAATCAATTGTCATATCGTCCCAAATGTTTCAGGGAATCCCCATGTACATCATACTCCTCAAATTTAGATATATCATGGAGGAAGATTAACACTTACAGATATGCCCCAGTCATTATATGAAACATCTTCTGTACCCATAAGTCCTAGGGAACTTTTCATAGCATTTTATGCACTCTTCATTTTCCCAACTATTTTCTCTGGATCTTCTGGAACACTAGGTTTCTTGTTATGAAATTTTGGTGGTCCCATTAACATAGATATGGGCTCACGAGTATAATAGTGATCATCAAGAGTATTAAACATTGACTCACTAGAAGATTGAGGAAGCACAATCGCTGGACAGAAAGACATGGTAGGAGCCTTAGTAGACGGTTGAGAAATAAAATCACAGATGATATGTGGTGTTGTGAATGTAGTAGGTTTATACTGAGAATCTATATAAAGAGTGGTAGAAGTATTGGGATGCAATTGACGTGAAATAAATTCTGAGACATGCTGTGGTGTATCAACAATAGTAGGAAACAGAATTTGTGATTTTGGTGAAAAACTCAAGGTATTTGTAGGATCAATAGCAAGAAATGGAGGAAGAGGAAACCCATTGACCCAAGCTTGGTGCATTTCCATCATTTGTTGCCTTAGTATCAAACTCTCTTTCTTTAAACTCTCATTTACCTAACACTTTGTTTGATTCATGATGTCACTCGCTATATCCTTATTGGACATAACTAACCCTTCCCTAAATTTGGTGTGATGTGGAGGACCACCAGCATGACATAAATCAACCACCTTAAACTAACTAAACAAGAGATAACCAATGTGTTAGAGTTCAACACGTTCTCAAAAAAATTTTTTTTTCATTTTTTTCTTTTGAAAAGATCACCGAACCCAAGAAAGGTGCCTACGTATCTCACTTCCGATAGAGAAGAATTAGGTGTGCGTAGTTCGTGCAGTTTACCCAAAAAATGACTAATCAAACTCTCATTCTTTTTTTTTTTTTGAAACTTTAAGAAGAAAAGAAAATAACAAATTGTCAAAACAATTGACGAAAATCTATTTTTGAATTTTTGTCAGTTTGAGATTCCTATACAAAATGAAATCTATGATTACCAAAGAAAAATCTTTTTGGATTTTCGATTTGCATGTCATATAAAAATGAAACTTGAAACTATTAAATGAAAATATTTTTGTAGTTTTCTTTTAAAAATATATATGAAACACCTACTCTAAATAAAGAGTGAAAAGAAAACTTTTTCAATTTTGTAAAATAAGATCACTGAAACCTAGAAGGGCTGCCTACATATCTCACTTCCGAGGGAGGAGAATCAGGTATGCATAGTTCGTCTAGATTGCACAAATAAAGATTAAACAACCGACTGAACCCTAATCTAAGAGACACGACCACAAACAGACGATAAAAAATATTAATAAAATCTTTTTTGAGTTTTCAATTTGACGATTAACATAAAATGACGCCAACAACTAGGAAAGACAAATCTTTTTGGTATTGTCGTTATACAAAATGTACAAAAATTCTACCATTTTTGAATTTTTCTTTTATAAAAAGCTCCTATGAAGGAAAAATCTTTTTGAAATTTTTTATTTATGAATGGTTACTAGAGAAACAAAAGGAAAATCTTTTGATGTTTTTGTTTTTGACAAATGAACTCAAATGGTAAAAAATCTTTTTAACTTATTCTGGATTGTGAAAAACAAAAGCTATGAAGAACTCTAATAAGAAAAACTATGAAACTCTTTTTTGACTCACTTTTCTTTCTCTCTCATTCTTTTTTCCAACCTTTTCTTGCCTACACACTTTACTTCTAACACATGTTTTTTCCAAATCAGTTCGTCAAATCACCACATCACCCTAAAAATGCAACATTTAGCACATAGAGATGCTTTTAACGTGAGTCTCCTATAAAGAACCAAGTGGGTCACGCTAGGTCTTAATATGATGCAAATAAGTATGACCTAAAATCTGACCTAGGTTACGGTCCGCTAACAAGGCTGTTCGGGGGAGCGTATGATCGATAGTGACTGTGACAGCTTTCCACCCACTCCAAACGTCCTACGGCTCCCCTTCCTAAAATAAGGGTGACTCAACTAAAGTTCGTGTACATAACGTGTACTCCAGAACTTGCTGCAAAAAAATTACTTGGGTTATGTAAATAATGACAAATATAAAGTAGTAACACATAAGAAAAGATTGTAACTATGTAGCACGTAGGCACTCGATAATGATAACAAAATAACATAAATGAAACACAAACAAGACAGCTATACACCAATAGTGTCACACTAAGTCTATTCAACTCAAAATAAAGCTCGAATTTAGAATATTCCCATCCGAGTCGCCAAAGATGTCACACCCCCTTTTTACCAAAAGAAGATTTATTCGATTGTAAATTTGAAAAGAATTTTATTATTAAGTGACAAAAGGAAAATTTTCTTTGAAAAGGATTGTTACATTCAATTTCGGAGTCGCCACTTGAAATAAATCGAGTGTGCCAAGTCTCCTTTGAAAATTCTTTTTCAAAACAGTTTGACTCTAAAAAAAATGGATCCACGAATAGAGATTCTAGTTAAGGAATTCTGTTGACCGAGAAGAAGGTGTTAGGCATCCCTCGATTTCGTGGTTCGACCATGATCGGTCAATAAAGTATATCAACTAGCACGATACTATAAAATGTATAAACTAAACAAAAGACATAACACATAAAAAAAAACAAATAATCAAATAGTAAAAACTCTAAAATAGTGTCCAGTCTAATTTATTACAAACCAAAAGAAAAAAATGCTGAGATGTAAACCTAAACTATCCAAACTATGCTTTACTCGATGCCTCGGGACTTGATCACGAACCTCTGTTGAAGACATAATACGTCGGGACATTCCCGGTGAATGAATATAAGTTTCCTCGAGGCATTCCCCGGCCAAATGAGTACAATTGATTCAAATGCGATAAAATAAAATTATTCAACTAACATTAAAATATTCAACAATTCATAATCCTAAATTTTCCTAACCAACCTAAGGTTTACCATTTGACTCTCAACCTAAAACATGATATAATTGAGTTCAACAAAATTAATTTGCATTTTGGGATCAAAGAAAAATAATGTTTACTCTTACCAATTGTTCAATTTTTGCCCCAAATTTTATTTTTATCACCATACAATCAAAATTGTTCAAATTCACTCCACAAATACCACCAATCATATCATCAAACATATAATCATAACATTAACACCATATTAAGATAAAATAGGAGAAATAAAGTTAAAAGAAATGGACCACAATTTTTATTTCAATCCCGAATTGTTCGATAAAGCGGCGCCGGAATACCTCGAACAAGATTAAATCCGAATAAACTTCACCTCAAACTCTATTTCACCAAACTCGATACCAAAGTGTTGAACGGTCAATTTGATAACAAAAAGGGAATTGGTACAGATTCTTCAATCAACTGGAATGCTCAAATGGAATGAATTATGGTGGTGGTTCATCGGTAACTCATCGGCAGTGGGGTTTCGTGGGCGATATCAATCGGGCAGTCTCGACGGCGAAGAGGGTGAAACAGGTGGCGTTCTCCGACAGGTTTGGACGAGTTTTTTAGTGAGAAAATCATTGGAAAATTTGATTCATCAGCTCTTCTCTCCTCTCCCGCGTCTTCTCTTAGTTCACTATTTTCTCCCCTTCTCCCTCAATTTCTCTGTTTCTAATTCTCCAACTCGTCGATTTTTAGTGTGCGGGTGTTGTTCCCTATCTACTCCCTCTCTTATTAGTTTTATATCTCCTTCTCCTCATTTCTCTTGTCTCACGCAATCTCTCCCATTATCTTTCTAAGTTCTCAATCTTGCCCTCTCTTCTTTTTCCCATTTCAGTGTGTGTCTGCTAGTGTATTTCATGTGTGTGTAGAGCTGTTGTGTGAAGTTGTGAACTATGTATGTGTATGGAATGGTGAGGAAGCAGTGTGGAGGTGTGATTTCTGTATGTATAATCCGTTAGTGGGAGTAGAAAAGATTAGTAGGGTGGGTAGGGGTACATGGGTTTGGGGGTAGGTAGGGTAGTGGTTGTTATTTTTGTTAGGATGAGGTGTCCAAAGTTGTTATGAATTTATTATTTGAATTCTCATGGTGGAAGTATTAAATGAATGAGTGTGGGTATGGTAACGATACGGTAAATAGAGTGAATTTTGACAGTGTGACATTTGGGAAGGACAAAATTATGTGTCAACACACTCTATTTCAAACCCAACAAGTGTATCAGAACTTACAGTAATGGTATGGTGAGACTAGATTAAATAGGTTCAAAGCAATTTCGAAATCAAGATGCAACTAGTTTGGTGATAATGACGATTTTGTTTAGCTGCACGTGGAGAAAAAGTTTTAATCATATTTCAATAATTTTGTTGATGCATCTTTAAAAATCAAAAAAAAAATAATTTTTAACCCACTTTTAACCATAACATTTTAAATCTTATTTTTAACCATAGCAATCAGCATCGATGAAGATTATGAGAAGAACAAAGATCATGCACACGAAGAAGGTGGATCAAATTATGTCAAGAAAATCAAGCCAAAAAGGGGAGATTTGTTAAGATTTTTCCCTGTTTTTCTTACCAAATTTAATCTTATTTTTCTTAGAAGAAAAATAAAAATAATATCATAACTACTTTTATTTTTATTAAAAGAAAATATAAAACTTTTTCATATTTACCTAACCTCTTTCTTAGAGGAAAGGTTTTGGAACTCTATAAATAGAAAACTCTCCCTTCTCATACAACAATACCATTTCCATAATGTAGTCATTAAAGAGTTTTATTTAGGGGGAGATTCTCCCCCAATAAGTTTTATGATTTTTTTTAATATTAGTTTTTCATATGTAGGTCGCTTGATCAAATTATATTAATAAATTATTTTTAGTATGTTTTATTTGTCATCTGAATTATCATCCTCTTGATTTGCAAACTTTAAGCTTTTGCATGACGTCTCTCAATTTTGAACCCAACAAGTGGTATCAGAGCCTATGGTTCGAAAGTCCAATTGTTTGATTAAACGAGATTAAAGACGAGTTTAAAGCAGTTTCAAATCAAGACGCAACCAATTTGATGATAATTAAGATTTTTGTCCAACTATATGTGGAGAAGAAATTTCAATGAAATTTTCGATAATCTTGCTCCTCCATCATTAAAACAAAATCAATTTTTAACCTATCTTTATGGGCTTCAACTTTCAACCCTTGCTTACTTTTAATGTTTGGGCTCTTTTCAATTTGTGCATATACTTTTGTATAAATAACATAAATATCAACCCTTTTGGAAGTAATTACACACTCTCATTTTTTTAATTACTTTACTCTCCCTCCCTATTAATATACATAACATAGCAGACATATACATAACATTTTGTGTATATGTTGAGATTTTTGTAATATATTTAGGGAGTTGGAATTTTTTGTAATATTGAAAACATAAGTTGTGTATTTGTGTAATTTTTAGTATACTTCTAACGCATGAGATCCACTTTTAACTTGTGTTCACTTTCAATGCACAAAGCTCCACTTTTAACTCTGTGCACTTAAAACACAGGGCTCCAATAATGTTAATCCATGCTGTTATTTTTAACGCATAGAGCTTCAATTTTTAACCCATATCAACTTTTAATCATGGTAAGCAGCAATGATATATGAAGATCGTATGAAGAAGGAGGATCAAGATTTGTTAGGATTGTTGCCCTGCTTTTCTGACGAAAGATTTTGGAACTCTATAAATAGAAGACACCTCTTCTCATACAAGAACACAATAGCATCCACAGTGTAGTCATTAAAGAGTTTAATTTAGTGGGAGATTTTTTCCCAATAGGTTTTATATTTTCAATATTAGTTTTTCATTTGTAGGTCGTTTGACCAAATCATATCAATAATATGTCTTTTTAATATGTTTTTATTTATCATCCGATTTATCGTCAACATGATTTGCAAACTATTAGCTTCCGACGACCTTTGAATTTCGAACCCAACAAATATTAAATAAATATTATATTTTAAAGTATATTATGTAAGATGTTAAAATCAAAGAATCACAAATATAAAATAAAATATTACATTAAAACAAATTAAATAGAAAAGTTTGACACATTGGCGGAAAGCTGAGGTCTCCTTATGTCCTTATGTTAATGTTAGCAACTGTATCTTTGATACCACACTGAAGGATGTGGTGCAGCAGATGAGGCTACTTTTCCTTTAACCAGAGGTCTCGGGTTCGAGCCCTGGATATGGAAAAATCCTTGGTAGGGAGCGCTTCATCCCAAATGAGGCCCTACAAGGCGCGAATCTGGATTAGTCGGACTCCAATGGAGGTACCGGACACCGGATGGAAAACAAAAAAAATAATTGTATCTTTGATATTCCAAGATATGTGAGCATTTCATTTTATTAAGTCTTTCCTATCATAGAGTTTATTTCAATTTCAACTTTCATAATAAGATTGTTTAAAT
>NC_061111.1:244558890-244654233 GCF_002878395.1 Capsicum annuum | reverse complement strand
TAGGATAAATTATTATACAAGAATTTGTAACTCTGCAATTACTACAGGATAAAATAATTAATGAATATATCTTACGAAAAAAGTAAATTATTAAAAGATAATATCCACGCACTAATAAAAATAGATTCACTAGAAACCTACTAAATCTATTAAACCTACTAAATCTATTAAATCCGCGCACCCCCTACAAAGCCTCAGGTAAATTCTTATTGGTGTGAATTTGTTTTCTACTACTTTTTCAATAAAAGTCTTTGGTTGCACCTTTACTGTGCTTATAGAATTTATTAAGTAAATGAGGTAATGATGACCTATCATTTGCTCATGATGGTGATAAACGAGTGAATTTGGATATATATAATTACGGTACAGTGGAATAAAAATTAGATTTAAATTGGTTACTGTTAATCAAGTAATACATAATGGCAATGTCATGATTAGTTAATCATTAGTAAGCAATTTAGTGATAAAGGAATGATAATCATTAAATAATAACTTAGGTGCAGTCTCCTTCCAACCTTACTTCGTTCACGCATAATGTCCAAAAATTGACAACTACTGTTTTTTTTTTCTTTTATTTTGTCTCCAGTTTTTGGTTCGAAAATGACAGTGATTATCAGATATAATGTGATATTTAGGAATTTCGGTCTAAAATTCTTTGGGTAAGAATTCTTAATTTGGGGATAGAATAATGACTCCTTTTCGTTGAAAATTAACATACTAGTTCACATTCTTATGGGGATTATGTATTAAAATAGATTTTGATCATTCGGAAGCTTTACGGAAGGACAAGGTCCTTGCAAAGTAGCTTGCATTTGATTTCTTTAGTTGAGGTAGGTTACGGTTTAATTGAAGTTTAGACTCGATTTAATTGTGTGTATACTCCTAAATTGGATGCTTGTTGATTGGTTTGCGGACATACTTGAATTTGGTGATATTTGGATCGTTGATACTTGTATGAACTATTATTGAGAATCGAACCTACTCGAATTGCCTTATGATTTTAAGTGCACTTGTAAATTTAGTACGTCGTATTGTATCCTGAGTGATACGATTCAAATGGCCACCTCAGCTTTCAATGACATCATTCGAAGTCAGTACGTGGGGCATCAAGCTTTGGTCTCATTAAGGAAATGGGATCCTACATAGAGGGGCCAATTTGAGTACACCAAAGAGCAATCCCACATGTGAAAGATTGCTTAGAGCATTGAAGATTTAGGACTCACGGTTTTGGGCCTTCATTAAGGACATTTTGGTTACTTAGCCTTGTCCAAGTAACACTCCATGACCACCCCTTTTCATTAAGGGTATTGTGATCATTTTGTTATGTAATAAGTTAGACTATAAATAGGTTTTGTTAGTTCATTTGCTAGTTAGTTTATGAAAGATAAAAAATTGAAACACCTGAAATCCTCTCTCTTGAGAGTAGACCACCTTAGTATAGCCTTAGTTAGGACTTGGAAAAGTCATCCTTAGTATAGGGTTTGGAAAAGTCAATATTGTTCTTTGGTTGGAAACGGTGGATCTTGAGGTGAGTTGATTACCTTGGCGGTCACCGTAAGAGTGTGGTTTTCATTATTACATTCATTAGGGGTTAATGTTGAAATATACTTGGTTCTTAATCTTGTAATAATCTTGGTCTCACTATCTATCCTTTTATTATTTTACAAATCCGTGTGTTTTTGTGTTTGTTATCTTGTATCCCTTTGTGTTGCTTGTTCTTCTCACGTTTTGTGGACTGTTTTGGCATCTTGGTAGACTGTTTTGTATAATTTGGTATCAAATCATGGCTTGATCTTGTTCCCACAAGATCAATCTTGGACTCGTCAACTTGAAAATAAAAAAAATAAAAAAAGGTGTTAGATAACTGAAAAATCAAAAAAGAGGCAAATCTGTCCAATTTTTTTGTGTTCTTGACCGAAATTGTGTTCTTATTGTTGTTGTTGTTGTTGCTGAGATTTGTGTCTAAATTTAAGTGTGTTTTGATTGTCTTAGTTGTTTCTAAGTATTAGTTTTGTCTTCACTAACACCCTTGAGTCTAGATCCAAGTTGAGCTTGAACATTGTTGATGGTATTGTTGCACAAGAACTTGAACATTGTTGGTGTTGTTGTGTGGAACAAAACTTGAAGGTGGTTTGAGCTCATGTTTTTGGTATTTTGTTGTGATTTTTAAGCTTGAAAAAGGTGTTGTTGATTGTTGGTGGTTCAATGTGAGGCTAGGTTTTCAAACTTCTATTGAAACTTCTTGCTGTTCTAGACTATCTTCATGTCTGGTTGCAAAAAAGCTCTTCAATATTGTTTTTTGATCCAAAAGCCAAGTGGAAATAAGTGAGGCCTTTGTTAGTCTTTAAAACAAATTCCAAAGACCTGCCAAAAGGGAAGGAGGACGAAAGATCTAAAAAAGACTTGGTACTAAAAGAGGGAAAAAACACTTTTCTAGGTGTCCAAAAGAGGAAAGGGCCACAACCCTTCAAAAAGGTGTCTTGCCCAAAAGGTGTAAGGCAAGTCAAACCTTTTTGAATGTGGAAAATGGATCCAATCTTGATATTTTTCTTCCCCAAGGATGAAATACACTTCTTCAAGAATTGAAAATTGAACCAAAATTTCAAAGTTGGAAAAATAAGAACCTTTCAAAAACCGCAACCAATCCTAGACCACCACATCACCAATTTTTGTACAATACCAAAACTTAGGGCTCAAAATATTGGATTCTCAGTTTCTTATTGTTGATTCTTAGTTTCATTTTTTTATTCTTATACTAATTGTCAACTAGTAAATACCTACTAAGTTGTAAATTAGTTTTTGAATACGTTTCTTTCGTGTCTTCGTTATTTGTGTGATTTTCTCGTTTGTGACTCGTAGTAACTTCTTTATTTCAAGTTCATAAGTGAATTTTATTTTGTGTCTTGAGTCAATCAAAATAAGAATCCATTCCGGCCTCCAAGTAAGATTGACATCTTATTGACTACCGGAGTATAAGCAACTTTCAATATTCGCCGCTCTAATTGTGAGAACCACAAAGGTGAGTGTATCGAGTGATGGTAAGAATCTTTTTGTTTTCTTTTGTTTGTTGTTTTTGTTTGTTTTGTTAGGTACCATGGATGCACATAATTTCAAGGCCACGTGTGATCGCATCCATGACGATCTTGAAGATATGCAACAACACATTGAAATTATACGCCAATTGTTACCCAAACTCTTCCCTCAAAATCCAATTGTTCAAACAACTTGTGATAAGAGATTTCTGATAGAAGTTGCTTCCCAATCTTGTGATGAACCTTCACACCGAGGTAAATACGAAAATACTCATGAATGTCAAGGTAAAATAGCTAACCCTTACACTTTTGTGCATGTGAATGATAATTGTGTGGCTAGTTGCCCATTCAGTGTGAGTTATAGCTTGCCTGTATGTGAGTCTATTGTTTCTTTGCCACTTGATGATGATGTACTTGTTGTAAGTGTGGATACACTAGTTGATCCTATTCATGACCGAATCGAATCTTCTTGTAAGATCGATTTATATCCACCTAGTGTTGAAACCATTGTGTTGAATGAAAGTATATCGTCTTGTGAAATTTATGTTGATCAAATTTTGTGTGAAAATTACCCACCACTTGAGGATGTGTGTGATGTGATTAATAAATCTCAAGTGTGTGATGATGTTAAAAATATTGATCAAAGGAATAGGAGTGAACCCGAGAGTTATTCTTGGGATAATCTTGCACTTGAAATCTCTTCAAAACTTGATATTGATCTTTTAGAGAGTGATGAACGTGTTTGTTCTGAATCTGCCCGTGAAATAGGTCATGCTCTCTTAAGGTATAATGTCTTGTTTGAAGATGATATAACCACTCCTAATGAACCTAGTGGTGGAAATGATGGTATTGCTTGCCTTAGAAGCTATAGCCGATATGCTAACCCACTATGGTGTAACAATATTCCTCGTAAAGATGGAAATCTCTTCTTGGAAGATGAGAGTACTCTTAAGGGTAAGCGATGTGTGGTTTTGGAAACTACTTCTCCTACTTTTTGTGACTTTATTGTTGAGAGTACTCATGGTGATGATTGTGAAACTAGTAGTGAGTACACACATGAGGACACCTTAGTAGAAGTCGACTTGAGTGATACCTTTCTCTACTTTCTATTTGCTCTGCATAATATGTATGTTATTGTAGAGAGTGTCGTTTATTTTGGGTGGATACCACGGGAAAGGGGAGTGTTGTCTAGACCCATGTCTATGGCCACTCTTCCCGTTTGACCCTGGTGCCAAATATAGAATTGGTGATGATGGTGCACCCAACTTGGTGCTTGGTTTACATGACAAGCAAAGTATCATTTTTGGTGAATTCTATATCCAAATCCTCTGTTCATTTTTCATTAATTATGTAATATTTAGTTCAAAGGATCCTTGGTTATATTCTAAATATATGAAAACTTGGCATGTTAAGGTGATTTTTTATGCTTACCCTAGCCCTCATGCCATGAGGAGTTTGTATTTGTATGTCCTTTCTTGGGTTTTTCTATGTTTGGATTCGAGGTCGAATCCTTTTCAAGAAGGGGAGGATGATACAATTCAAATGGTCATATTAGCTTTCAATGACATCATTCGAAGTCAGTACCTGGGGCATCAAGCTTTGGTCACATTAAGGAAATGGAATCCTACATGGAGGGGCCAATCGGAGTACACCAAAGAGCAATCCCACGTGTGAAAGATTGCTTGGAGCATTGAAGATTGAGGACTCACGATTTTGGTCCTTCATTAAGGATATTTTAGATACTTAGCCTTGTCCAAGTAACACTCCATGACCACCCCTTTTCATTAAGGGTATTTTGATCATTTTGTTATGTAATAAGTTAGACTATAAATAGGTTCTATTAGTTCATTTGCTAGTTAGTTTATGAAAGATGAAAAATTGAAACACTTGAAATCCTCTCTCTTGAGAGTAGACCACCTTAGTATAGTCTTAGTTAGGACTTGGAAAAGTCATCCTTATTATAGGGCTTGGAAAAGTCAATATTGTTCTTTGGTTGGAAATGGTGGATCTTAAGGTGAGTCGATTACCTTGGCGGTCATCCTAAGAGTGTGGTTTTGATTATTATATTCATTAGGGGATAATTGTGAAATATACTTGGTTCTTAATCTTGTAATAATATTGGTCTCACTATCCATCCTTTTATTATTTTACAAATCCGTGTGTTTTTGTGTTTGTCATCTTGTATCCCTTTGTGTTGCTTGTTCTTCTCACATTTTGTGGACTGTTTTGGCATCTTGGTGGACTGATTTGTATTACTGAGAGATAGTGTGAATTTGATAAAATGTTTATAATATGATTATGGAGGATTAGGTACCATGCCGGTACAAAGATGGATATTGATGTTACTTGTTTATGGAGGATCGGGTACTATGGCGGTATGATATATGGACTTAAATTATCCCCTAAAGGTCATGACTAATTGAGCAAAATTAAGTCCTTTATCATGTGTGTTGTAACGCCCCAAATCTGGTACCCGGAACTCTACACTGTGCTCATGACCCTGAAGGACCACAAGCTAACCCATGACTGATATTTGTACCTGTACACTACATAATATAACATGATACTATGAAAACATGACTGAAAGGCCACAAGGTTCAATACTGAACAAAATCTAAATAATAAAACATCTGAGTGGGGTAATAGAATACCCAAAACAAAACTGAAAATACTGTCTGAACATAATAGTCTGGAAAGCCTCTAACTGATTGAACTGTCTGAGTAAGGAGTTGATGGGATATTTTCCCAACTAACTCCAACTAATAAACTAATTAATGAGATAATAGAGAAATAACCATGTCCTCGAAGGATGAGGAATCACTGCTAACTCTGACTGCTGATATCTAGAATCTACTGATGCTCTGGAGCTTGTGTCTCTGAACCTGTGATATAAGACACCATAGCGCAAATGCGTCAGTACTTTGAATGTACTTGTATGCATGTGAGGTAGGCTGTATACATGGGGTTCATATGCATGAACAATACTGGCTAACTGACTAATATAAACATGAGAATACATGCATGTATACATAGTAACTATATCTGAAATCTTGATAGCATGAGTATGCTGATGACTAACATGAATAATGATTGAATTTTGATAACTAATAACATGAGTGACTGTATCTGAAAGTCCTGAATCTGATGGAACTAGCTGAGTTCCATACTATATCTGAGAGTCCTGAATTCTGAAAAACTATCTAAGTTCTTTTACTAAGACTGATACTGAGACTATGGGAGGTAGTCATTTAACCGACATGCCTCAAATAACGCATTATAGCTGAATTTGGGTCCAATCTGTGCCCTAATTGGAAGGGTGTCAATACTGCGCCACAGGTAAGGACAATGTGTGAGTAACCTTAATATAACAGGTAACTCTAGTGAGACAGTGGAAACCCTCATATAGAAGGCTAAGCCACCTCATCTACCCTCATATATCAGGCTATGATGTCTCAACCTATGCTGGCTACATAGTTCTAGAACGCAAGGATTGCTTCTAAGAATCACACCCTCATATAATAGGTAAGTTCCTATCCTTGAAATCGCTCGGTGCTAATTTCTACTCACATCTGAATAGACACTGAACATGATTTAATGAACTAAACATGAGCTAAGTTACTAAATTTCATTGATTGACGGAATACTACTGATGTCTGACAACTGACTGAGTTCACGAGATCATAGAGATTTCCTGAGTCATAAGACTGTCTGAAGTCTAAGGATTCATAGATTAACTTAGAGTATTGTGAAAACATGACATGGCTCTAGGCACACAACTAATATTTCAGGTACAAGTACCCCCAATGATACGGAACAAACAAGGAAACACAAAATCACACCCCAAAATAGTCCACAAATCATAACAAATCGTGGACCAAATGGGGACCTCTCTCGAATTCACTATCTAGAACAACAAAGAAAAGGATACAAGGTGTCAATACACCAAAACAGGCATCCAACAAAAAGTTTAGCAACACAAGAAGAAGCTCCACAATATTACAATAGCAACAAGAACAAACGAGTTACATTAACAACACAAGAAGCCGAAATAAAAACAATATACAAGATAGATAGTTAGACAAGTGTTGATGCAGTCTTAACAACCAAGAGCATATTTCACTCTTGAACCTTTAACACTTCACACAAAAATACCTAACTCTTACAATTGACACAAGAAAGGCGTCCACCACCCAAGCACCAACGTATCAAGCAAAATGCAACACACAAGAGAATCCACCCTTATGCTATGCCCTAGTTTCGGTTATGGACTCTCTCTCTAAGAGGAGTGTTATTTCTTCAACACTCATAAAAACTACCCGCTAAAACCCTACAATGTTCAATTTATATTACATTACAAAATAAAAGACAAAAGACTAAAAGACTCTTTAATGAAAAGGGCTCCAAAAATAGCCCATGGAGTGTGCTTGGGATGGTTTTGGGCCTCCTTCACACTTAGACTTGTGCACTCTTAGGTGGTCTTCAAAATACTCAAAAAGTGTACATGATCGTGATAGTACTCGTATCACCCAGGATTCGATAGAAGGAAACTGACAAAGCATGACTTGCTTGAATACATAATAATCACCATAACTCATTTACTGAAGCATTTCATCAAACATGTGATAGGCATAACCTTGTACATACATGGGGATTTCATGATAACATGCTAGTTAGGCACTTTTCCTTCATTTAGGCATTAAATCAAACATATTGTAGGCATGGTACATGTAAACATCATTGTACAACAATTAAACATTATGGTCACATTCTAATTTCATCATTCAAGGGTTTAGTCATAGGTTTGCATGAATCTATATCTATAATAATTAAACCCACATAGAGATTAACACCCAACATGGAGAAAAATTCAATTTCTCATTTATCAACATGAACAAGAACAACCCAATCATGAAATCATAAAGAAAATTCATAACTTGAAATTGGAAAAGGGATTCTTGGACTTCATAGATGAAATAAGTCCATGAATGAACACTATGAATACCTGGTTTAAGGTTCTTGATGTTCTTGAACTTGAAGAATTGGAAATCCCTTAGTTCTTACAGATGATTGGATTTTGTTCTTAGAGATTAATGTTTGAGAGAAACACTAATATTGGTTGTGAAGCAATAATGAACCAAATGGATGAAATTGGATATAATTGGGTATATATATAGGTGTGTGGTAAATGACCAAAATACCCTTATTAAAATGACTTAAAAAACTGAACGGGACTTGCGACGGTGGGTGTGATGGTCCGTCGTTGGTTTGACGGTCCGTCAGCCCTGGCCGTAGCTTCTAGGCAGAATGGGGTCTCACTATCTTGGCTACGAAGGCTTGGGAGATGATCCGTCGCAAGTTCGATGGTCTGTCAACCTGATCATCGCACCTTATCCAGAAGGTGGCCTCACTGTTTCCCTTGCGACGGCCTGAGCGAAGGTACGTCGCTTGTCCGATGGCCCGTCGGCCTGGGACGTTGCTCCTAGGCATAAGGTAGTTCTTATTGCCTTACTGTGATGGTCATGGGCGACGGTCCGTCGCTATTCCGACGGTCCGTCAGCTTTACCGTCGCATCTGGGCTGTTTTACTACCTTCTGTATTTTGGCCAAAACTTTCTCCTCTGATGTTGGATTTTGACGAAATTGGTATCATTGGAAAGCTAATTCAATTTTCCACGTGACAAAATGTAAAAATCTAATTCTAACATTCTTGAGACGATTTCAAGCTAGAAAAAAGTACGGGGTATTACATGTGTACAAATTAGTATTGACTTTGAGAGGTTGTGGGGTTTAATAAGATGATAGTGAACTAATGGTGTCCTAATTGTGAGGTTGAAAAGGACATAATTGTTACTTATGGTATTATTGTTGATTTCGTGTCTTTTTACGAGATGGTTAATACTCTTGATGGTAACGTTGCTTGTTTGTAAAGCATTGTTTTCCCGTCATTGATATATTTGTTGATTTATTAAACACTTTTTATGTGTTGATGCATGTCTACTTGTTATTCAGTATATATTGTATGCATGTGAAATTGAGGCCTATGATACGACCTCATCTCTAACGTTTTATAACTGATCTCGATCCAAGGGTGAGCACTCTATCTCCAGGGTACCACGGATCATGATATTAGTTCTTGTCCATCTTTTAGGCAATGAGACATTATTTATTTTTCTTTATTTTGGATATGTCTTTTAGATATGATTTTTGTTTAGAAGTTCTTATACGATGACTTTCAGGTCATCAGAATTTTAATAGGCAGTTTGTTTGATTTTTGCATAAATAATGATTTGACTGGGAGTTATTACCGTTAGTTGGTTTTTATGATAATCTCGTCTTTATGTTGACTAAATGATTGGGTAATGGTTTATGTTAGATGATTCTCCCATGAAAAGATTAGTGTGGGTGTCACTCATGGCCATTTGGGTCGTGACAAAGTTAGTATCAGATCCCTAGGTTCATCGATCTCATCGTACAAAGACATGTCTAGTAGAGTCTTGCAGAACGATACAGGGATGTCTGTACTTTTCTTTGAAAGGCTAGAGGACTCTAGCAAAATTCAAATTGTTCTTTCTTTCATTCTATTACTTGATTTTAATTAATATCTGGCAATCAAATTGGTATCTGACTTCTTTCATTCTTATTTTCGTAGATAGTGAAAACACAAACAAATAAAGCAAGAATTGAGGTGCCAAAATCAACTGTTTGGGATGCAGTTTCCCACCTCCCTCACATGAGGATATGTGTAATACCCCATACATTAATTGCTCGAATAATTCATAAAAAATGAACTTTAGGACCCCTATATCAATGGTAAACCATGTCTAGTTGGGATGGTGAGTGTTGGGGATTCTTTTAGACTTTGGAAAGGGGTTGACATCGCAAAGAGAATGTTCCTCAAAGGCTCCGCGCCGCAGAGACATCGCAAAGCTCCACTGGAATGGGTTTTCCTTGGCCTTGCACCGCAAACCCTAAGGTTTGCTTTGGCCTGGCACAGCAAACCTTGTGGTTGCTTTGGCTTTGCGTCACAAATACAAAACCAAGCATCAAAAGTTGCTCCGTTTTGATTTAATTTAAGGGCACTGAGGTCTTTTCACACCCTATAACTATCCTTAATCCCTTATGAATGAAATTTAGCACTTTAAACACGTCTTATCACTCACAAAATCCCTAAATCATCTTTACATAAGCAAAAGAGGAGAAAATACCTAAGATTTGAAGATTTTAATCTTCAAGAGTCAAATTTCTCTATGTTCTCTTCGATTTCAAGTTATGTGGGACTATCCTAAACCTCATGGGTGTAAGTTTAATATTTTTAACAATTTATAAAGATATATAATACGCATATGTAATAGGTTTTGGAAATCATTTGAAAAGCATGAATCATGAATCCATGTTCAATGAAATTATGAAATTTCTAGGGAGGTTTTTCATGAACTTGAATTATAATCATGTGCATATATGACATGAGTTTTGAAAAGTGATTTATGAGTATGATTTGTGGAATTTCCCCCTCCCATGATGAAATTTATGGTCTTAACATGTCATGGATTATGAAACGGGTTTGAAGGCCTGAATTATAAGCCCTTTTTTTATCATGAGATTTACGTATAACTAATGTTGGGGTTGTTTTACGAATAAGGATAATTCTTGAGTTTTAAGTGCCTCTTTACATATTATGCATAGTTGTTTTACATGTTTTTCAAAGAGGTTATTATTATTCTAAATGCTATTGTTTCTTAATGAAGAATTGCATGTGTTTTATGTAAGAATTGACCACCACATTTTAAGGTATTGAAAAGAGAGTATTTTGCATAATTTTATATGATATTTGATATAAGAATTCTCTCAAGTGATGTTTAAATCTTTTGGATGGTCATTAACATTCTTTTGAATAAAAAGTGCTATGGATATAATATGGTATGATATGAACGACTTGCAAGTCTGGGTATGAAGATACCCTGTTATGATATGCCCTTTACAGAATAAGAAATGAAATTTTTCATAAGCATAAAGTATTATTTTAAGAAGGTTAAAAATGGGCTTAAAAGAGAGATTGATGGTTACCCGAAGAAGGTGTGAGTTCAGATAACTCATTCTCCGAAACTGTGTTTTATCAATGCATGATTTATGATATGTCATCCTATATAGGAGGATAATTGGGACATCTCACATGGGGGTTTCCTAAGGTATACTCACATGGTGGGTGAACCAGCTTATAAAATTCCAATCCTTGTGGTAAACTCGGATAGGGGGATTGACCACCAAGTCAAGGGTGGACCCATATAGCCCGTGGATATTTAGAATTGTAGGGTGTACCATCTAGCTCAGAACTAAAGCAAAGAGTTGATCAACATTTTACAATCAGGAATTGAAACTTTTTACATTATGCCCATGTGTTTTTGTATATATATTATGATAAATTATTTTCACAATGCTCTCGATTATTTTTATATGAAATGTATATTGTTTTTGTCTAGTTCTACTTACTAATACTCTCCAACTAGTTACCCCCTCCCTCCCCCTCCATATTTCAAGTTGTGCAGTATAGTCCCATGGTCTATCACATCATTAGAATATTTGCGATATGAATGAATTGGTGAGCCATCCATCTTTCAGAAGGCATTTACACATATGTTGAGTACTTCCAGTTTATGGTCCAGCCGGGGGCCTTATCCCAGCCTAGATAGTTAGTATTTAGAAAAGGCTTCGTGGATGAGTTTTGGTTATTGTATTGCCATAACATTATTGACATAATTTGATTTTCAAATTTCCTTAGTTTCATTATATCTTTCTTACTTTGATTTTTGTATGAATTATGCTTATGATGGTATGCTAAAGAGTCTCCCAAACCTTCATGGTTCGGGATGCCCGTCGCAGCTAGGACCTCAGCTAAGATTGTGACAAGCTTGGTATCATATTAAAGTTCATAGTCCTAGGTTGTCTACGAAGCCATGTCGAGTAGAGTCCTTTTTATGGGTGTATAGCATGCCACGCTTCTTAGGAGGAAGCTACGAGTCATCTAGGAGATATTTCCTATTTTTTCATCCTCTAGATCGTGCCATTGTGATGTCCATATTGAAGTTATCCAAATTACTTCTTTACTTTTATTATTAGCTATGTCTCATTGTTGAGGCGATTTAAGTGCAAGATCTTAGAGTCTAAATGTTGTGCTCCTTTCTAATTGAGTCATAAAAGGTTATGAAATTGCACACCCTTGATTGTCTTTTCTCTAGTAGTTGTAAGCTAGTACTGTATGTGAGAAGGTGTGTGGTAGATTATAAGGTGTGTTAGTAATGTCGTAAAAAGGATGAACTTGTGGGCCATAGTTAGGTGAAATGAGGAATTTGAGTTGATTTCCCCATTTGATGGACTAGTATAGTATGTGGCATGCTTCATCAATGATACGTGATTAGTGCTAGACTATAGGTTTGGACTTTAGATGTGGATTGTGGTGGTAAGAATAGTAGCTTAATACTAATGATGCATGTTTTGTGGGAACGAATTAATAGGCTTGATGTGATGTATGAAATAGCCTAGGTTGGCAACTTGTGGAAAAAGAAATGGATAATTGTGATATATATACATGAGGACTAGTGTTAAAATGATTAATTGTGGTTGATTCATTAAGTGGATAAGAGTGTTAAGTATATAAGAATAAGTCGAACCTCAGGTAGTATGTGGTTAGATAAGGTTTTATGTGTAAAAATGTCATGTTTACCTAGTTCATGTTCTTAAATTTCTTAGTATGGAGAAGTCAAGAGAGCTATTGGTCCTTTTTAGAGGTGAATTGGGGGAAATATACATAGATGATGTGAGATCTTGGTCTAGTTTTAAAAACTTTATTAAGGGTATGCGATTAGAGGTTTAATGCTAGTATATTAAGTAGCGGAGAATGGATTGTTATGTTATAAGGAGTGTGGATGTGGATGTGGATGCTCATGAGAGTGTGAGTTGTAGGGTGATGGCTATAGAGGATAACGAAAGTTAAGAGTAGCATTCCCGGAAAGCAATGCCTTCAAAGTAAGTTTATCAGATACCCCTTTTGTGTTGAGAGTTCTGGCTATAGATTTTATGTGAGGTTATGTCCTCAAGTCTAGGATTATGAATTTGATCTAAGGGGGAGATGATAGACTAAGGTAGGTCTTGAATTGTCACGACCCAACTTTTCAGGTCATGATGGCGCCTACCATAACCCAGCAGTAGGCAAGACAACCTGTAGTCCGAAATGGCTAGTAACGGACTACTCAATAACATAAGGAAAATAATGCGGAATAGATGAGATAAAGATCAATAAATAGATGAATCCCAAAACCTGGTGGTATCAGTACAAGTGTTTCTAAACATAATAAGAGTACAAAAGTGATATATCAAGGAGAAATACACGAATTCAACTTACCTCTGAATACAACTTAGAGGCTAGTCTAATATATAGGAGAGAGATAAGTAATACTCCGAACGGAGCTCACTCTAAGTCTCCAAATCAAAGCTACTCCATACGATGCACACATCAACGGCGATAACCCGTACTATGATCTGCAGGCTGCAGAGGTGTAGTATGAGTACCAAACGAATGGTACTTAGTAGGCAACTGCCAACTGAGCTTCAAAGATAAAGTAGATATACACAACATATAAAAAGAATGGAAACTATAACCAAGAGTCCATAAATCATGTAATAAGTCAATTAGAATAACAAGGGACAACTATCCTATTCATGTCCAAGAGCCTAACATAATAAGACTAAGGAAGTATCAAGGTGCACTATCCTATTCCAGCTGCATTCAATATATGCCAATGCTATACCGTATATCCCAGGTCAATATACAAATAAAGAGCGAAAGAAAGATATATTATAATATACATGGCGAAGAAACGACTATACAATATGAACAACGAAGGAAGGGATATTCGATAGTATCATGGCTTCATATAGCCAGATATATATATATATATATATATATATATATAATACATATAAACAGGAGGTCATCTCAAACCTAACCTAGATCATCATGTTCTCATTTTAAGACCTTATTATAATACTATCAGGATTCAATACCAACATATTCAGGATTTCTAATCCATATAGCTAGACATAGAATAATCGTGCATAGTAATGCAATCATAAGATAGTAAAGGACGAAGGCATACCTCAATCGCAATCCTGGATCAATGACCAATCTGTCATAGGCTAGCCATAATAATGATCATAACAATGATAATACTAATATCAATAACATCGTAAATAACCGGCTACTCCGGATAACCAAATACCTAGCCAAGCCTATGCATACCCCCACCACCCTAGACTCAAAAGGTTCAATCAACATACAACAACACAAGGCCTATTCTTCACCCATATCTATGCAACCATCCCATACCGACTGATAGACATAGGTATATACTAGTGATAGGCGATGCGCATAAAGGAATGAATGTAAAGTATATCATCAATATCATAACTCATAATAATTGTCCTCATCAGGATCATCATCATCGTAATCAACCTCTGGCCTTGCCGGGAATCAATATCATCTCAATAGTATTCTCCGGACTCAAACCGAGTATCAATATCATCACAATATCCTCCATCCTTACCGGGTATCAATATCATCTCAATAGTATCCTCCGAACTTGAACCGGGTATCAATATCATCACAATATCCTCCGGCTTTGCCGGGTATCAATATCATCTCAATAGTATTCTCCGGAATCGAACCAGGTGTCAATATCGTCATAATATCCTTCGATCTTGTCGGGTATCAATATCATCTTAATAGTATTCTCCAAACTCAAACCGGGTATCAGTATCATCATAATATCCTTTGATTTTGTCGGGTATCAATATGTCATCACAATATCCTCTGGCCTTACCGGGTATCAATGTATCATCATAACTATTGACACATAAATATAGGCATATAATAGGTGCATAGACGCAAGCCGAAATACTCATAATCGTTAAGATATTTATCTTATCAATACATCCCAACTACTCGTTATTAGCTAACCAACACTTATTATTATTAAACCGTTAGTTCGCTAGTCATCACATAACCTCTAGTTATTAGCCTAAACATTATCCTTCACATAATCCTTATTCACGGGATAACAACTAGCCACTATTCATTTAATAGTCAACATCTAACATCTAGTCTAGGTTCATCATTAGACCTAAACCGTCATTTATCCACCGTTCATTATTATCAACTATTCATCCTATTTTTGTTAATCATTACTATACAGCACATTACTACTTGTCGCCTAACCATCTTTTATCAATTGATATCATTCATTAACTAACCATCGTTAGCTACCATGTTCTAACTAAGCAAGATTCATTAACTAAAACATTAGCTTCCTAGCCATCAAGTGCAATTGTCATCTAATAGACAACTAGTTACCACATAGCTTAACCGTCTAACTAGAAGAAAAATCATAAGATCACATTTCAGTTATAATCACATCATTTATAATGGTAAATAATCATGAACCTACCAAACCTATGCATGCCATCACCAGTATTCAATCAGTAGAATAATAAGCATCATATCATATCTTCCTCCGTCCCATACCGGAGAGATCTGTATACAAACATATACATATTCTTGTTCATGAATCACAATCACATCATTCACAATGATAAACACTTCTTGGATATTTAATTAGTACCATAACACGATACTTGGCCCATTAATTTATTCGGAATAATCACAACATCATAATCAAGGCCTTAGGCCTATATACATTTCCGGAACTCATATCAATAATCATATGTATAAGTCGTAGCATACCTCTAATCATCTCACATATAGGAGGCATCGTATCAATAAATATGTTATCATCTGTCACACAAGAGACATCTCACTTCTAGGTGGCATAATATAGATAGACGTGTAATTGTCTATAGAAAATCATATATCGATAGGTCATACATCAAGACAACGAGGAGTATTGCTTCTCTAGGCCAATTTACATATCTACAAGGACCATCATCTCTATAGGTCCAACAATAATAACTAAAGGAAATAGCATCTCTATAGGCCAAATATCAAGTCTAAGAGGAAATAGCATCTCTGTAGGCCAATCATCAAGTCTAAGAGGAAATAGCATCTCTCTAGGTTAATCATCAAGTCTAAGAGAAAATAGCATCTCTATAGGCCACATAATGTATCTAGAAGGAATATCATCTCTAAATGCCCAATATCACTTCCACAAATAGTATCATAACCATAACTCAAAAGCCACAATCTTCAAACATTAATAAAAATTACCAAGCTATGAAGTAACCTTATTCTAAGGTTTACTAGCCTCATCTATGTCTAACATCTGCAACTAAGTCCACAAGACTTAACATAAGCTTAGGCCTAAGTGGGCCGAACGATCTCACTTCTAATCCATAATTTTCACAATTAGGCATACTATGCCCCAAACTAGGCTAAGGTATCTAGTTCATCTTCTAGGTTTCAAGCAAGCCATATAAAACCCTAAGATAGTAACTTTGACTAGAAACAAGAATACTCAAGTCAACTCTACCAAACTTATGGTTTCAAAACTATCGCACTAGCCCAATAAGGCTAAATATACAAATAATGCTTCAAATGCTAAAACCATATTCCAAGCATAGAATTATATCATATTCATGATACAAATTTACCCAAACTAGGGAGAAGGCAATAGGATTCTACAAGGGTATTAAGTAATTCAACCTACGGGTCAAAACCCCCATCTAATCCCCAAAGCTATATGTATATTCAATACTAAGTCATTTTATCCAATATCAAAGTCATTTTATCCAATATCAATCTTAACATTCACATTCACACGCAATATATATCATACATCATCCATGAAAAAGAGTAGACAGAAGCCTACCTGAAGGCTAAACCGCAAAATCACACTTCAAGCACCACATGTTCGTCTTCACTTCACAATCCCCAAAATGCCATCACACTATCAAAAATATAATCTACTCATCAATACGAGTCTAACGATACCCACATTACACTATTGTGCTTCGGGTCCAAAAACGACACCAAAAACCCTAAGTGGGTCCCACATATGGAAATCGTATTTTCGAGGTCAACCCAATGCTCATACATCACCAAGGAATCATAACCCTCAATTAATGGGTGAAAACAAACCAAATTTAGGGCTAAATCAAGCCCTAAGCTAAATTGGAATTTTGGGTCAAGAACTAAGAAATTCACCAATAAAGAGATAAAATCTAAACTTAATCTGGATGATAATCGTGATAACAGATGTTTACCAAACTCCTTAGAAACCCACAAGACTCAATTATGAGTTATCATACCATTTAGGATTTTAGGCTCTAAAAATGAGTCAAAATGGTGAAAAACGCGGCCTATAGAGTGCTTAAATACCCCTACCAGCTTTGGTGATGCCGCAGTCGCTGTCTGGCCCCCAGCAAAGTCAAAAACTTATTTTTGACCCTCGAAACCCATTCGGAATCCAAAATATATGATTCAATAGTGAAATTTGAGTGTAAACCACATTACAAATTCATTGGAATTATCAAAACTTTTATCTGAGATCGTTTCGATAAAAAGTGGGGCCCACATTTATAGTTTTGATTTTCATAAATTTCGCTCAATTGCCCGAAATAAGTTCGGGAGCCTTAGGACCCGAACCAAAGGTCTTCCTAGACTAAAATAGATATTTCAGATCTGCTGGCACAGTCAAAATTTTCATCCGAGATCATTTCGCTGAAGTTTTCACTCGGTGGCCATTTGGAACCAGTGAAGATTTCAAAACAGGGAATTGACTCTAAAAATCAAATAAATTGCCCGGTAATCAAACCATCGTGTAACGACCCGAGATCCTATCCCGAGACATCACAGGGTTCTTATGACTCTGAAGGACCACAAGTTAACCCTTAACTGATATCTGTACCTGTACACTGCATAATATCCGAAATAAATATGGAAACTGGCCATAAGGTTCAACACATCTATACATATACATACTCAAACTGAAAATTAAATACTAATACATCAATACCCGTCTGAAAAGCCTCTAAACTATCTGAACTATGGAGTTGATGGTATATGTCCCTAACTAACTCCGTCAACTGAGAATAAATAAAATCTAATGCAGTAATTAGTAAACTGAGATTTGTCCTCAAAAGAAGATGACTCACTACTACTACTGCTAACTGGAACTGAACTGCTGAGGACACTCTGGATCCTTTGCCTCAAAACCTATGGTGCCAAATAAAATACCACAGCGCAAATGCGTTAGTACAGGAATGTAGTGAGTCCAAATGCAAGGGCTCATGCGTGCACAATATCTAAACTGAACAATCATGAAAATGTCACACAAGAACACATATATAAATGCACAGACAATAATCACAATCATCACAACTCTAGATACTGAAACTCGGATACCACTTTACCGTAGACTAAACTCACTACTGACACTGAGATACTGAATCACTGATTCATCTGATACTGATAACTGAGGATCTAGATACACTTATATCAAGGACTGAATTCTAAGCTTTACTTTTTTTGACTGACAGGATTTGAGATCAACCTCTCCAACGGATGATTTCAGAAACTATTATCAATGATAAGAAATATGAATATATCTAAATCTAACAACAAGGGTACTCAATAGAATTTGAGACTGTGAATCAAGCCTGTCTGGCGGCATATCTCTGAATATGGAATCAAATAACTGTATATGAGACCAAGTTTATCTAATGGGATGGTCCATGAATCAATGGAATTATCTGAGTTCCTCATAATGATAGATGACTATATCTGACAGTCCTGATTGCTGAAGATTGATACTGAAACTATGGAAAGTAGTTACTTAAACGACATGCCCTGACCTACCATAGGTGGGGTCCAACTTGTAACCCCAGTTGGAAGGGTGTCAATACCGTTCCACAGGTAAAGATCTCTCTCTGGTCAATCCTCTCTGACGGATGACCCTTACCAGGCAGTCGACCTAAGGCAATATAATAGTCAAATACTCTCTCTCTGGAGGTGACATCCTTTTCCTGACGGTGAATCCTATATCTTACGCTGGCTACGCAGTTTTGGAGGTCAGGGATTGCTACTAACAACTCTGGCCTCTCTCGCTGACGGGAGAAGCCTCCATCCCTTCCCTTGCTCGGTGTTAGTTTCTACTCCCAACTAAAGACTCTGAACTGAATTTGATACAGATCATATTTCTTAAAAGATCTGACTGAGTTACGCTGATATCACTTGGTTCTATATCTGATAGAATGCTATTAGATCACGGTATCTGACTGACAATACAGAGCTTGAATAGATTATTCGAATCGCTTCTGAGATTAGAATTGAACACTTGAGTACTATTAGATCTGAGCCTATTTTAGGACTGAGGCTAGATTACTAGCGATACGGAGATTACAGAGATAACTGAGATTACTGAGATTTCTTAAGTTCTGCAATTGTCTGAGGATACAGAATTCTTTAGTTCACTGAGTTCTTAGAATCATGGCTCGACTGGAATTATCGTGAAACTGACACGGGCTCTAGACAGCAGCTAAATTATCAGGTATAAATACCCCCCAAGACTCGATAACATAGAATAAAGCTTAATCATTCCTCCATCATCACAACCATTCATTCATTATCATTATCACAATCATTCATTCATCATCACAGTCATACATTCATCATCATTATCATTAAAGAATCTCTCCAAGTATTTAGGAATCATATCATATATTCACCCTCACAATCACTAAGGCATCACTTCGAGCATTTAGGGATCATAAACATATAATAACGTAGGGGAAACATGCTACTAGATCATACTCCATTCAACAAGGTCTTTACTTAAGTACTTCACACCTAAATCAATCTTGACATGTATTTGGACATCATATGATTTGGGGAAAGCTTCATACTGTCACGTCACAACTTACTTGCTAACCACTTGGCACGTATTAAAATTTACCATATATCAAAGTGCACATAATTGGGGAAATTTACTACCATCACATCTCCACTTGCTCACTAAGGTCCTTCAACAATCACTAGACACGCACGGGTTCATACTTATTTGGGGATTTCCCACTATCATGGAATAATTCGTCTACTTGGGCATTTTATCAAACACTAGGCATGCATAAACTAACTCACAATTTGAGGTTTCATCTTCAACATACTACAATGGCCCTTATGTTTCACCTAAGCTCTTTATCAAACCTATGGGGGATAGCTTCGCTTATTCAGCCATTTCTACAACCAAATGTTATGAACACATCACATAAATTCCATATACTAGGTTCAAAGCTCATAAATCTTGTACAAACATGAATCAAAACTTAACATCAGAAGGAACATCAATTTCAAATCATACAAATCATGGAATCTCATAAACATAAAAAGCTTGAAGTTTTAAAAAGGGTTCTTGAGCTTCTTGGATGAAAGGTATCCAAGAATCAACATCTACATACCTTGGGGAAACTCTTTTCTTGAAGGCCTTTGGAGAGATTCTTGATTTCTCTAGATCTTTCTTGATTTTTGCTTAAAGAAGAGTGGAGAGGATTTTTTATTTTGGAAACCCTAGTTTTTGGAGTGGGAAAAGAGAAATAAGGCTGAGATCCTTTAACCGGGTATTTATAGAGGCTAGGGAGAAAGGAGAAAAGACCAAAAAGCCCTTGGAATTAAGCTGAAAAATCTCGATTTTACATGCTGGTGCGACGCGCCATAATCACGCCAGATCACTAGAAAATGGACAATTGGGAAATTGCAGGACGGCGCGGCGCAGTGGGGATCACTTTGCCAACTTGGTTGCGAACTGGAACTTCACCGCGATGCGGAGGAATTGCGGAGGTCTACTGAAATTTGACGATTGCCATTTTGGCTGGCTCTGCAATACGCCAGAAGGCCAGGTAACACACTGTCTCACTAAAATGGCTCTAACTCTTCACCCGAGTGTCCGATTTGGGCGAACTTAGTATCGATGAAAAGCTTATTCAATGCTCTACATGACAAAAAGTATAAATTAGGGAAATTCCACACGATTCAAAATATTTCATACTTGAGAAGATATTTTTGAAACTTTTGGACTCGGATTTTCACTTTACTGATTATGCTCTAAGGCTCCGACTGGAAGAGGACTTCGCGGGGTATTACACATCGGCTCCAACAAGTCATAAATGACTTGGGGAAACTATGGAGAAGCTCAAACTATGAAGATAAGCATAAATATGGAAGATAACCTGAAGGGTCATTACAACATCCACTACTAAAAAAACTTTCGCCCCCAAAAGTCAACAGATAGAAAGAATCTCAAAGCTCGAAAGGATGAGATACTGGGCTCACATACTCCAAGAAATACTTCCCAAGTAGCCTCAATGGAGAGAAAACACTTCTAAAGGATTTTGCCATAGGTACCCCTTTTTCAACCAATACTCTCATTCTACTTCCAAAATAACCAACTAAACTTAACTGCTAACTAGCCTCCAACTGAACTGGAAAGGATGATGCACGCACATCTGAATCACATCATGCTGATACCATCTTTATATCCATATAAATTAACAAAGGCTCATCCAAGCCAAAAGAAAACCAATACATAAGTCATAAAACCAACTCCAAACCCAAAAATAACATTCCTTAACCATTTTACACATTCAATCAACTCCAAACTAGGAGGAAAATCACCTAAGTCTCATCCACTCCATCTTATCATGGAGAAATCAAAAAACTAAAGTTGATCCGCTAAAATTCCATAAGACAAACATGGAAATAAACTCATAAGGCATTATCTGGGCATACAAATAGAGATAATAAAGGAATGCAATCCATGCCAATTGTCACGACCCGCACTACAAGAAAAATAGCCTATAAGAAAGAGAAATCTGGTCCCAAAAAGTCCAAATCTCATCCCAATTGGTCTTTTGGAACGAAAAAAAACTGGTCACGTCTTGTTCCAAATAGACTAACTACTTGGTCATAATTATCTTTTAGGGACGAAATATATCGTCCAAAATAGACTAACTACTTGGTCATAATTATCTTTTAGCGACGATATATCTCGTCTCAAATAGACTAACTACCTGGTCCTAAATTATCTTTTAGGGACAAGAAATAATTGGTCCTAAATTATTCTTTAGCAATGAGAAATACAAGAAATACACTCAATAGAGAAGGGACAATTGGTCTCTAAAATTACCATTATTTGCTTTCATATATACACATAAACACCATATATATATATATACACACACACATTAGTCATGTCATTGTTTACACAAATACTTCATGGAAAAAAGAAAATTGACATTCTCTATTAACTAATACTATTAATATAGATGTCTTGTTGGCTTTATCCGACTACCTAGGCCCTATGATTAATAAACCTCGAAAAATTTCCAACAGAGACAGCATCAATGCAATACTCTGACCCTCCATCAAATGTCTTCTCAACATCCTTCGGTCAGTTTCCCAGCAAAGAAACCTCACCCAGCCGTCTCTGTAGAACAACAAAAGAAAATAAAGTGGATAAGAAAACAAAACAAAGAATCCAAAGCCCAAATGGGAGAATTGCGCTATTGTCATGATGCCTGATCTCTGGGAAAACTGCAACAGCCAAAACTATCAGAGAGTGCAAAAGTTGGATAATTTGTACACAGCTAGATCTTATATCAAGTCCAGGAGAAAATAGTAGTTTTGGAGGCGGCCTTCGGCTAAACCTAGAAGACCTGTATATGACATAAGAGAACAAGAAATGGAAATTTGGGCGATAAAATAACAGGATACTTGCCTCCCTCCCATCAAGCCCTTTCATTGTTTGCAAGCAATCAATGTCAAAAACATAATTTTTATCTGCTGCAGGGTCAATCTGATCTGTCTTCTTCAAAAGACCAATGTATTCACATATGGTTGCTACATAAGGAATATAATCCCATAATCTCACACCCCATCCCTTGTTTGGAGTACGAAAAACCTGCCCGTTGATATAGAAACAACCTCAGAAATGAATATGCAGCATCATATGAATAGAACTCTGGCTAACGAACAAGTGAAAGAACCTCAAGACGATATCTCAATCCTTTCTGAAAAGTGCGGTTGACATAGGCAGGTCCGCACCCACAATTCAGACCACACTCAAAAACACCAGCCTTTGGCTCGATAAGTCTACAAAGAAAAATATACCGAAAATAAAAGGCATGTTGAAGGAATTCTACTGCAAATAGAATATTAATAAGTTCTCGGCTTTGTTGTCGAGTACCAAACAAAGCTCAATCAGCAGTTGACAAAAATTAAACAGGGAACTAACGAGCAAGAAATTGCATTATGCTATCTCATATAACTATAATGAAATGATGAGCAAGAAATTGTCTGTGCCATAACTTATAAGACAAACCAAACAGGTATCAGGTAAGGAAAATTCATATAAAAGGGATCTTGAAATATTCTTTGTTCTATTCATCAGAATTACTTACTAACGGGTACCATAAAATACCTTCAAAATAAGTCAAGAAACTTAAACATTTTTGTTTCTCTGAACAAGAAATTATCAATTAAGTCTAGAGTAAAATGAACTACTTCTTGTTTAGTGACACGACTTTCAAGATAACACCCACTGGCAACAATGCCATAAAGAGTTTTGGTGCCTGCACTACCTGCGAACTGAGGCTTCCGCAAAGCAGTTAACATGTTTTGCACCTAACTTCAGGGCTTACAGAACCATAATAATGTTCTTTATATAAGGCCCAAGAAAATATAAAGCAATATGAAAGAACAGTGAGGTATAAAAAATTTCCCACTAGTCTATTGCCTAAAACAAATACAGTCATAAAACTACCTTCCTCATTTTTCTCAGTTAGTCAGCAGAGGACTTTCAAGAGAGGAAAAGGAGCAGTTAAATAAGGCACCCTTGTCAAATCCCCTAGAAATCCCAAGAGATCAAAAAATATCTATTCCTATTAAAATAAAAAATACACAGAAAGCATAGAAGGAGCACTATTATATGTAAAAGGGATGATCAAAGTGCAAAGATCCACATAATAAAATAAGTAGCACGTAGACCTAGACAATCATGCCTCTACAGTAGGCAATCTCTGCGCAAGTAAGCATGTAGGATTAGAAGCGGAGGTGGATGTTAGTAACCGAGGTAAATGAAAATCATCTTTAACTTAAACTTACATCTCCAACAAACGAATGCAACACTGTACTCGCCTACCACCATATTTATGAACATAGGGAAAATCAGAACCATTGAGTTTAGCACAAGAACAAATTCTTGGATTAAGACAAGAACCACAATAGTTGCATCCTGTGGGAGCTGATGGGAGATTTATTCCTTTAGCGTATATAATACCCCTGGTATAAGTGAAACCTGAATGTTGTGTAAAGATTTAACATCAAAAAGATAGGCACAAACGGGTATGAGCTACTGGCAAGATGATTATAGGCACAAAATTTTTTACATATCCATTAGCCCCATCCCTTCCTTAAGAAATCATATGCTAAACATTCACATGACACTGACTTGTGAATGAACATTATAATCAGTGGAAGCAAAAAATCAGAGCACCAAAACACATTCAAATCAAAGTGAACTATAAACCCTAGAAGAAACTTGTAAACACTACGGCATTAAAAATGCAATTCCCTAACAAAAGAATCACACAAAGCCTCAACGACCAACAACTCCAATTAAACTCTACAATCGTGAAAATCTAGCTAGTACTAATTATAGACTGTGCTTATGAATCTTCAATAGCTAATTCCTCTCTATTTTTTACTCCATTTTACAACTTCAAAGCGCAATACTACTAATCCAAATCGAAGTGAACTA
Organism: Capsicum annuum; assembly: GCF_002878395.1. NCBI lineage: Eukaryota > Viridiplantae > Streptophyta > Magnoliopsida > Solanales > Solanaceae > Capsicum > Capsicum annuum. The sequence goes on along the minus strand of NC_061111.1, from coordinate 244,629,387 downwards.
TGAACCCTAGAAGAAACTAGTAAATCCTACGGCACTAGCAATGCAATTCCTTTGAAAAAAAATAACACAGCCAATAATTACAACCTCAATAATAGATTCCGACGAGCAATGACTCCAATTAAACTCTACAATCGTGAAATGACTATGCTTATGAATCTTCAATATCGAATTCCGCTCTATTTTGACTCTGTTCTACAAATTCATAGCGTAATACTACTAAAACCAAAACTAAATCATACCTCGGATTCGCGATAGATCAGATAAACCAGGACAAATTATTAGCTGCAATAACCCATAAAATTGAAGAAGCAATTGGAAAATTGGTGCAAAATTGGTGTGTATAGTATTTGATTTGCGACCATCCGCTGTATTTTCTTTGAGGATTGAAGGCAACAATATCATGTACTACAGTACTCGTATATGCTATAGAGAGGCGGTTTTGCAAAAGGATGAGCTCTTTCTTTTTAGGGCGGGTGGCGGTTCCAGTAATGTTAAAACAAAAAGAATTGGCGCGTAAATAAGTTTTATTGAAATTAAATATTTTATTTTGGCATTTTTCCCCTCTCAAAGCTCCCAATTAACAATTGGGACCAGCTGAAAAAAATTAGGGACCAAATTTTTTACTTTCACATTAAAATATAATATTAAGGACCATAATTTAATCTCGACCTAATAAGTATACTTTTGGAGACCAAATTATTGAGTCATCCTGGAAAGTTGGTCTTAAATAAATATTTTTCTTGTAGTGTCGAAACGGGCCCCAGCCGTGACGGGCATCCCCAACCATGAAGGCCCGAAATCCCTTCTAACTTACAATCATACACCATTCATATACAAAGATAAAATGCAAAAATAAACGACATTACGAAACCATGGTCAATCTCTGAATTCAACTTAATCAATACTGAAGGAATTCTATCAACATCTAGACAACATCTAAATTAGTTTGCGAAATCTCTATTACATACAAAAATAGATAAAACTATCTGAAAACTGGGACAAGGCCCCAGTGGACCTAAATCAAAATAAATAACATATGTCTGAAATAAAATAGGCCTTTCAAAATAGAGAAGGCTCACCAACTGCACACTTTACTTCTGTCTGAGACAAATCTACGGGTTAGCAGTACCCCTAGACTAAGCCTCAGACCCTGAAATATAGGGGCTCAATACAATTGTACTGGTATATGAAACAACTCAAAATAACATGTTTTTATACCAATAGATGAGAGCTTTTCATAATGTCAAATATAATTATATAAGTAAAAGAAATATCATACTTGGGCATACCATTAAGACTTCAAACAAGTTTGCCACACTGACCCACTCTTATTATTCTTTTAAGCTAGTCAGTACACCCTACAGATCTTTAGTCCCACAGGCTATGTAAGACCCGCCTATGACTCGGCCAGGATTTGGAGCTAGTGATACTCCCCATGTGAGCACACCCCAGGAATCCCCCATGTGAGATGTCCTAAGCATTTTTACTATCCTCTCATGTAGGATACAATATCATAACACTCGCATCGGCAATTATGATTTCCAGCGGTGAGCCCTTACACTCAAACGCCTTCTTCGGGTAACCTACTAGCTCTCTAAAGCCCAATTTTTAGTTCTTTAAAACATCATGCTTCATGCTTCAAAACATTCAAAAAATTATCTTTTTAAGGGCATATAATGATACAAGTACAACCTCGTAGGTGGACATATTTTTGAGCCTGCTGAACCCAACCGAGAAGGTGCACACGTTAAGTGTGATGGAGACTCCAAAACCGTCCTTAATTGGCACTACATAGGTGCCTAATGTTCACTTGGTAATTAAAGAGGCATTTTTGTCTTTTCACCTTTTATTTGAGATGTAATATAAATAGAACATTTTAGGTCTTTTGCTTCATAGTTGATTATTTTTAAGACTTGAAACTTGTAACACTTAAAGTTCTCTTTCTAATCTTGTGAGAGTGAGTTCCAACCAAAACTAGGGTAGATACAAGTGTGGATTCACCTGTATTTGCACATTGGCTTGAAACATTGGTGTTTAGAGGAGGTAAAGGCCCTCTTGTGTCAATGTAGAGTTAGGTTTGTGTCGCGGATGGTGTTAAGGGTCCAAGAGTGTAACAATTCTTGGGTTCTTAAGATTTTCCATTCATTTGGTCTAACTATTTATCTTGTATCTTGTTGAATCTATTGGTTTCTTGTAGTTGTTAACGTACCCATAACTTTCTTGTTGTTGTAATCTTGTTGTTTATGTGTTGACATAGTGAAGCCGTGTGAGGCCTCTTCGATTCACTATAGTACTTATAATCTTGTATTCTCTATCTACTTTGTTGAATATTGTTGTTGTTATCTTGAAAACATAGAGAAACCGAGTTGGGCCTTTGATTCTCTATTGTTGTTTATCTTGTGGATCTCTTGAATCCATGTTGTGTGTTTGATCTTGTATCATATAATCACCGGGCATCATCATACCCTGACTTGCAAGTCAATCAAATCACATCATATCAATTTGTAGCCCTTTTCACTTATTATCATATTAGTGACCACCCTTACTTTTAAACATCATATGAGAGAGTTATTCATTAAATCTTTCATTCAACATCTTCATCAAAACATTCTCCTCCCAATTGCAGAATCAATAGGTAGTCGCCTCATATTTTAAATTTCTTAAAAACCAAGGAAGATGCTAATTTGACACAGTAACCATTTACCATGTGAAAACATATGCTCAACATGTCATAAATAGTATCAAACCATGATCATTTCACAAAAATTCGCTCATTGGTTTTCATTTAGAAAGTTCATGCCTTTAAACAGCCCATAACAAGCAAAATCGACAATATCATGATAAAAGAGGGAATTTTGATCATTCATGCTCTCATTCAAACTTTACAAACATACGAATTCAAATATATATAGTTACAGTTCAACTTCCATGAAAAGTGGTTCAATACAACATATATTTTCATCAAAACAATCCCATGATGCATATTTTTCTAAAACAATATCTAATAATTCATTATAAATCATAATTGGGGATCTTTAATCTTGATAAAACATTTAAACTTATGCCCAAGTTATTTTTAGAGTAGTCCCACATACCTTAGATTATAAATTTGAAAGATGGAACCCAGATCTTGGTCTGTTTCTTCGAATTCTTGATCTTAGTGATGGGTTCTTGATCTTTGGGGATGAGTTAGGGTTTTAATTTGAGAGGAAAATTGAATTATAGAGTGTATTATGCCTTTTTGGGGGTGGAAATCGAGTGTTATAGGTGGATTTGGGTGAGAGGGGATGACCAAAATACCCCTAGAACCATTAGAAACTGAAATAGCGTGTGAAATAGCTCTGTAACGCGTAGGACGACACGTCGCGTCAACATCGCGTTAGCTTACTGTCTCACACGAAAAATGTCATAACTTTTCGCTCGGTTATCAAATTTTGGCAAAATTGGTATCGTTGAAAAGCTAATTCAACTATCTACAATTTGGTGGGTCTTGAGATGTAAAATTATATGTTTATTAAAATTTATAAACATTCAAAGTAGACCCTTGTAGAATAAAATTTCCAATTTTGGATGAATGAAAGGTTCTTAGCTCAACTTTGCTTTAGGCAATTTCTATGAACATATTTTCACCTCATAATCACTTCATATACTAGGAGAAAGATCATGACACATGAATTTAAATAAAAATTATGGAATTAGAGCTTACACATGTAGAAACGACGGTTTAATTTCTAGCTCAAAATATGGGGCATTACATTATCTCCCCCATGGGATCATTCATCCCCGAATGATGGGTAGGGACTTGTTGAAGTTATGAAAGTGTAGAATAAAGAACGAAACCTCGCATAGAACATTTTTTTCCTAACAAAATATGCAAAGGCATCCAGCGAGCTTCATAATAACCTCTAGTGAAACGTGAAAGCATGAAACATGGGATAATGAGACTTTACATAAGGATGATCTTCCACATGAGTCATATGAATCATAATCATCACAACATGAGGCATGAGTTAATTTGGTGACAACAGGACTAACTTACATCGGTACTAATCATGAAGTAAGGTTTCCATGGGACATAGGATTTAGGAGCATTCCTCACTTTACAAGATACAACGAATAGACTTAAACTTAGAGACACCAATTGTCTACAGCCTAAACAATAAATAATATACTTCACACTTTCCAACTTACAATTATCCCATCACACAACTAACCACAAGAGTTTGAATCCCAATGCAAAATGCTTTTATGTTGAAGCCTAACCCAGAGTAACAAGTAGGTAACTTAAGCTACAGGACACTATACTGTACATCTCCTTAAGAATATTTCCTCATCCTATCTCTACCATCAAACACACTCAAGATTTAATTTAGATAGTACTAACCATATAGCACATAGGTTTGTGTTTTCAGCAACCAGAACATTCAAGACTAATCATTACTACACCCACTATATAGATCTCGCCATATTCCTCCTCCTTAGCTATTTCACACAACAAAAGTTTATCTCTTTCTTTTTCATTTCACCTATAACCTTAGCTCGAGAATTCACCTCAAATTTTTTTCACCTTCAAGAACATCTACTCCCCTACCTAACACATCACCACGCTTTCACAACTACCATCATACAATCATACAAAGGGTCATTAAGGACCCGAGCATAAAGGTCATGAATGAAAGTAACACTATTAGACCATAACTTATGCTTATTGCACAACTCAAGAAGGGACATGAAATGAAGATATGATAAAATAGACACGAAGTGCTCCATATATCAAGTGTATGTATCATAAGTTGAGAGTCATTCGAAAGAAATACAATATAGCATGAATTCTTAGGATAGAGCATGGTGAGAAAATGTTGGTGCACGTATCAAGATAAAATAAGGGAAAGAAACTGGATTACCCTCTTGGACCATAAAGTTAGTAAGACGAATTGGGCACCTGATGCGCCAACCAACGCGATTCATCGATATTGCGTCGGGCCACTGCTTCATTAACATGATCATCGATGCGGCGCATCGATTTTGCATCGGGCCACTATTTCCAACATCCAAACACATCTCTAATGTTGTCCAAAAAATCCAAAACTTTCCTAAAACATCTCCTTTACTCCCATGAACATAAATCAACTTAAAAACCCATACCTCAAGGTTTATAAAAAATCGATTTAGAAATCACCAAAGTTTAGGAGCTTAAAATATGACTAAGTCCTTTTTGAGAATTAGAAAAAAATTCTAGGTTGTTAACTCTCCTTATATGCAACCAAGAGTGGTATTGAGTCGAGAATGCTACAGGGTGTCACATTACAACTAAGACAAAGATTTCTGCTTGAAACGATTGCTCCTCATTTAAGGAACTGAGATTTGCCATGAGTTTGCATAAACTTAATCACTTTGGCTAAACACGACATAGGATGACTAGGTGAAATATAGAAACATATTGTCTTAGGACCAAGCATACTGAGAGATATAGATTTCATTGATCACGAACAACATAACATATGGCTTGAATACATGAAAGACTGAATTATTGAGAGACATAATTGCTTCTAGTTTGGAGGTCAAATCATAAACATAAGTCCATAGAGAACTCGAACCATAGGCATAGGCATGACTTGAACACATATCGTATGACATTAGTTGAATAACCTCCGAAATGAAAGTAGGAGGAGTATGCTTGAGTAGGAACAGATTTATCATGACTCCTCCCCGCAACTTGCCGCATTGAGAAAATTTTTGGAAACTAACCTAATTCCCCATCTCCCCCTTAGATTAAAGTCACCATCCTAGACTTACGGACATATCCCCTCACCAATTTTATAGCCACAACTCTCAACATAAAAGAGACATCACCTCAAAACTTAAACTCTAAAATCTCCTTGGAGAACTATACTCTGAAGGCCTTGCTTTTCGAAAATAAATGCAACTCTTAACTTTCGCTAACCTCTATAGCCATCACTCTACAACTCCTACTCCCATGAGCGTATTCATCCACACTCCTTATCACAAAGGGGTATCAATATACACATGAATACAACTCCTTTTTATTTATTTCTAATACAATGACACTAAATTCTTTCAAGGACATCCGTTCAGGAACGCTAATCATAACTTTCTCTAACACCCAGAGTCTCCAACTTATGACTAACATAATTATGTGCATGGACATCCACGCTTCCAAACACTTAACACTCAATCCTTAACTCTTTAGAATACTTACATTACACCTCTAATCACATAACTTACAACTTAACAAATTTGTAAAATCATACCCAAGGCTCATATTGCCTACCAGTATTTCCTCAATTTAACTCTAATGAACACCGAATAACATCTCACCAGAATTCTCCACACTATAATTTTAAGAACACAAACTAGGTACGTAAAACACTTATACACATAAATTTTAAACTTTCCCTTTTTAAGTATATTCTAAAGGCATTGCTTTCCCAGAATGCTACTCTGAATTTTTGCTATCCTCTATCATCATCAACCTACAACACGCAGTCTCATGAGCATACACAACCTCACAATTTCCACTTAAATTTTCATAAATTATCAACCTAGGCTCTTTCACAAATCACATCAATCCTACTATCTCATTCCCACAAAACATACATCATTAACCTCAAGCTACTACTCCTACCACCACATTCTACATCTAAAGTTCGGGCCTATAGTCTAGCAACAATCACTTACCACCAATGAAGAATGCAACATAATATACTAGTCCATCAAATTGGAAAATTCTACCCAAATGCCTCATTTCACCTAGATACTACCTGCAACCAAATCACCTCCATGATATTACTACTACCCCTCAAAATCTACTACATACTTTCTTACAAGTAGTACTGGTTTATAACTACTAAAGAAAAAAAGGTTAAGGGAGTAAATTCACATAATAGACATGGTCAACCTTAATCTTATACTATAACCCTATACAATCTTATCTACATATTCTTTTTTCTCACATCATACTTACTTACCCAAGCAAACATTTAGACTACCTTCAAATTCCACAAACAACAATGAGTCTATACTTATAACTTATTGGCAAATCCAAACATTTCCATTCATAACCTACAAGGGATTTCTATAACCACCATAACTATCCACTCTAGGCTCCTTCCCTATTCTGGAGTAGATAATAATCACAACCAAAAACTTACTTTATCGAACACCTTACAATCTATAAATATTACTACCACATTAGTCTATCAATATAAAATGACAAATCATCCCTCGATCGATGGTTATACAACTAAAAAATATATTTATTTACACAAAACAAAAGTCCCCCCTCACTCTGAATTCTAACCTTCTGATTTCATATCACCAACTTCTTGGTCCAATCTCACTACCAATAGGTCATAACACTTTAACATACACTACTACTCGGGTGGAAATATAGTTTCAATATTATGCTACACATCATTCCCCTTATGCATGACATCCGCAACAAAAATTTTAAAAAGGGACTGAACACACTTTATAACTCAGGCTCAAACACACGATTGATGTACATAGGGGTATAAGCTCAAATCAATACATCTTTAAAGTACTTATGGACTCCTATCAAGTCCTTGTAAAATCTCATAATCGTTATGACTAAATCAGAAAGGACCACATCATTTAGATTCTAAGCTTCTGCACTTGAACCACCTCAACAAGGAGACATATCTAAGAATATCAGAGTGATGAAAGAATTTGAATAACTTTAATTTCATATGGACGAAACCATAGCACTAACTAGAGTATGAAAGAGGAATATTCTGACTCCAAAGCACGAATTAGAATATGAAGAAAAGTGAAATATTCCTAAACGTCTTGTAGCCTCCTGCTTATAAGTGTGGCGTGCTACAGACCCATAAATAAGACTCTACCTAACAAGATTTTGCAAACAACATGGGACCATGAACCGTGCTTTGATACCAAGTTTGTCACAACCCAAAATTGGGCCCTGGCCATTACGAGCATCCCAAACCATGAAGGCCCGAGAGCCCTTCTAACTTGCAATCATACACCATTCATATACAAAGATAAAATGCAAAAATAAATGACATTACAAAACCATGGTCAAACTCTAAATTCAACTTAATCAATACTGATGGAATTCCATCAATATCTAGACAACATGTAAATCAGTCTACGAAATCTCTATTACATACGAAAATAGATAAAATTGTCTGAAAACTGGGACAAGGACCCCAGTGGACCTAAATCAAAATAAATAACATATTTCTAAAATAAAATAGGCCTTCCAGAATAGAGAAGGCTCACCAACTGCACACTTCACTTCTATCTGAGACAAATCTACGGCTTAGCAGAACCCCTAGACTAAGCCTCAGACCCTGATATATAAGGGGTCAATACAATTGTACTGGTATGTGAAACAACTCAAAATAACATGTTTTTATACAAATAGAAGAGATTTTTTCATGATGTAAAAAATAATTATAAAAGTAAAAGAAATCGTACTTGGGAATACCTTTAAGACTTCAAACAAGTTTGCCATACTGACCCACTCTTATTATTCTTTTGAGCTAGTGGGCACACCCTACAGATTTGTATTCCCACGGGCTATATGGGACCCTCCTATGACTCGACGATCGAGCCTCCAATCCAAGTAACCGCCAGGATTTGGAGCTAATGATACCCCCCATGTGAGCACACCCCAGGAATCCACCTATGTGAGATGTCCTAATCATTTTTATTATCCTCCCATGTAGGATACAATATCATAACACCCGCATCGGCAATTACGATTTTCAGCGATGAGCCCTTACACTTAAACACCTTTTTCAGGTAACCTACTAGCTCTCTTAAGACCAACTTTTAGTTCTTTAAAACAACATGCTTCATTCTTTCAACACATTCAAAAAATTATCTTGTTAAGGGCATAAAATGATACGAGTACGACCTCATAGGTGGACTTATTTTTGAGCTTTTTGAACCCAACCGAGAAGGTACACACGTTAAGTGTGATGGAGACTCCAAAACCGTCCATAATGAGCACTACATAGGTGCCTAATGTTTACTTGGTCATTAGAGGGGAATTTTTGTCTTTTCATCTTTTATTTGAGATGTAGTTTAAATAGAACATTTTAGGTCTTTTTCTTCTTAGTTGATTATTTTTAAGACTTGAAACTTGTAACACTTAAAGTTCTCTCTCTAATCTTGTGAGAGAGAGTTCAACCAAAACTAGGGTAGATACAAGTGTGGATTCACTTGTGTTTGCACACTGGCTTGAAACGTTGATGTTTAGAGGAGGTAAAGGCCCTCTTGTGTCAACTTACAGTTAGGTTTGTGTCGCAGATGGTGTTAAGGGTCCAAGATTCCACCAAATTCTTGGGTTCTTAAGATTATACCTTCACTTGTCTAACTATCTATCCATTTTATTGTTGTAATCGTTTGTTTGTTGTTCTTGTACTCCAACCCGTGAGGTGTTGTTATTGTTACTACATTGTTGTTGTTGTTATCTTGTTGCTAAAATAGTTTGGGTTGGTTCTGAAAAATAAGTGTTAAACACCTCATTACATAGTGTTCTTGTTTTGTTCTTGAATCCGAGAGTGGTCACCAAAAGGGGTCCTCGGCTATCTTAGCTTGTGGACTGCTATTGGTGTATGTTTTGTGACTTCTCTTGTGTTTCCAAGTTTTGATTGTATCATTTGGTATCAAATCTCAAGGCTTGATTTTGTTCTCACAAAACCAATCTTGGGAAGATCTTACCAAAGTTAGAAACATTTTGTTGTTGTTAGACCTTGGCCAAAACTCTTAGTCTTGTGGTGTTGAATTGGACAAGAGTTTTTTGTGACTAGATCTAGTAGATTTTTTCTTGTTTAGTGTATTTCTAGTGTTGGTTTCTTTCTCACCAACGCTAAAGTGTCTAGATCTAAAGTTGAGCTTGTAATATTGACTATTGTTGTGGTGACTTGAAGTTGGCCATGTGTAGCCGATTGGTGTTGTTGTTGTTGTGATTTTGAGAAGTTGTTGTTATGTTCTTGAAGGATTGTTGATATGTTCATCTTGTTCTTCATCTATTCTTACAACTTAAGACAACAAAAAGTGAAAAAATACATCCAAAAAGTTGTAAGACAAATGTTCTAAAGTTGTTTGTGAGAAAACTTGAACCATCACCTCCTAGACTTGACTTCAACTTTTCCAACTACTATCCTTAAATCAAGGAGCCTTGTTTGGTGAAATTAGTACAAGTCAAGATCATCTTTTGAGATTAAACTTACAAAGGACTCAAAGACTTGTATTTTTTCCTCCAAAAACCAATTGTCCTCCAATTCTAAAATATGTGAAAGTTGAAGATTCAAAATTTATGAATAAATTGTGTGGGCTCGAGATAATTGCTTGCTGCCACGTCACCACTTGTTACTGTTCTCGTCAATATTGAGCTCAAATTTGGATTTTCTAGTTTCGAATTGTTGATTCTTGGTTTCATTAGTTGATCCTAAAACTAATTAACAAACTAGTAAATTCCTACTAGATTGTCAATTAGTCCTTTGAATCCATTGTTTGTGTCTACGTTTCTTTTGTGCTTTTTTCATTTTTATAATCGTAGTGCTTCTTGGTTCAAGTTCGGACATTACTTACTTGAGTCATCCAACAAAGAATCCATTCCGGTTATGGAGTAGACTTACTCTTCAACTCACTACAACTACAAGCCGACTTGCAAACATTTGTGACATCAAGTGTGAGTCCACAACGTAAGTGAGAGAATAGTGAGGTTGTTTGAACTAACGTGTGTCTTGTTTTGTAGGTTTTCTATTGTATTGTTGTGTGTTACATAGTTGATTGATTTGGTGACTTGTTGAACCGTAACTTGAAGGATTAATTCTGATATCATCATAATGGAACCCGAGGCTTCAAATGCTCAAATAATGGATAGTAGTGTCATCAATCTCATTTTGGCTCGCCTTGAAACTATGTCCCAAGATGTGTCTAGGTTGAATATGGGTATTGAGAAACTAGATACGGATGTGGCATCAATGAGTGGGAGATTAGAGATGTGGAAAGTCAAAGAAGTCGACCATCCACCCCTCAACATATTTCCCCGACCACTACTCCCGAGGCCTTGCACCAAATGTTCCATCCACTGAGACAACCCTCCAATGTCACAAACTGAACTCCACTATACTCCCTCACCCAAGACCATGAGAGGCAAATCCAACCACCACTTCACCAAAGTCCAACAAGAAGGATTTAGAACCCAAATACCACCCCACAACCCGAGCCCTCCAAATCAAACTCCACTTGACCAAAAACCTTATTATCCACCAAATCTAAACCCGCCACTTCAAGCTCCACTTAAACCAAATAGACCTATCCAAAATGAGGGATATGGACTGTTTGATGATGATTAAATGAAGGGGGAAGAGGTATGGGGTATACATGTTGATTTACAGGAGGTTCATGGCCGAGAAGGAAGAGTTAGTCATTGAACCAACAAGGGAACCAAAATCGTGAAGTAGGACTAAATACCATCAAAATGGGGCTACCAATCTTCAAGGGTGAGAGTGATCCCGAAGATTTTCTTACATGGAAATCTGGATGTGAGAGGGTCTTCCAAGTCAATGATCTTACTGAGGAGAAGAAGAGTTGCTACGCTATTTCTCACTTTGAGGGATATGATACTACATGGTGGGAGTATGTTAAGCGTTTTGGCAACGTTTTGGTAGAGGGGCAGACCCCTCCTTGGTTTCGGCTAAGGTACCTCATGAGACAAAGGTACCTACCTGAAAGATATTATCAAGAGCTCCTTTCCAAGTTGTATAACTTGAGGAAAGGAAACAAAAGCGTCGTGGATTACTACGATGATTTCCAATAACTCATCTTGAAACTTGATCATAGAGGGAACAAGTGAGTCATGACATCATCCAATTCAAGGTGGGGTTGAATAGAGATATTGCTTCACATTTGACACTTCACAAGTTTGACACCCTTGATGCCATCTTCCAAGCCGCATTGGAAATTGAAAGAAAGTTGCAGGAAAAACTAGGGTCCAAGTTCAAAGTCCAATAACCCTCGGGTTGGCACCATGACAAAAATGATCCATCCAAAGTGGAGCAACCCGAGGCCAAGGTTGTCCAAGCTGAGAATAAGGCTCACTAAAGGTACCCTCAAAGAAATGAAGGTAAACCACATTCCTTTCCTAATTCTAAGGGATTTCAATGTTTTAAATTCCAAGGTAGGGGACACAAGGCTAGTGAGTGTCCGAATAGGATAAATATGATTCTAAGGAAGGGGACATTGTATTTTCTTGGGGAGGAGGTGGTACTTGGACCGAAGGAAATTGATGATCAATCTCAAGGTAGATAAGGGGTAGAACCCGAGAAGACAAATGAAGAGGGGTAGGAGGATTCTTGGCCATGTGATGGTGAGGTTGAAGTTCCATGATTTTTAGTGAGAAAGTCCATGATTAGTAAGGTTTTGGGTGATCCTAGACAAAGGGAAAACCTTTTTAACACCAAATTCCTTATTAAAGGGGTTGTGTGTTCTATGCTTGTTGATGGAGGTAGTTGCTCCAATATTGCTAGTAGTACATTGGTTGATGTTTTGAGGCTTCCCACTATCCGTCATTCCAGCTCATACAACCCTCAATGTCTAAATGAGTATGGTGAGCTAAAGGTAAACCGACAAGTGGTGATACAGTTCAAGGTAGGCAACTACTTTGATGAGGTGTTGTGTGATGTTATTCCTATTCAAGCATCCCACCTATTATTGTGGAGACCATGGAAATACGATAGAGATACCGTGCTTGATGGATGAACCAATAGCTATACTTTGGAGCTCTATGGCTGAAGGTATATGCTCTACCCTCTCTCACCGATACAAGTAGCCGAAGTTAGCCAACAAGTGAGAGAGTTGGAGGAAAATAGAAAGAAGAAGAGAAAGAGAAAGGCCAAGAGTGGGAGTAGAGGAGAAGGAGACGGAACCAAGGAGCAAAGAGACAAGGGGTCCTTACTTTTGGGACTTACCCTCGGGAATCCTTTACTTCTCACTAACGTAGGTACTAGCATTTTGCCTAGTACCGACTTTTCTTGTATGCAGGTACATGATCATGTGCTTCCTAGGGGAGACACCAAGCAACTTTATCACCAACACATTCTTGATGAACTCAAGGAACCTTGGCAAATCCTCAAAACTTCGAAACAGAAAATGAGGAGGTGATTCTATGGAGGATCCATGAGGTTGATGAAGCCATGAGTTTGAGGTCAAACTCCTTTCAAGGTGGAGAGGATGATACGAGTACGACCTTGTAGGTGGACATATTTTCGAGCTTGTTGAATTCAACCGAGAAGGAGCACATGTTCATAACCGTCCATAATGGGCACTACATAGGTGCCTAATGTTCACTTGGTCATTAAAGGGCATTTTTGTCTTTTCACCTTTTATTTGAGATGTAATATAAATAGAACATTTTAGGTCTTTTGCTCCTTAGTTGATTATTTTTAAGACTTGAAACTTGTAACACTTAAAGTTCTCTCTCTAGTCTTGTAAGAATGAGTTCCAACCGAAACTAGGGTAGATACAAGTGTGGATTCACTTGTGTTTGCACATTGGCTTGAAATGTTTGTGTTTAGAGGAGGTAAAGGCCCTCTTGTGTCAACATAGAGTTAGGTTTGTGTTGAGTATGGTGTTAAGGATCCAAGAGTCCACCAAATTCTTGGATTCTTAAGATTATACCTTCACTTGTCTAACTATCTATCCATTTTATTGTTGTAATCGTTTGTTTGTTGTTCTTGTACTCCAACCCGTGAGGTGTTGTTATTGTTACTACATTGTTGTTGTTGTTATCTTGTTGCTAAAATAGTTTGGGTTGCTGCTGGAAAATAGGTGTTAAATACCTTATTACATAGTGTTCTTGTTGTGTTCTTGAATGAGAGAGGTCACCAAAAGGGGTCCTCGACTATCTTAGCTTGTGGACTGATTTTGGTGTATGTTTTGTGACTTTTCTTGTGTTTCCAAGTTTTTAGTGTATCTAGTGGTCAAATGTGGGAGGCTTGTTATGTAGTATTTCATAAGGAGATTTACCATTCAAAATAGGAGCAGGCAGTTTGTTAATCAAATAAACTGTAGTCTTCACACAATCTCTCCAAAATCAATTAGGAATGAAACTTTGGAACTTTAATGCTCTTGCTATATCTAAAATGTGTTTCTCTCCACAACATTATTCTTTTATGGAGTATATGGGCAGCTGCTTTGATGAATAATGTCATAAGAAGAAAACAAGTTTCCACAACCAGAGTTGAAGAGTTCCATTAGCTGATCTCAGAATTTTTACAGTAGTATCATATTATGTTTTGACTCTAAGCAAGAAATCATTAAGCACAATAATGAAAGATTTAGATTGTATCATACACACCTAAGTATGCCTGCTAAAATCATCTACTATAGTGACAAAATAAAGTTTTCTATCATAGTTAGGAACCTTGGAGGGACCCAAACATCCACACGAATGAGCTGAAACATAACACTAGTCTTACTTTCACTTTGAGGGAATTTGAACCTGGTTTGTTTTTCCTGTGGACAGATCATGCAATTTCGTTGTGTCTCTTTATTTATTTTTTTCAAATGCCAAACTTTAAAGTCAATATTAGCTCTGTAAAACTGCACCAGCTCTAATAGAATCATCTTGATTCAACTAATACAAGCCATTACTTTCTTTACCAATCCCCAACACCTTACCACTGTAAAGTGCCTGAAACACACAAAACTCAGGATAGAATTTGACTAAACAACACCACTCTTTTGTCAGTTTAGAGACAAATAACAGAATAAACTTGAAATCTGGGACAAACAAGACATTTTTAAGAGTATGGTTCTTCAGTATTATTGTGTCTCCTATGTGAATTACGTTGCACTTACTATCAGTTGGCACTTGTACTATATTACTTTTGTTTTTGTCAACAAGCTTGAAGTCATTTAGAACTTTTCGAAGAGAGGTAACACGATAAGATGCTCCAGAATCCACTATCCAGTCACAACTCTCTATCCTAGACAGTAAAGCAGATATACCTGCCATATTAGAGGAGTAGCTACTTGTGGCTTCATCTGGTCTAGTCAAACCCTATTTCTCCATTTCCTGGAGCTTCTTATAGTGTTCATACTGGCTATTTGACAAGTAATGACCATCAGTAGGACCTGGTTCATCAGTAGTAGCAGTAGCATGATGAGTATATCTCCTTTCCTCTATCTCATGCATCTTCTTATTACTCTGAAAGTCAGTTGGATAACCAATATTTTGTCAAATGTCCCTTATAACCACAACTTTGACAAGTATTTCCTGATGCATTATATGCATTGTTACCAGGTTTCTTTTGCTTGTAATTCTGAATTTGTTTCTTTCCTACAAATAGGTTCAAGGATTCTCAGTTGATGTCTACTACTCCTAGTATTCTCTGGCTTTCCTCTTGCACAACCATGGCATATGCTTAATTTAGAGATAAAATTGGAGTTCTTAACAGTATCACTTCGCATATTACTATAACTTTCATTTAACCCCATAAGAAATTGTAACAAACGTTGATTGTTCAAATGTGCAATGTAAAAACCTGATTCTACACAATCACAAGTAGGTGGAGTAGGCATTAACAGGTCTAATTCATCCCAACAGTCTTTCATCTTTGAGAAGTATGTGGTTACAGAATCATTACCTTGAGTATGAGTCGCAATTTCTCTCCGTAATTTATAAACTCTGGTAAAATTCGATTTGTCAAATCTTTCTTTGAAGTCTTCCCATACCTTCTTTGCAGTAGAAGCCAATACAATACTCGAAACCAGCTCCGGTGCAATAGTGCATCTTATATCCATGATAATACGATAGCATTGCAACGAGCCCACTATTTTGCCAAATCTCCTTTATACGAGCTTCGTAAACAACTTCCGTTAATGAATCCTACTTTGTTCTTTCCCAACAACGCAATTGTGAGAGAACAACTCCACAATGTGTAGTTTCCTGGTCCCGTTAATTTCAATCCAATAAGCACAACACCTGGAGTATCACTGGGCTGTAGAAATAATGAATGATTGTAATCTATTTGTGTGGTCTGAGATTGTCCAATTTGAGTAGCTCCACTTTCCGCCATGGCCGATCTTCCTACCGAGCTTCAGCAATGGTGATCTCAACCAGGATTGGAACTAGAGATTTATGTACGCAAGTACCCGCTCAGATACAATGAGAAAATGAGCTACTGAAGCTCTCTTACTTCACATGAAGGAACCAACTGAGAGTACAGAGAGGAAGAAAAATTATTTTCATTTGATTACCTTTTCACTGTTACTTTGAAATTGTACATATAGAGTTGGTAACCGCCTTTTTATGTCTTGTGTAAAGACTATATTACCCTCTAATCTAACTACTTTAACAACCTCCTAATCACTAACTGCTCTAATACCAATTGTATGTTAATCAATAAACTAGATAAACCACTTAGTCAGTTCAAATATATATATACACTCCAACAAAATTGTTCGTGGAACAATCACTCTGTAATACTTCTCTCATTGATTTCAATTTGAGCTTTCTCGTTCAATTTAAGTACTTATTTTTACATTTTCATAGTAGTTTAAGAAATAATTAATGTTAGTTAAATTTTGTGAATAGTTGATCATAAGTCTGTGATAATGATACTTGATCATATCATCACTTTATTACTTGGCAACCATATATATTTGCATATGCTTTTAGGAGCAACAATAAATACTTTTTTTTAATTCAAAGTATTTATTACTGATTAACAAAATTAAATAAGTAAATACAACATAAAATTGATCCCAGTAACTAAGGAATGTTTTTAATTCTTGGTTACAGCCTCCATGAATTCTTGATCATTCTCCAATGCTTGCAAAGTCTCTGGCAAAAGACAAACTTCAATATCTACACTTCCTTCTTCTACTCCAGGATATAAAGTAATCATCCCATCACTTTTATTTGCCATCCCACTCCTCACACCAATTGATTTTCCCCAACCAAAATCATTACCATAAATATTAAATCTTGGAGAACTACTTATTCCCAATCTAGTATTATTCCTCACAAATTGTGAGTCCCTGGAGAATATAAATGGATTTTCTGCCCACTCTTTATAGAATTTTACCATCACTTCTTCAAAGTTTTGAGCAACAATCATCTTGTTTATTTTCATTGCAGCCCATCCTAGTCCATTTTTCAGTAGCTCTCCTGCAGTTGCTTTTACTTGCTTCATATGAATTGCATTTCCAAAATACCCTTCTGGAAGAGGAGGATTTAGCCTTGATCTTGCACCTGTTGTCGACAAACTTGAGTACTTTTTCCATTCCAATTTATGTGATACTATTCTCATTTCAGTATGTCTTAAACAGTGACACATATTTTTACAAGTGTGCTCAGTCAAAGAAAGAGTTAGACAATCCGTCAATAGTTGGGGTAAAATATGCTCCTAGCATTACAAATTTGGTCCAAATATGCCTTTATTTACCAACAACATAATATTTCCAACACATAGCAGATTTTTACATGAGAGACTCAAATTTCCCTTGAACTTTGTGAAATGATCCAGATTTGCCCCTTAACTTTGTGAAATTGCACATATTATATTTTACTCAACTACCATCAATCATCGTTCTAAATGATTTGGGCTTGGGTAAATCTTGACTACTTTCAAAAGTTGAAGGGAAAATTTTAGCCTTTTGTCTAATAAAAAAAGGCCATGAGTTAAAAAACTTTTGTCATTAGTGAATAAGGACATATTTGGGCCAATTTTACTCCATTATTAACAGATGAGACATACTTCAGCTATAGAATTCATGGCTTATTTGGACATTTTCACAATATATAACTAGGAGATTAAAAGAGTTAATGGTCGAAAACATCATTGAAATATCACATTTTTATGAGTTTCACAGCTCAACTATCAATTGTTCCATATTTTTACCCGACCTATCACTATATGTATATATTAAAACACACTTCAGAGCTGGTTAGGCCAACCATTAGTTGTTACCTTGGGCTAGCTAAACTATCACTAGCAACTCAACTAGGTGTAAAAAAGAATACAACGTATAGTTATGGTGTAAAACTGGCAAAGAGTGAATCCAAATGTATTTTTGACAATTATTTCAAATGAAAAGTGTATGCTCACCTATGGTTAAGTAAACAGACACTTCTTCCTCAGCAATAATTTTGCGAGAACGAGTCACACCGCGCCATAGATGCGCCAAAAAAGCTTGCAGAGAAGAAATTGATTTAACATTCGTTTCTGAAATGGCCTTACCCTTGAGCCTACCAATACTTTCTTTACTAAGGTGAAAAAACCTCTCCACAAATGTTGGAACTTCACATTTTTCTAACAATTTCTCATCATCCGTCTTCAGGGGAAGATGAATCGGAAGATTCATTTTCTCAGGAAAATAACGTTCTAAAACTGGAATTTTAGAAATGACTTTGAATCCACGAGAGATTTCTGACCAAGAATTAAAGAAATGCCAAAAAGAAGTCCCATCACCTAAGCTATGATTCATAGTGCATCCAATAAAAAGACCATCAATCAGCTCCGTTATTTGTACCCCAAACAAAGGCTTAGTAACACATTCAAAATTTCGAACATTATTCAGTGGGAAAAGATGGTGAACCATAATTGGTACGAGTGTAGAATCAAGAATAGCAGATACAGTTAATTTCGGAGCGCTGGCATGAATGAATTCCACGCCAGCGTTATTACAATTGATGAAGAAAGAAACTGTGTCATCATCTGTATTTTTGATGATCGAAAAACGACCAGCTAAGGGAGGAAAGAAGTTTAAGGTGTGAGAAAGGGATGTTTTTAAGTGATCAATATTATTTTCTTGTTTTGGTTTGTGGAAAAGGAGACCTTTTTGGATAGTATCACGAAGGAGGAGTTGTAAATCCCATGGTGTCATTTCAATTTTAGAAATTTTTGAGGTGTTTTTGTATGAATTTGATTCATTTGATGTTGCTACTAAACAGGTGGAAATTATTTGAATTTCTTCCATTTTTAAGGAATGGCTATGAGGAAGAAGAGAGTGGATTTCTTGAGTGGATTCAATAATTCATTTAAGCCGATGACGTAGGGAAAGAGGTGGGCATGGTAGTATTGCATTAAAAACTTTTGTTAGGTAATTTTGGTTTTGGATTTTTAAAAATATTATATCATTATCATTCTAGATTGATTAATTCAGTATGATTCGTTATTCTTAAATTCGCTTTTGATATATCTTAGTACAATATAAATCCATAATTATAATTTATTTGTCTTTGATTTTTCAAGAAACATTCAAACTATATCATAATAACACCTTAGACATGTAGTAATATTCAAAAGAAAGTACAAGCAAATTCCTTCGTTAACCAATTACACATGTAGAAATATTCATAAGAATGTTCAAGCAATTTTATACGCATTTAATCAATTACACATGTAGAAATATTTTTTAAAAAAATACAAGCAATTTTCTTCTTTACTCGTGAAACATTCAAAAGAAAATATAAGTAATTTCTTCGCTAATCAATTAAAAATATTTTAAAAAAATAAAGTAGTCGAAATACAACATAACGTCAAAACAATTAATTTTATACTAATCATAACTTCTGTGTGAAAATGACTCATTTGATGATGTAGCTCCAACTAAAAAGGTGGAAATGATTCGAATCTTCAAGTGGTGGAGTCACATGCACTGAAGATGATTTAATTGAATTCTTTTAAGCCAATGATTTAGGGAATGAATGGGAATGGTACATTATTAAAAATGTTGGTTAGGTAATTTTGATTTTTGATTACTAAAATAAGATATCATTATTATATCAAATTAATTCAGTATAGAGAGATACACAAAATATTTCAATTTTCTTTAAATATCAATTACCGTATCAAATATATATAAAAAAAAAACGTACATTAAATATCATAATACTAAAATCAAGATATCAATTTTAAAAATTTTAATTTGATAAAGTGGTATCTATTTTATCATGCCCAAACCTAATTTAGCGGAAAGATATAATTCACTTTGAATTGATAGAGTATAATATGAGTGTGTACTTTAACTTGATAGTGTATAACAAGTTAAATTTGTTAGGGAATGTGAAGTTTTGATGATGGACATATGAATGAAACATATTGTGCAAGCTGTTCCATATAAGTGAATAAAGAGAAGCTATTGGTTCTCATATGTACTGCAGATTGAAGTTGATGCAAGGCTGACAAGGTGTTAATACAAAAGTGGATAAGCAAGGAAGTTCAAAATTGTTGCTAATGCTTATCACATACACCAAAAAGATTGAGGAGAACATAAGTGCAGCACTTAGAGGTTAAGTTGATCAAGGAGTCTAGCTATACAAGGAGATGGAGTAAAAGAGTCCTAGTCAGTCAAGAAGAGAGAGACGGCAGCAACAAAGAGTGAAACTACTTAGGAGTCCTATTGAAGATAGAAGAGTACATAAACTGAAGGACTCATTAAGGAGTTGGCTTAAATACAACATTCGTGATTCCAATTTTCACTCATGCACTAACAAGATAATCAACAATCAGCACAACAGTTTACTTACTTGAAGAAGAACCTGGTTTTTTACTTAGCAAGTTGTAGACTTTGTAATAGGTAGGTTCTTTGAGTTGTAATGAGTCTTTTGTTCTAGTCTCAGTAAAGTATAAACTGAGTTAGGAGTTATGTCTTCAAGTTAGGGAACTCGAAGACTTGGGAACACTTATCTTGGAAAGATTTGTGTTTTTGTTGAAATAAGAGTTAGAAGTTTTAATTCCTAGTTTACAAGAAGTTTTGTAATTTTTTTATTGTTGAGGCTCAAGAGTTATAGTGAAGTTGGGGTTAAATCCTGTAGAGGTACTGGTCGTGATTTTTTACACCTTTCTTGAGTCGGGTATTTTTCACGTAAAAATACAGTGTTCAGCTTTTACTTCTGTGAATCACGTTAGCTTACTTGTTCCACAGATGTGCAACCAGTAGAGTATAATATTTAAATCAATAGGGCACGCACCCTAACAAATAGTTTCAGGGCGAGGTTGTCTTAAATAAGGCTAGCACATAAGAAAAGATCACAATCAATTCCGCACCTCCTATTGGTCATAATGAAGGTCAGTCAACTATTAGACCTCCAATCTTTGATGGCTCTCACTTTATCTTGTGGAAAGCCAGGATGGATATGTTCATCCAAGGTGAAGACTACGAATTATGGGATAGGATTACTGATGGTCCTACTATTCCAATGAAGTTGGTTGATGGTGAACCAGTCAAGAAAGTAAGGAGTGAATTTACTGCTGATTACTTATTAGCATTAAAGAAAAATGTTAAGGCTAAGAACATCTTAGTCTGTGGATTAGGACCAACTGAATACAATAGTGTGTCAACCTGCACCACTGTTAAGCAAATTTGGGATGCACTGGCAAATGCATATGAGGGTACTTCTCAAGTAAGAAAATTCAGGAGTTCTCTTCTTTTTACTGAGTATGAGGCATTTAAGATGAAAGGAAAATGAATCCTTGCATGAGATGATGACTAGGCTTACTGCCTTAACAAATGAGATGACTTCCTTGGGAAAAGTCATCACTGAGGAGGAACAAGTTGAAAAGGTACTGACGGTACTACAAAAATCAAAATGAAATATTAAGGTAACTGCAATTAGGGAGGTAAATAAACACCTCATGGGTATGACCCTGGATGAACTGGTAGGGAATTTAAGGACCTATGAAATGGAAGTTGATGGAACCAAAAAATAAGTAGTTCCTGAGAAAATCTTGGCCTGGAAGGCATCTGATAGTGATGAAGAAATTGAACTTGACAAGGAGCAAGTTGCCTTCATAACTAAGAACTTCAGCAAATTCTTTAAAAAGAAGAAGGGAATAGGTAGCAAGAAACGTTCAAATGACAATCCAAATGGATGCTACAAGTGTAGTAAGACTGATCATTAGATCAGAGATTGTCCTGTCTGGGAAATAGAATGGAGAAAGCAAAGGGCTGAAAAAGAACTGAAAGGAAAGACCAAAAAGAAGAAGGAAGAACATGCAATGATGGCTGCATGGGGATCTGATTCAGATGATGATGAAGTTGATGAAACTGCATTCATGGCTCTTGGAGATTCAGACTTAGAGGAAGAAGATGATGCTTCTGAGGTAAGTATACTTAAACTTAAAGAAAAACTGCATTTGTTTTCTAAATCAAAACTAGTTTCCTTGATGAGTGCACTAATTGATGATTTCCAAGAATTAACTTTTGATTGGGATGAGTTGTTCAACCATTTTGCAAGTCTGAAATTTGATCTCATTGATTTAAAAGCTTGCAAGAACACAGTTGAAAAGGAAAACTACACTCTCAAGAAACAGATTGCAGAACTTGATTTCTTAAATAATAATCTTAAGTCTGAAGTCCTAAAATTGACGCTCACTAAAAATGGGAAAAGGGCTATGAGTAAGGAACAAGAAATTGTTGAACTTGAATTAGAGAAGTACAAACAAGAATGTAGTGATGTAGTAAACATGATAAATAAATTGAGTCAAGAAGTCTCCAAACTGAAACTTGATCTTGAAAGAGCTAATACGTAGCAAATTCTTCAAGAATTGTTCACAAGTTAAGTGGAAGAAATCACAATGAAAAGGCAGGTTTGGGTTTCCACAAAGGTTTTGATGATCCTAAAGATTTATGTTACATCTGTGGTAACCTTGGACATCCAACCACTAACTGTCCAGGGGATGCTAAAAGTAGATGTAACAGTCAAAACTTGGAAAATAAATTTTCTCAGACCAAAAAGAAATGAACTATTTCAAGTCAGAGAAATAGGTCATATTATATATTGCCAGCATGGACTAGAAGAAATTTAATTCATCCATTTACTCGTAAAACAAGACCCAAGCTTGTCTGGGTTCCTAAGTCTAACCATTGATTTCTTGCAGGAGAAGGTGAAAGGAAGCAAAAAAGCATTGGTACCTGGACAGTGCTCGTTCAAGACACATGACTGGTGATAAGAAAAAGTTCCTTTCACTCTCCAAGATAAATGGAGGAGGATTTTTTTTGGTGATGGTAGAAAGGGTATCATTACTGGAGTTGGAAAAATTGGTTGATCTGAGTCAAGAGCATTGGAGGATGTCTATCTTGTAGAAGTATTGAAGCACAACCTGTTGAGCATTTCACAACTGTGTGATAAAGGTAAAAAAGTAATTTTTACTTCTACATGACTCAAAGTCAAGAGGATGGACACCAAAGAGATTTTTCTCACTGCTAGGAGATACAGAAATGTATATAAAACTGACATAATGGCAACACCAGGACCAGAGTTGACTTGTCTGAGTGCTTTTGTCCATTTTATCCTCAAAATTAAGGTATGATTATTGATTACCTATAGTAGCATAAAGAGAAATAGGTTGTCTACATGGTCCTTTCTGTTACACTTAAACCGCCAAAAATTCAAAAGTCCTTCTTTTTTCAAAAAGCTGCCAACCCTTTCCCATCAGAACTAAACCTCTTCATCATTACATTTTCTTCACCAAATACACTTCATCCATGATTTATCTTCTCTCTCTTCACATTAAATACACTTCTTTCTCTTCTTATCTCATCATTCACCACTTAAAAAACCAAAGACAAATCATTGTTTTCCCTCTCTTTCATAATGTCATCTTTATCCTCTAACCCATCCATAGACTCTACCACTACTCCCTCAACAACCATTATCCTTCATCCTGATATTACCTTACCTCCACTCATTCCTCCCCTAATTTTGATCAAACTATCCGATTTTGCAATGTTCAAGAATCTGCAAAACCCTTTTACCCAATTTTCTTCCAAACCTTCATCATCTTCTAAGACCTTACTACCACCACCAATACCTCTTCAGATTATTTATAGCTATGATATTCCTATTGCAGACCTAATCCCTCAAAAGTCTAGACCTAAAGCAAAATGAAAACCCTCTTCCCTTGCTATTGATGTTGATGACAATGTTCCAGTGAAGCCTTCCCCCTGTTGTCACTACTCCTCGAACACCGCATACTCATGGTAAAAAGAAATGGGAAGACTCTTCCTTGGCAGAAACACTTCAAGCTAGTAAAAAAAATATGTTGCTACAACTGCTCCTCCCCCTCCCCGTGCATCCTCTAATGATATTCTTCTTCGCTCAGTATGAAGGAAGAAAACAATCATTGTCAAAGCTCCCAAACCCTTCTCTTCTCATAAACCATTATCTCAGCCTACCCAAAAATCTTCTTCATCTTCTAAATCCACCCTTACTTTTAAAGCATCCTCATCCTCCAAAGTATCTCTTCCAAAATCATCCTCCTATCTGAACAAACAAGTAAACAAACCTATTTCTCCTGATTCATCTGAGTCTGACTTACCTCTGGACGCCGCTGCTGAGTTGGACCTTGTCTTTGAAGTTCAAGAACCATCCTCAAATTAGGACACTCCTGAGGAACACTATCTTTATTTTCAAAAGCGTAAGCTAGGTAGAGGATGGGTTATTAGTGGTTTTGGTAGTATTGACATGAACACCTTGTTGGTCAAACTAGAGTTTCAAGGATGGTCACACCTATTTCTTTAGGGTGACCTTCAGAGGAGGTTTGCCAAACCTGAAATGTATGAGTTCTATACTAATGGGGTAGCTATTAGTGAAATATTATTTACTACTATCCGGGGGGTTACCATGAATGTTTATATTGCAAATATTTCTCAAATCATGCATAGTCCTCCTAGGGGTGGGGTCACTATGTCAAGGGTACTTGGCCACCTATTAACAATCTTGCTTTTGCTCTTGACATTCGTCGTAAGTTTTTTTGAAACTCCACACTTGGTAAAGCATAGAAGGGTTATTAAGAGAGAGATGTCCACACTCCATCAACTCTATTTTAATGTTGTGCACAAGATGATAATCCCTAGGAAATAAAGAAGGATTGTGGCTAGTTTTCTTGATCTTACTTTTATGGAGCTGCTGGACACTGAGGTGAAAATTGATTTGCCTCGATTCATTTTGAAGCATATGCAAAGGGTTCTCCTCAAGGAAGTACATGGACATGCTCTTCCTTATAAATTCTGGCTCATCCCTATGTTTGAAGAGTTTGGAGTGTCTTTCCAAGTGTGGTCTTCACAAATGACCAAAGATATTATAGGGGGTATGAACCATATGATGTTACCTATTTCTATGAGGAGTGTTGATAACCCTATGAAAAGGTTAAGGAATGCACTTGCATTAAAGGCTGCTGAACTGAAGGTTGCTCAGGCTACACTAGAAGTTGCTTAAACTACCCATGATGATGAGAAGGTGGCTCTACTTGCTAAAATTGTAACCCTATCAGCTACTTTGGAGTAGGAACGATATGAGAATGCTAATATTGTTAGCAAGCTGACCTCCCTTATCCCCTCTTATTCATCTACTTAGCCTCCTCTTAGTTTCTTAAGACTGTCTTCCTTGTATTACATAGATGAAGTTTCTGCAGTCAAATTTGACCATGGAAGAGATACAAGATAAGGAATCTAAGCTGAGAAAAGAGGTAGGAGATGAAAAGAAACATATGAATCTGGTCTTCCAGCATAACTTGAAAAGTATCCTAATTTCTTTATCATTTTATGGTTGATGAGATGGAAAAGAAACTAATTAAATTGTGGAAAGGTGTTACTCTTGTAAGTCCAGAAGATAGATTAGCCATTGAGGGGTTGTATTCGAAAGCTTTAAATCAGAGGAGAAGGCGAAAAAGGATGTTCAGAGATGTATGGGATGCCATAACTGAGAACTCACCCAAAAATCCAAAAGAGTTTAAGGTACTAACATGTAAACCTTTTCATATTTTGCTCGTTCTTTCTAATGTTTACTCCTAATTTTCATGTGTATTTCAGGAGGAACATGGCGTTGAATATGATGAGGATGTTGGCGTGAACTTTCAGTCTTTTGCTGACCTGATCCAACATGGCAAGAAACGTCGATAGAGGCTGGTGATTATATTTACATTTTACTGCAGGGATATACTTGATCAGGTGTTTTATAAGTATATATTTGTAGACTTTAAAATTTTGTAATCTTGATGTTTTGTAGTGTTAATCTGCTTTTCTACGACTTCTTGTCTGTTTTACTGTCATCACTGCTTTCCATGATTCATTATAGGACCAAACTGCAAGTGGTCTCTGTATTGCTCGAACTCTCCAAAAATGTCACTTGGTGTGTGTTGGATCCACCCAAAGTAGTGTATATTATTTGGAGGATCCGACATGGGTATGGGTGCATATTCGGAGAGTCCGAGCAATATAGAGCGGCCTTAGGTTCAGAAGACTGACTGAAATGGTATATGGAGTTTGACAGTAGAGAGCTAACCAAATAGACTGTTAATATGTACAGCATCTCCAAGGGCCTTTACATCTTCAAGATTGGCATTGAACTGCCACACTGCTGGGGTATACATATGCTTATCCACGTTAAACAAAAGAAAGTTGCATTTGTGTCAATTTAAACCTGTCGTTCTCAGTGTTTCCATTTGTTACATATTTTTGTGTGTTGCTTTGACAACTACTACATAGTTTTAATTTTAACTGGCATGTGAAATATTTTCTGATCTACCAGCTCAGATTACATCTTTTCTGAAACTGCATATTATACCCATTTTTTCATAGTTATAGTAGTCCATAGCATTGAAGTTTTGAACCTCAAAGATCAAAATAAGTTCAGTGTCTGGCCATAGCTTCAATCATAAAACATCACATCATTTCTATAGAGCTTATAGTTATGCAAACAAAATATGAAGCTACGATATATTGACAAGAACAAAATATGTCCTCAAAACTTACAAAATCTCCAAAAATAAAGAAAAAACTACCAACCGCTACTAATAGGACAACAAAGGATGAGGCTAGCCTCCACCTCTCCCACATATTGTGCGGCTACTCTCGACTATTGTGTGAGCGCATGCGTGTATGATTTGTAGGAACATATTTATATCTATGTTGCCTGATTCTCTTGAATGGCAGGAGCTGCTCATATCTATGGGATCAGTGGAGTATTCGGGTGGCATAACAGAAGTAGCTCAAGTAACACGATGTTCTGATGATGTGAGTGCTTTGATTTTTTTTGATTTTTTATTCTTTATGCCTAAAGTAGTTAGCTATTTGAGGTTGATGAATAGTCTGGCCACTTTTGCTTTTGAGTTAAATTATGATTTGTGTATGATGAATGAGTAGTGTTGAGTTAAATTATGAATTATGTTTGATGAATAGTGTGACCCCCTTTTGGTGTTGAGTTAAATTAGGTTTGTGTTGACAAATATTTTGTCCTCTTTCCGCTGATGTGAGTTGGGGATAATTATGACAAAACTTTTGGGGTAATGAGTAGAATTATGATTGATGAATAGTGTGACCCCATTTGGAGTTGAGTTGAATTATGATTTGTCTGATGAATAGTGTGGCCCCTTTTAGTGTTGAGTTGAATTATGATTTGTGTCTGATGAAGTTGACCCCTTTTGGGCGATGAGTTGAATTATGATTTGTATATAATGAGTAGTGTTGACCCCTTTTCGGTGTTGAGTTGAATTGTAGTTTGCTTTTGATGAATGTGTGAACTCTTTTGGCGTCGAGTTGATTTAGGTTGTGTTAGGCAAATATTGTGTGATCTTCCAGACGACGAGTTGAATTAGGGGTCATTATGTAAAATTGATCCCTTTTTTTGGTAATGAGTTGAATTAGAGTCTGTGACGCTTAATTATCTGAACTTTTTTGGTGCGGAGTTGAATTATGGTGTGTTTGATGAGCTATGTGACCATTCTGGTGATGAGTTGAATTAGCATTTACGTGTTGATGAATTGTGTGACCCTTTTTGATGATTAATTGATTTGGCGTTTGTGAAGAATTTCCCTTTTTGCGGTAATGATTTGAATTTAGGATTTCTTTTGATGAATTGGTGGATCGTTTTGCTGATGCGGCCATTAGGTTTGTGTTTGCTGAATTCAGTGGCTGTCTTGGTGATGAGTTGAATTAGGATTTTGTCTGGGGGCAGGAAGAATAGAATCTGTGATGATGAATTGATTCGGTTTCTTAGGCTCAAGGACGAGGAAGGAGAGCCACTGGTGAACTTTGATGAGGATTTCCAATCCGATCAGGAGCAATATGGCCACATGCTTTGACAATCTTGATGATGATGATGCATGGAATCAGAGGCAGCGACGGCGCTCTCCAACTCCCTTGTATAACACATGCGATCACGAATTGAAGCCCAGGAAGCGGTTGATCAAGAAGTTGTCAATGAGAGAGAGTACACCTGGTTTTGGGATCAGGGATGACTATGCTTATGGTGGTTTCACTGATGATGGACATGACCAGGATTGTGGGTGATGAGTCTGATGGCGGTGGTCCTTTACCATCGCCCAGAGGTGGAAGAGGAAGATGTCCGGGAAGGATAGAAGTGGAGAGAAGAGAAAAGAGAAAGCTGAAAAGAAGTTTAACCCAAGGAAGAATGGGGGTTACTCCGGGGGAAGTAGGTTGAGGGATCAGGAGATGAAGGACATGTGGCACACCGTTGCTGGTGGTGACTCTGAGGTTATTGGTCCCTTACCTATAGTAGTATCATTTTCTCTATAGATTTGCAACTCTTTAACTTCTTAAAAGGGAAAAAAAATACTTAGGTTTGTAGATCCAAGCATATACACAAAGGAAAAAAGATTGTTGTTTCTGTTTAACGAACTTGCATAGTTGAGTGTGAAGATTATTGCCATTTGATTTATATTTGTTGCTTCCGAAAATCTGTAGGATGACCGTGAAGGTGGCAAGACAGTGGAAGATGATAACTTCATTGATGATAGTGGTTTGGATCCAGCTGACAGGTATGTAAGCGACGATGAACCAAGATCTCCAAGCAGAGCTCCACAGGTGAGTGTGATATCCTTACAGTTGGTTAACTAATGCTTTATTTTTAATTTCCATTTTCCATATCAGTGTTATTGTATTTGAGGCTTGCAAAATCTTTACGCCTTATTTGCTGCTTTGAGACCACTCTTGCTTTTAGTTGGATTGCTTTTGAAGCCTAATGCTCTAATTTTATGTTTTCCCATTCTATTAGGCTGAAGGAGAAGAGGACGAAGAAATCAAGCTGCTCTTTAGGGGTGGCAAGAAGAGAAAGAAAAATGAAAAAAGTGCAGCAGAAATCGCAGTGCAAGTAGAGAAAGTTATGGCCGAGCTTGAAGTTGCCGCTGAAGAAGATGCACTACTGAATAGTCGGTCAAAACCTGCTATAAATAAACTTAAAAAGCTTCCTCAACTTGTAGAAGTTTTATCAAGGTGAGCAACTTCTTCATTTTGCTCTCTATGGCAGTCACTTAATTTGTTTTATTGGTGTCTCTGAAGTCTTCCTGTTGATTGTTGCCTCAGTTTCTGCTGTAAAAGTAGGAATAGTTGCTGGACATTATCCAGTTTTTTAGCCATGTTCTCAACTTAGTTTAGTTGCTGTTTTTTAGGTGTTAATGGTTCAGTTTTTTAGGATGTGCTAATCGTGGAATCATGTACAATTAGTTGCTTAATTATAGGATTTGATTGTTGCAATTTTTTCTATTTAAGCACAATTTCAGTTCAGTGAAAAAAATAGCTTTCCAGCAACAAATACTTTCTCTGTTTCTTTTTCCCGCAACAAATACTTTCTCTGTTTCTTGCCTTTGTTCTGTTTCTAAGAGTGAATTTAACTTAGAACTCCAAATTGGTATCAAAGCTCTCTTCTTGAGGGACCTGCATTTGAGGGAAACATATCTTTCTCTTCTTGTTTTTTCTTTTATGGATTCAGAGACTCCTTTCACTGCACTAGCACCACCAGTCTTCAAAGGTGAAGGCTATCATGTCTGGGCAGCAAGAATGGAGGCAGGCACACATGGAAGCAAATGATCTGTGGGAAGCTATTGAGGAGGACTATGAAGTTCCTCCCTTGCCGGAAAATCCAACCATGGCGCAGATTAGGAATCACAAGGAAAAGAAAACAAGAAAATCAAAGGCTAGAGCAACGTTATTCGCTGCAGTCTCATCTGAAATCTTTGTTAGGATTATGACATTGAAATCGGCTTTTGAGATCTGGAATTTCTTAAAGAAAGAATATGAAGGAGATGAACGGATCAAAGGTATGCGTACTCTTAACTTGATCCGAGAATTTGAACTTCAGAAGATGCAGGATTCAAAGACAATGAAAGAGTATTCTGATAGATTACTCAACATTGCAAACTATGTAAGATTACTTGGCTCTGAATTTCCTGATTCTAGATTGGTTCAAAAAATTCTTGTAACAGTCCCCGAAAGGTTTGAAACAACTATTTTCTCGCTGAAAAATTCTAAGGATCTGTCACAGATTAGTTTGGCAGAACTATTGAATGCTTTGCAGGCACAAGAACAGAAAAGACTAGTGAGGTCTGAAAGATCTGTTGAGGGTGCACTACCTGCAAAAGTTCAATTAAACCAGGGAGACAAAGAAAAGAAGAAGCAGAACAAGAAGGAAAACTCAAGTTCTCATTCTCCTGGGATCAACAGGGGAACGAAACGTGATTTTCCTCCTTGCAAGCATTGTGGAAAGAAGGGCCATCCACCGTTCAAATGCTGGAGAAGGCCAGACCAGCAGTGTGAGAAATGTCAGCAGATGGGACATCATAAGGTTTGCAAAAACACTCAGCAAACTAATACTGTACAGCTAGCTAATTAGGAAGATGAAGAGCAACTCTTTGTAGCGACATGTTTGGCAACTAGCTGCTCGAGTGACAAGTGGCTTATTGACAGTGGTTGCACAAACCGCATGACTTTTGATCGTGATCTCTTCAAGGAGTTAGATACTTCAGTAATTTCCAAAGTACAAGTTGGTAATGGAGACTACATCCCTGCCGAAGGCAAAGGTACTGTGGAAATGAAATGCTCCTCAGGTACAAAACTTATCAAAGATGTATTTTTTGTACCTAATATTAGTCATAGTTTGTTGAGTGTCAGGCAGATGCTTGAGAATGGTTTCAAACTTCTCTTTGACAATTACTGTCAAATCAAGGATGAAGATAACAGAAACTTATTCAAGGTAATGATGAAGGAAAGGAGCTTTACATTGGATCTTTTAGATCATGAGCAAAAAGTTTATTCTACAACTAAAGTCAATGCACAAGTTTGACACAAAAGACTCGAACATTTCAACCATGCTGTGGTAATGAACTCACAAAAGAAAGATCTGGTTCGAGGGCTGTCTAATCTTGAAGCCGAAATTTCAGATTGCAAAACTTGCCAATTTGGCAAGCAAGCAAGGTGTAACACCCCGTATTCAAGTACATATATTGGCGTATTCAAGTACGTGTATTGGTCTTCTTTATATGGAATTTATTTTATTTTATTTTATTTATACCGGAATTTGCCCGTCGATGGTTCCATACGAAGGTTATTGAATAAGCTTTCCAACGATATAAATATTTCCAAAAGCGGATAGGTTTCGGATATAATCGAGCACGTTCGAAACCATAAAACGGTGGTCGGGATATTGGGAATAATAAATGTGCAGGAAAATTTCCTGCACACAAACTACTGAGGCCAGCCATTTTTTTGGGTCAAATTTGAACGATCATAACTCCCTTAATATAATGAACTGGGAGAGCTTCCACCTATGAAAAGAAAGATCTTTGAGTCTTCTTTCCAATCCAATTGGTTTCATCCAAATCCGACATCTGAGTAATGAGTTATACTCGTTTTATTTCAGCCTCTCAAAACAGATTTTTAGGGTCAACTTCAAACGATCATAACTCCTTGTACAGGACGAACTGGGTAGCCTAATTTATATTAAATGAAATCCCTTTGAATTATATTTCCAACAATACCAATTTCACCTAAATCCGATATCGGAGCAAAGAGTTATAGTCGATTTACTTTAGCCTATCAAAACAGTCCACCATGGACAGATTCGGATTTACTTAAATTTTAAGGGCAATATGGTCATTTTTCATCACCTCGTGGACGAAAATTGGTCATTATATACATATACTTAGCCTCATATCCATCATTTATCATCCAAATTATTGAAGAATAAGAAACCCTAGCCTAAGTTCAACTCCAATTATCTTGTGATTCAACCGTAGAAAATCCAAATTGATTCCGTAATTGTGTTCACCGTTTGGAGGGCTTCGAGAAGCACCCCTTATTTGGGCCAACAGGACTTCGAAATCAAAAGGGCCATTTTATGGTAAGGATGTAAATTATGTTGGTGTTATTTATATGGATATGTATATATATATGCATGTGAGCATAAGAAGTATGTTATTTGATTGTTGTTGAAAGATGATTGGAAATGATGTTGGATTATTCTTGTGCATAGTTGGATTATGTTGAATTGTGAAGGAATTTGGTGTGATGATGTGGTATTGAAATGATGATTATATATATATATACACACATAAACCGATTGTTCAAGTTGGTTTTTGGAATGCTTTGCAAATATTGGTTGTATGGAATTATGGAAGAGAATTGTGGTGTTGGGTTGCTAATACTAGATGCCAAACATTTCATTGTAGATAAGTGATTTGTAAAGGCGGGAAGTTGTGTTGAATTGGTATCCGAATCTACAATGAGGTATGTAAAGCATACTCTAACGATGCTCTTTGACATGAAAACACCAATGTTCCATCAAGTAAGATTCCGAGGTTGTCCAAAAACATGTATTGTTCTACATTACCAACGAAGTTGTTTCCATTCTATAAAGTGTCAAAATGTTTCATTGATATACTGAAAGGCTCCTATTTCATTGTTGTGATATTGATGATTCCGAAACACATTGTTGAAGTACCAATGAGTCTTTATTACATCGTTATTGTATAGAAAGTCTATTACTTGGTTCCTATTGATGTATCATTATTCCAACGGTACTATATTGGCATGAACACTAATGTAATAATCTCAAAAGCTTTTGAACTAAGTTATTGGAAAGATCTCTTATGTGTGTTACTTGATATACGTGTGAGTGGTAGCTCAGGGGCTTAAGCCTAGCATGGGCCGATCCCGATATTTGATATGATTACAGTTGATATGTACTGGGGGCAGCCTAATGGTCACAGTACGGTACAGTATTGATTATTGTTAGGTGGTTGGAGGTTCAGGAGGAGGAGGTAATGGCGAATGATAATTGTAAAGAATGAAATGAACGAATGTATACCGTTCCGCAAATGTGTTTGAATTCAAGAACCCAATTCAGATTAATGATAAGATAATGTACATGATCCTAAAAGTGTTTATGAAGTGTGGTTCATTTCTATTATGATTTATTCACTTGCGTCTGATTTTCTTGATCCCCCATACCACATATGATAATTTACAGCTTTACATACACAGTACATATTTTGTACTGACGTCCCTCACGGGGGACCTGCATTTCATACTGCAGGCACAGGTGCTTCAGCTCATTCACAGCATAAATAGGAGTCAGGTCATACAGCTATTGTTGGTGAGCTCCAGTTTGCTTCGGAGCTTTCCGAGTCGGTCCTTTATGTTTTGTTATTATACAGGAGCCATGTGTGGGCGGGGGTTTGTCCCGACCCTAGTTATGTCATGTATATCCTAGAGGCTTTGTAGACATAAGGAAGGGTAAAGTCATGGAAGTTTATATAGTGATGTTATATTTGTATATGTGGTGGACCCGACGGCCAAGTATTATATATATTTATATTTGTGTGTGTTGTGCTGATACAGGTAATTAGACCCTTCTATATGCAACGAAGTGCTGTCCAAATTTTTGGTGACATGTAAGTGAAAGTACAGGTATTTGAACGGGTTCTCCCGGGCCTTCTCGGCTTCGGGTGCCAGTCCGGCCCGATGGGATTTTGGGGCGTGACGCAAGGCTTCCTTTCAAAAAAGCAACCTGGAGAGCTACTGGAAAGTTAAAATTAATCCATACAGATCTAGTTGGTCCTCACCGAACTCCGTCACTCAAAGGCAGTAAGTATTACATAGTTTTCATTGATGACTATACGAGAATGTGTTGGATTTATTTTCTCAGGTTCAAGTCAAAGGTTGCCACTATCTTTTGGAAATTCAAGCAGTGGATTGAAACTCAAAGTGGTTGTAAGATTCAATCGTTAAGGTTCGACAATGGAAAGGAGTATACATCTGATCAATTCAATACATTTTGTGAAGAATTCGGAATTGAACACCAACTCACTGCTCCATATACTCCACAGCAAAATGGAGTTAGTGAGAGAAAGAATCATACCATAATGGAGATGGCATGATGCTTGTTGCATGAGAAGTGTTTGCCAAAAGAGTATTGGGCAGAAGCTGCTCATACATCAGTCTTTTTACTCAATAGTTTTCCAAAAAAAGCATTAGAAGGGAAGACACCATTTGAAATCTGGTATGGGTATACACATTCTTTAAAAAAATCTCAAAGTGTTTGGATGTTTGTGCTTTACTTATGTGCCACAGAGTAAAAGAGATAAGCTTGATAAAAAGGAAAAAGCTGGAATATTCGTGGGTTATAGCACTGTTTCTAAGGCTTATAGAGTTTTCCAACCTCATACAAGGAAAATTCTGGTAAGTAGAGATGTTCATTTCATGGAGGATGAAAAATAGAACTCGAAAGAAGCAGAACCGGTGCTATTTCTAGATCAAAGTAAAATACCCCAGCTGAAAGAAGATGAATTGGTGGATGATGTTCCGATGAGAGGCACAAGATCACTCTCTGATATCTATCAGAGATGCAACATGTTGTTCTTGAGCCAACAGATTTTTGCGAAGCAGAAAAAGATCCAAAATGGAGAGCTGCAATGAAGGAAGAACTCACCATGATTGAGAAGAACCAGACTTGGAAACTTGTGAAAAGACCTGAAGACAGGAAAGTCATAAGAGTGAAGTGGATTTTCAGAATCAAGCTGAACGCAAATGGCTCTATCAACAAGCACAAAGCCAAACTTGTTGTAAAGGGGTATGCTCAAATTTTTGGTATTGATTTTTCTGATACATTTGCTCCTATTGCTAGATTAGAAACCATCAGATTGTTGTTGGCTATAGCTGCACAAAATGGTTGGAAAGTGTTTCAGCTAGACGTTAAATCAGCATTCTTGAATGGCTATCTTGAGGAGGAAATTTATGTCAAGCAACCTATAGGATTTGCAATCAAAGGGCATGAAGATGAAGTATATCAACTCAAAAAAGCTTTGTATGGACTAAAGCAGGCACCCAGAGCTTTGTACAGCAGGATTGATGAACATTTGGTGCAGTTGGGTTTCAGAAAAAGCCTCAGGGAAGCTACTCTCTACATTAAAGGTGATGAAACAAATCTTATTGTTATTTCACTATATGTAGATGACTTGCTGGTTACAGGAAGCAATCATGAGCTTGTTCAGAAATTTAAAGAAGATATGCAGCATACTTTCGAGATGACGGACTTGGGAGAAATGGTTTATTTTCTAGGAATGGAAATCAAGTAAGAGCAAAATGAAGTTTTCACCTGTCAAAAGAAGTATGCAAAAGACATCTTGAAAAAGTTTAGGATGAAAAATTGCAAAGAAACAACTACTCTGATGTGTCAAAAGGAGAAGTTTAGCAAAAATGATGAAGCTGAAAAAGTGGATGAGACTCTTTATAAAAGTATGGTTGGATGTCTCATGTATCTTACAGCAACTAGAACCGACATTTTATATGCTGCAAGTCTTCTATCTAGATTCACTAATTGTGCAACTAACACTCATTTTAGAGCAGCAAAAAGGGGTGATAAGCTATGTTAAGGGAACACTGAATTTTGGAATCAAGTTTAATGCCAATCTGAAGCACGTGTTGCAGGGATATTCTGATAGTGATTGGGGTGGTTCTTCTGAAGACATGAAGAGCACTTCTGGATATTGTTTTAGTCTTGGTTCAGGTGTATTTTCTTGGTGCTCTAAAAATCAAGAAATTGTTGCACAGTCGACGGCCGAAGCTGAGTTCATTGCAGCAACAGCTGCTGCAAATCAAGCCTTATGGCTTAGAAAAGTGCTACTTGATCTGAATTTAAAGCAAGAGAAGTGCACAGAGTTGTTTGTAGATAATCAAGTAGCTATTGCTATCTCAAATAATCCTTTTTTTCATGCAAAAACCAAGCATTTCAATATCAAATTATTCTTCCTCAGAGACGTGCAGAAACAAGGATCGATTGGGTTAAAGTACTGCAAGACGGATTTTCAACTGGCAGATATGTTTACCAAAGCCTTGCCAAAGAGCAGATTTGAATTTCTCAGAGAAAGACTTAGAATTTGCAGCAACTGAAGCAAGGAGGAGTGTTGATTGTTGCCTCACTGACATTATCCAGTTTTTTAGCCATGTTCTCAACTTAGTTTAGTTGTTGTTTGTTAGGTGTTAATGGTTCAGTTTTTTAGGATGTGCTGATCATAGAATCATGTACAAGTAGTTGCTTAATTATAGGATTTGATTGTTGCAATTTTTTCTATTTAAGCACAATTTCAGTTCAATGAAAAAAATAGCTTTCCAGCAACAACTACACTTTCTCTGTTTTTTTTTTCCTGCAACAAATACTTTCTCTGTTTCTTGCCTTTGTTCTGTTTCTAAGAGTGAATTTAACTTAGAACTCTAACACTTCCCCAGACCCCATTTTTGCGGGAATATACTGGGTATGTTGTTGTTGTTGATGTCTCTGAAGTCTGAACTGTGAGCCATTTGTACATTCCTTTTGTTTTTTCGATTGCAGGAATCAATTTCTGCAAGAATTTTTAGAGCATGGAGTGTTGACACTTTTAAAGATTTGTCTTGTTGAACCCCTTCTAGATGGAAGTTTACCCAATACAAATATCCGTTCTGCAATCCTAAAGATCCTTACCGATATATGAACATGGCTATGAGGTTCACGTTTGTTCTTTCTGCTTGCATTAGTGGGATTATTTTGACAACACTTGCTATTGATCCTGCAGTATCCAATTGATCTGGAGCTAATTGATAGAAGAGTGCTGCTGAAAAAGAGTGGCCTTGGAAAGGCAAGTTTGATTGTATATAGAAGTGATCATGTCATAATTATCCTTATGCCACAATGGGGTGATCTATCGACTACTGCTTGTATGCCAGGTCATTATGTTTCTGTCGAAGTCAGATGAGGAGATTACACCAAACCGGAAACTTGCTAAGGAATTGGTTGACAAATGGGTAATTGTTAGCTGCTAAATTGCTGGATAGGTTTTAGAATTATCTCTGTGTCTGAATGATATGATGCAGACATGCAACATATTCCGGCTTCTGTAAAGCAACGATTCTCTTCAACTTTCACGTCCCTTTTTTTAGAAACGGAGTAAAGGTTGCAAATTTCTGCAGCCTAATAACTTTGGTAGTCCGACCTCTACTCCATGATTAAAAACTGTTAAATGAAATCTTTTTTCTTTTGTTTCTTGGATAGGTTATGCCGATTTGATAGTGTATTCCTTCTTTACTGCCTTTTTTGGGAGATGTAAGACAAGACTTTCGTATCATCATGTCATTGTCATCTCATTGTCTACTCTTTCAAATTTATTTTGGTTCGGATGATGGCTTGTATCTAGACCTTCTATAATTGGTCTGTAGAGTTCATTTACGTATTAAATGTACAGAAGAGGCACGTATTAGCGTGTATAAATATTGACAACTGGTTGTATTTGATCCAGAGTCGACCAATATTCAGCAAGAGCACAAGGTTTGATGACATGAGAAACCATGAAGATGAAACGGGTTCCCAGTACAGACGGCCATCCATGAAAAGGTATCTAGTATGTTCAGTTCATCGACTCTTCTGCATATTCCATTTTTGCTTTTTTACCAAATGTCATACTCTTGCTATCTTGTTATAGGTCAGTCAGTAAAGCTTCAGGAATGGAGTCTAGAGACGATGACCTTGACTTGGTTGGATTTGCACAGTAAGTTGCTACGGTATTTTGGATTCGGCACTGTCCCCACTGCATCGTGAATTTTCTCAAGATTTAACTCGAATAAAATCTGCAGGGGAAAAAAGTCTGGTTAGTCATCTTCCAGGCAGCTTACAACAAGGCCTGAAGCAATGTCAATGGATTTTGTGGTTAGGGCGAGGGCAAACGCAATGTTTCTGGACCAGAGCCGACAGAAGGTGTTGTGCCTCTTCCTAATCAAATTTAAACATTACGTTACATTTAAATTAACTCCGGTAAGCACAAGAAATGAGAAATAAGCAAAAAATGAAGTACGTTCTTTTAACAAGTCAAGTTGTCGGGGTAAATGAAAATGCTCAATTTTGATGTTGAATTAGCATGTGTTCGACCCTTTGGCTTCACAGAACTGATGTAACGCTGGAGTTCTCTGTGGTTACACTACAAGTTTGTCCTCCCAACTCTTAGTTTAGGAACCTGTTTTTATCACATGATATTAACTGATAGTTATCTCCTTTGTAACAACAACATATCCAGTGTAATCCCACCCGTGGGGTCTGCGGAGGATAGAATTTACGTAGACCTTAACCCTACCTTGTAGAGATAGAGAGACTGTTTCCGATAGAACCTCAGCTTAATAAAGCCTGCCAAACAGTTTGGAAAAGGGGTTATAGATATGGAGTTTCTCCTCCGTGGTGTAGTTATTTTGATCTCTCGGATCTGGATAAGTTTTCAATTCGACTTACATAGTATTGCTTCTAATCTAACAATGTCCTGCTGATTCATTGTTGACAGATGAATAAGAAACTGCAGCAACTAAAAGAAGGGATTTGCTTAATCTTACATTTTGATGTGTTTTAGATGATTCTTCTTGCCCATCTGCTAAGCTTACTCATTTAGCTTGTTGTTGATTCACAGTTACTGGTAAAATCACCACAAAAGCTGATGTCTTCAGTTTCGGTGTGGTCCTAATGGAGTTGTTAACTGGATGGATGGCACTTGATGAGGACAGATCAAATGAGAGCCAATACTTAGTTGCATGGAACATCAAATCCTCTAAAGAGAAACTTATTGCAGCAATTGATCCAGTTCTGGATGTGAAACAGGAGAGTACATTAGATAGCATCTACACTGTTGCGGAACCTGCTGGTCACTGCACAGCAAGAGAGCCTGACCAACGGCCCGATATGTCCCATGTTGTGAACATATTTGCGCCCCTTGTTGAGAAATGGAAGCCTCTTGAGGAAGATACAGACAACGAGTGTGGTATAGATTACAGTTTTCCACTCAACTAAATGGTCAAAGCCTGGCAAGAATCGGAAGGAAAAGACGAGAGTTGCATCGACCTTGAAGAATCTAAACAGAGTAATTTTGCCGAGTCCTTCACATCAGTTAGTTGATTGTATATAAAACAAGGTTCTGCACTATGTGTAGCTGTCTCATTATCCTATTCAACAAATGTGGATAGCATTTATGTTTGTTTTGTGTGAAATCTTGTTCCTGTTTATCTATGTTTTCTTTCATTTTTGTTTGAATAAATCTTCATTTCACATGTTCTGTTCTTCCATTCCTACAAGACCACACAATTCAAGCTTAATTCCAAACTTTGTTCTCGATTCAACAATAAAAAATGAGAGAAAAGCAAAAGGAATTACCAAAAACTGAAAGAAAAGAAGAAAAAAACGAAACAGAGAAAAAAGAAAATAAAAAAAGGTTCTTAATAAAAACAAGAAATAGATTAAAAATGAAAAAAAGGAGAAAGAAAAAAAGAAAATAGAAAAATAAGAAGGAAAAAGAAATTAAAAACAAGAAGGAAAAATGTAATAAAAAATGAAAAAAAAAAAAAAAGGAAAAAGGTAAAAAGATAGAAAAAAGAAAAAACTTGTTGGCATTTTTAATTTGATTAAACTTGTATTTGGGCGGGCTGAGTTATAACCCATGACCCATAGTTTAACCCATCTTGACCCAAATACATTTGGGTACGGTTGGGTATTAGCCCAAGTATTTGTTCAACCATCTTGACCCGCGCAACTTCAGTTTAAATCAAACTTTATGAACTACAAGTGGCCTGAATTATCATGTAACCTGAAATATGTAGGAAACCTGATACCGAGGTCCGGCCACAAATCCATGAAACTCGTGCGAAAATCAACCTCTTTTAAAAATGAATTTGTGGTCGGACAAAAATTAGGAACGTCAAACTCCCTTTGCCCATGATTAGTTGCATCCATCCTACCCAAAGGAAGGGAGCCGTTGCTGCCATCTAATTTTTGCCCTTCAGGACTAAGTTGGTTCTGAGTTTCTTCAATTTAAATAAAATTACTATATTTATTTTATCCAAATGAAAACCTTTTTAAAGTATTTATTTGGATAATTTTGCCATTTTAAGTAGCGATTATATATTATCGTATTCGATTATACGAAATTATATAATTTTGTTGCTTAAATATTTATTTCATGGAATATCGGATTTTAATCAAGGATTTTCTTGAAATAAATTTAAATGATTAAAATCTTAATTTAAATATAATTTATACTCAAAAATGATTTATTTGAATAAATATGTGTTTGATTTTATTAAATCAAGAAGCTCACGATTAAATGAGGTATTAATTCATATCGAATTTGAATTAAATTTGGTCATAATTGAAATCACATTAGTCACAATTGCAATACAATTGGCCAATTGATTTTCAATTTGGCCGAAAATTAAATTGATTTAGTTATGTTCATGTTAAGGAGTAGTTTAGATTGCAGAAAGAACAAAAAATGCTAATCAGTAAGAGTTTTGCTAATACGGTTATCTTTAATCTCTCTTTTTCTTTTAAATATTTATTTATATTTTAAGATTAAGAAAGAGTTATTGACGCTAGAATTACTTATTACAGACTGGTTTCCTAGTGAAACTAGGTGATGGCATACAGGCCACGACACTAATATACTAGTACTAACTCCATCTCGGTCGTGTTGCAGCAAAGCTTTCACAGTAGGAGGTGGAGAGACCAAAAAGGGTTGAGCTTGGATATGTAATAGATGAGATCCTGCTTTGGCAAGGCTATCTGCAACAGTGTTAGCAAGCTGGAAGTTATGCCGTACCACTAGATTCCCCAAGTTCCTCAACATTAACCTGCAAGAAGAGACTATGTTAGTATAAGGAGAAATTGGGTGCCGAAGAAGTTGGATAAGATCTGTACAGTTCGACTCTATTTCAAGAGGTGTGCACGGAAAGGACGATGCCATACACAAGCCTTGGTGAAGAGCTTCCAACTCAACCAACGTGGCTGAATTACCCATGCTTTTGTTGGAAAACCCAACAATCCATTGGCCGTCAGCATCGCGAATGACTCCGCCGATGTCGCTGCAGTTGGATGTATTTGAGAACGAGTCGTCTACATTCAACTTGTAAGTTCCTCGCTTAGGGGGAACCCACTTAATATTGATAGTAATAGTGTTGGTTAGGTTGCTAGGTAAGCACGAATAATAACGAAATTCCCCAACCTTGTGATGCACCAATTCAATTGACAGAAAGTTAACATTTTTATGAAAAACATTCTGATTACGGTTTAGCCAAAGGTTCCATAACGCAAAAGGTAAAAAGTTGAGCCATTCCGAAGGATGGTTGAAGAAAGGGGGATGGGATTTTTTCATCACTTAGAGCCAATGGAGATTGGAAAAATCAAAGTGAGATCTGTTAATACCTATGTCAATCCAGAATTTTCTAGCTATGAAACAGTGGAAGAAGAGGTGCGCAGCAGATTCTGGAGCAGAATTACAAACACTGCAAAGAGGGGAAGGAGAGACACCTATATGGTGGAGGTAGGCTAAAATAGGAAGCCTGCCATAGGAGCACAACCAAAGGAAAATTTTTATCTTTTCTAAAGTGCGAAGGTTCCAGATCCAATGGAAATCATAATTATTACTGTGATGGCTGATAAGAGAAAGGTAGACTGATTTGGTAGAGAAGAGGCCATTAGGATTAAGGGCCCAGTAAGGTTTATCTTGATTACCCAAAGTGTTGGAGGGACAAATAGCAGCAACACGATGGATAATATCTGAGGGTAAGTCAAAAGAAATCTTTTCCCACTCCCAGGAGTGCCCATTCCATATATTGGATAAGCGAAGCTTATCTTCATTCCGGTGAAGGGGGCCTGAGAGTACCTGGCGAAGGGGAGGGACGTTGGGAATCCATCGGTAAGACCAAACGTTGATGAAGGCACCCGAAACCGGAGCCCATGCTGTCAATTTATTACAAATAACACCGCCAAGGAGAATATTTTTCCAGATGAAGGAACGAGTGGAGGACTGGTGCCGATTATTATATTTGGAGGATAACGTTCAAGCCCACAGAGAGGAAGGTTGAGTAAACATATGCCAGGAAAGACTGGTGAGAATTGCTTTGTTTTTGTTTTCACAGTCACAAAGCCCCAAGCCTCCGTTTACTTTTGGTTTAGTAACTTGTTCCCAACCAACATAATGAATTTTGAGTTTGACAGAGGAGGACCCCTATAGAAAGTCCTGTTGAATTTGGTCGATGGAATGACAGATATTTTTAGGGAGCTTAAAGTACTGCATGGTGTAAGTCAGGATCAGATTAAGAGTAGATTTGGCTAGTACTCAATGTCCCGATTGAGAGAGGAAATTAGTTTTCCAAGAAGTGGGCTTTCTGCGCATATTATCTAATATAAATTGGGTGTCTTTGCATTTAGGCTTGTTATTAAGAATAGGGAATCTTAAATATTTTCCAAAATTTTTCGCAGGTGAAATGCGCATTAGGCTCCAAATAAGGACCTTAACGGCCGCCGGGCATTTTTTAGAGAGTAAGGCTTTGGATTTAGACGCGTTAATGTTTTGGCCTGAAAGGGAGCAGAAAGATTTAACTCAATTGGCAATAGTGTGAACTGACTTGAAAGTAGCCTTAGAGATAAACATCAAATCGTCAGCAAAGAAATGGTGTGACAACTGGGGGCCCGTAGGGGAAAGGGTAATTGGATCCCAAGACAGGAGATCGACTTGATGGTTTATATAAGTGGAAAGCATCTCCATACAAAGGATAAAAATATACGGGGACATGGGGTCCCCTTGGCGGATTCCTCTGGAAGGCGAGAAGTAAGTCGTTTAGGTGTCGTTGACAAAAACATCTATGCTACTAGAAGAGATGCAGTTCATTATGAGGGAAGCAATTTTAGGAGGAAATTTGAAGTAGAGGAGCATACGATAAATGAAGGACCATTCAAGACGGTCGAACGCTTTTTCGAGATCCAGTTTGAGCATAAAGCATCCTTTCGTACTCTCAGTACGGCGAAGATGGGTAACAAGCTCCTGGACAAGAATAGCGTTATCGCAGGCTCTACGACCTTTGAGGAAACTAGTTTGGTGAGGGCCAATGAGATACGCTAAGTGGGGTTTGATACGATTTGCAATAATTTTTGTAATCAACTTATAGGTAGTATTACATAAACTAATTGGCCAGAAATTCAGAACTTTGTTAGCATTAGCAAACTTTGGAATGAGACATAAGAGAGTTTCATTAATAGAAGTAGGAAGTTTTTGGTTGGTGAAGACCTGGTGACAAAGTTACTTGATGGAGGGGCCGACGATGTGCCAGTGGGACTGAAAGAAATGGGGGTGCAATCCGTCCGGGCCCGGAGCCTTAAAAGGCTTGAAAGAGAAAAGGGCATGAGTTATTTCCACGTCTTGAAGGGAGGAATCAAGACATGAAAGATCAAACTGGTGGCAGCTAGCAGGGGAGGTCGTGATATGTTTCCAGTAGGAAGTGGAGTGACTAGTGGTAAAACAATTAACAAAATTGTCCAAAGTGTGGTTGGAAATTTTGACAGGATCAGTGATCCAGTTATTCTGAGTGTCTTAGAAATAAGAGATTTTATATCTGCGACGTCTATTGAGAACGGAAAGGTGAAAAAAAACTAGTGTTAGCATTTCCCTGCTGAAGCCAATTGATACAGGATCGCATGCGCCAATAGTTTTCTTCAATTTTGAGGATTTTATTAAACTCAGTCCTAAGGTCCTTTTCAAGATTCTGAAGAAAACTACTAAAGGGATAGGCAGGAGAGATTTGAATGCCAGAGAGCCTTGCTAAAATAGTTTTTTGTTCTTCTTAATATTTCCAAAGGTGTCTCTACTCTAGTTCAAAACAGTCTGCCTAAAGATAGGGATAGCCTCTAAAACTGTATGGCTGTCCCAACTAGCTTTGACCACATTATCAAATTCGGGATGGTCCTACCAAAACTTTTCAAGCCTAAAATGGTTGCTTCCGCCCATAACAAACTTATTACTAAGGGAAATAAGGAGAGGGTTATAATCTGAGTGGGTTCTTGGGAGATGAGTAATATGGGTATTCGGCCACTGATCTGTCCAAGCGTTATTCGCAAAGACTCTATCTAGTCTCTCTAAAATGATCCCTTTGTTATGTTTACGGTAATTTGACCAGGTATACTTACTACCCTTGTAACCTAGGTCAAGTAAATTACAGTGATTTATACAGGACCAAAAATCAAGGCTTCTTCTATTGTGGATGTGTCGGCCGCCCCATTTATCAGATTGAGAGAGAATTTCATTAAAGTCACCGACAATCAACCAAGGGCCATTTATATCATTAGCAATAGTTTCAAGGCTATGCCAAAGAGAACGACGCTTATTTAAATCATTACCTGCATAAATAATGGATAAAAGGTAGTAGTAGGTTTTCGGATGTACCTGTATCATGGCATAGAGTTCTTGTTCAGACTGACTTTGTCTAGTGACACTCACA
Organism: Capsicum annuum; assembly: GCF_002878395.1. Classification (NCBI taxonomy): domain Eukaryota; kingdom Viridiplantae; phylum Streptophyta; class Magnoliopsida; order Solanales; family Solanaceae; genus Capsicum; species Capsicum annuum. The sequence continues at coordinate 244,584,792 of NC_061111.1, read as the reverse complement.
AAGTTTGCATGCCAAAGTAGTACGATGCCCCCCGACTGTCCTTGAGCAGGAACCTCCCAGTAGTCGTCAAACCCGAATTCGAACATAAGACTCAAGTGACCATGCCTCTTAGTTTCTAGTAGCACAACCAGACAAGGGTTCTGCGTGTTAAGAAGTTCTCTAAAGTTTCACCTAAAATTCTCATTATTAACTCTCCTTGTGTTCCAAAAAACAAAGCTAGTGGCTTGAGTCATGGGGGTGAAAAAGTTTGGGTGAGAAGAGGAGCTGGCCCCAAGAGGAAATTGACTGCACCTAAGAGTGGCTGTCATCACTACTGTGAACTTGGCTATGGCACTGTTGATGGCCGGACGCAGGTCGAAGGAGATCTTCAATAAAGAGATTGGACAGAGGTGGACATACTTCTTGTCCTCGTCCTCGGGAAAGATCATGAGACTCGCTTTTTTGAAGGTGGAGATCTCCGTGAAGGAGGTTATCTTCATATGCTCCGACTCGAGGGCTTGGATTGGGACTAGTGGCGGAGTAGAGGGAACCAAGAATTGGCCCTGTTGGAGTGGGATGGGAACCCATGGAAAGAAAAGGGGGTTCGCATTGATCACTGACTTAGGAGTGAAAAACGGGGTCATAGCAACTTCCTGCATGCTGGGGAACTGAGCTAGTAGATGAGGCAAATTCCATAAGGTCTGCATTGTGTGGAGAAACTGTGGAGTGATTGATTGGGGTAGTGGATCCATGATGTTCGTGAGCCACATTTGGTTCACGAAGTATTCGATGGCCTGTTTCATGCCTTCCGAGATCAGTTGGGCAAGAAACTTCTGATTTTGTAAAATGACCAATGTTTCGACTCCATTGATGTCCATCGAGAATAATGCAGCTTTCCCTTGGAGGGCCTTCTCGATCCATGTTTGTGGATGATGGAGTGGATGAACTGGTTGGGTTGCATAGAGTAGAGGATGGCGGGGGACATGAGGTGCTATCGTTGGAATTTCCATGTTGAGAGAGCGTGGAAGCCGAGGGACAGGAAAAAGTCGAACTTTCTGATGAAGTGGGACAACAAAGCAGCTGTTCATCTTCAGTTGAGTGATCTGAAGTATTTAAGTAATGGGAGTTAGAGTGAAGTGGGAGAGGCAATGATTTTATGGAAGAGTGAAGTAGTGAGTAAGAGGTGTTGGTATCTGTTAAATCAGCGGAGCTAGTAGTAGAGGAGTTTAGAATTGAGATGTTTTGCATGCATTGGTCGGATGTCAAGTATGCTGACAGTGAGGACAAAGGGTTTTCTTGTTGAGTGGTATTTGGCAAAATGATTGCCATGTCAGCCCTTTGATCAGACGTAGTTGGTAAATTTTTGGGGTTATCTACAGTAAGATTAGGAGAGTTTTCTTAGAAAAACGACACGTTGCTGACACTGGGGGATGTGTCAGTGAAAATTTCTCTTGTTTGTAACGGAGGATATGAAAAAGTGATATTTCTTTTTTTGGGGGCTCGATTATTTGCAGCCGTGGGCCCTGGTATTACATCATTACTTTCTTTGGGGAAGGAAATATTTGGAGTAGATGAAGAAGTAGCATTTAATGCTGCAAATTGATTGGAACAGGAAAGGGAGGTGAGAGACGAATGTTCAGCAATATCCCTATTGGGTGATCTAATACGTTTTTTGTAACTCCCAAGTTTATTTTTACCTTTTACATCTTCTTTGCCATGGAGAGAATTAGAAGTGTTAGGACGTAGGGGCGAAGCAGAAGAGAACGTAAAGGATGGCGACTTCGTACCTGTACTTGTGTTTATCTTAGTTGTTGGTGCTTCATCTGCAGGACGAGCATGACGGATATCAGTAGGTTCAGATGCTGGACGAGCATGGTGGACATCAGTAGCTTGAGCTGCTCCTCCGGCATGTCTGCGACTGTTTATTTTTCGTTTTGGAAATTTAACCGTGTGCCATTCTTGGATGGGGAATTTGGGTTCCATCGAAGCTGGTTGCGAGCTCGAGGGGGAAGGAGATGGTGGTAGAGGCGTTGGATTATAGTGGCACTTATCTATAGTGTGATCAAATCGACCACATGCAGTACATAGAAAACCAACGACCCCTGAGGGCGGAACTGGTGCAAACATCAATTTTTAGTAATTTACCAATGGCATTACTGATCTTTTTAAGTAATTGGGAATCATAGAATTCCGTAGGAAGCTGGGGGAGTCGAACCCAAACCGCAGAGTAAGTTACTGTTTCCTTTTCTGGAACAAAATTTGGTTCCCAACGTTTGATCGATAAATAGTGACCATTGATGAACCAGGGCCCATTTTGGAAACGCTCTCAACGTGTGTTAGTTTAACAGTATAGAAGTCTAATCCCAAGTCAATCAGAGGGAAAGATTCGGCCAGTTGCCAGAGAGAGATGATCTTATCCCGGAGATATTGATATGTTACTTTCTTGCCCAAAAGTTTAATGATAAGTGAATGTTTCCAAGGGGAGCGCAGTCTGTCTGTTTCTTCCTTGGATAGGGAAATAATTTTCATCCCATTAGCTAAGACTTCAATATCGTTAGTATCATTTCAGCTATCTGATGCCAAACATTCTTCCATATGGAAGGAAGTAACTTGCTCTGTATCTAATAGCTGAGACTTGAAGGATTCAGTATTGTTGCAGATGCTCATTTTATCTGGGGGGTTGGGGGAATAAGCTTGTTAGCTTGCTGGCTATTTGGTTGTGTTTCTTCTGCACACATAGCAATGAAGGAACTACTTTGGATTTCTGATGGTGAAGGTGAATTATTTGAGATTCTTCAAATATAAAATTGTAAGTAAGTTTTTACTTTTCGATTCTTCATATTCTTAAATTCTCTAATATTCATTTTAATGATTATATGTATCTTTCTATTTTCTTCGGTTTTACTTCTTTTGTTTCTTCTTTTTTTATTTAGAGATGCATGCTTCAGAAATATTAATTTAAAATTTTCTAATTTTATTTTTTTGTAATTATTTGTATCTTTTTATTTTCTTCTTTTTTAGCATAGAGGGATTTTTATTTTTATTTTTTGGTACTTTACACCATTATTTATATGGATGATATACTAGCTATTCTAAAACATATATTGATCGAATTTTAAAATACAGAAGACTATAATAATATCTTAAAGATACCAGGTAAATATTTATTGACGTAAAATATTTCATAGTTAGGCTGCATCACTCATGTTCACATATAAGTTGTATGTCATTGCAATATAGACACACAAATTCTAAGAAAATATTCATTAGAAATTTATTTTATTAAATTAAATTTATTAATTTTGTACTTTAAAAATTTAAAGTTAAGTTTAAATATTAGTATTTTTATATAGGAAAAAAAATAATTTTAAAATTTAAATTTACTTAAAATAAATAAATAAAAAGATTAATTTTCTATATAAAAGTCAATTAAAATAATAAAATTGATTTACTTTAAATATTTAGTTGCAATTAATTAAGATAACTTTTTATTTTGTCATGATTTATGCTGCACCGATAAAATTTTGAGAGTTGAATAGAACTTTTACCTATTTTTAAAAAAGTAGTTTAACTTGTAATTATTGTGATTTATAATAATTTTTAAGTAATTATCGAATAGTATATTTACTCCTTGTGTCCCAATTTATGTGGCTTCGATACAATTTTAAGAGTCAACTAAAATTTATATATCTTTTAAATATTTTAAGTTGTCAATTATTATGATTTGCAGTAATTTTTCTTTTGTCTCAATTTATGTGGCATTGCTAAAATAATGAGAGTCAATAAAATTTCTATGTCTTTTAAATATTTTAAGTTATTAATTATCAAATTAGTTTTGAACATGATAGACAATTAAATAAATGACAAAAATTTACTTTCAATGTGTAGTTATAGTTAATTAATACTAGTCAAGTGTACGTGCTTTGCACGTGTGTCTCGTGTTGATAAGTATAATCATATACAAAGAAATAAAATTATAAAAGAAATAGCAATTGAGTTAAAATAAATGTTGTATTTATTTAAAAGATATAATTTAACATTATAAGTGTTTTATCTTAATAAATAACATTTTATATAAAATAAAAAATTTAACGAATTAAAAAATTTTACTCATCAAAGAAAAAGATGTAAAGGAAAATTAAGCTGCAACGGAGCATTTGTTGTACATATACGTCATATAAAATTAAAACATAAATATTATTAGTACACTATGATCCAATTTAGGGTTGAGACTAATATTCATAATATGAAATATAACAGAAAGGGAAAAAAAAAGTCAGAAAATTAAGAAAGCACGACTAAAAAAATATTTTGTAAGAATATATTATTATCTTTCGATCCTGTCCAACGTCACTTCTTTACCTTGCTAAAGCTAATGATCGTACATGGACAAAATTTTTACTTTCTTCAATTACTCAAAATCAATATTGTATATATCTTTAATCGAAGAGCGTACATAATTAGATGTAAATATTTAATGATACACTTACGACAACATCAGAATGCATATTAAAAGTGTTAACCTCAATTTCTTTGTGACTAATCAATTAACCCACATATGATCGATCAAAAAAAATATTGCGAGAATAATTTTCTCCTAAATAATAAATTTAGATAGATCATCTAACTTTTGAAATAATAAATCGTATGTTAATTAAATTAATAGAAGTTGTACCTCAATTATCTGCGTTCTTTTGAAGCTTAAAATTTGAATTGAAATTTTCATCCTTACCGCATTTTTCCAAGTGAGGTCAACACCTATCAAATATAAATTATGATAATATCTCAAAAATTGATAGAATCTCAAAATACCACAAAGCACACATAAAAAAAATTACATAATTAAGCAATCAAACCAACATTTAAAAGCAACGAATAACCAATAGCTGATAAAAAGAATTTCAAGTGCAAAGAAAATATAAATTAAACAGAAAAGTAAAGAGATAAAAATTCATACAATTACTTGGATGCTAACATTAAAAAAGAGAGTTTACTTAATTTGTTTTCTATTTTAAGTAAAATTCTTGCCAAAATAACCTACCCATTTTTGTGAAATTATTGTTCAAAAGGGACCGAAAAATTCAGTCAACAAATAACTACTAAAATAGTATTTTGTTAGTATTAAAGTTCATATTTGGTTACATCTTTTTATGTAAAATATTAATTTATTATCAGTTCCTCCAAGGTAAATTAATATTTGAAAATTAATAATATTTTTAATTATGTTTAAATAAGAAAAGATTAATAACCTTGAAAATTAATAGTATTTTTAATTATGTGTAAATAAGGAAAGATTAATAATCAAATTTTAATGGGACACCTAAAATATTTTAAAATAATTAAATAATAATTTAGTAATATGGTAAATGACTGTTTTATCTATTGTGGAGTCTTTTAGTGAAGGGCAAAAAGTTCAAATCACTTTTCTAAAGGTTTTCACACTTTTAATATATTATAGATATAAATATAAATATAGATATAGATATAGATATAGATTATTATTATTATTATTATTATTATTATTATTATTATTATTATTATTATAACGTGCATCCCTTATCATTATTATAAAACCTTTACTGGATTATTTGAAAAGTTGAATTATAAAATAGATTATGTTGATAATAACAATATTAATTATATCATTTATAATGTAATTCTAATAAACACTTATGATCAGTGTCACCAGTATATAATAAGAAACCAGTTGTTGCATTTCTTTTTTGGTTTCCCAGGGTATCCCCACAGCCGGTGGCCATGAGACTAATCCTCCGTTTCTCTGTCAGCGTACTAAGCGGTAGGGAACTGGCCAGAGAGTTTTGTCCATTCACTAGAGGCGGAGATCGAACCCCCGACCTCTTGCTTAAGGGACATGGCGCTGAACCACCATTCCAACTCTAGTGGTTCAGTTGTTGCATTTCTGTTAGCTCCATAAAGGACATAACTCCATCACCAGCAAAAGATTGAAAATTATGCTTCTCTTACTGACGCTAGCTACTTAAATAAATTCAGATCAAACTGCTTATATTTCAAGGTATAACTGTATTGTGATGCATGTAAAAAGACACTTCAAAAATTCTACGTGTTGTTTGAGAAGTATTTGTACCGCTTCGAAGACTTTACACAACATATAATTGAAATCAATATTCGTCTATTCAAAAAATCCTCCAAGCAATGTTGCTTGAATTCTACAAATATGTTATCGCAATCGTGTCAGATTCTCTAACTTACACTACGTTCGAAAGATGTGATACACAACCATCAATATTTTTTTTAAGAATTCGAGCAATATAATTCTAAGTAGTCGATCATGGTCCTTTTAACAGTATCAAAGATTGAAAGTAGCAAACTTTTCACGAATCCACACTCCCAATGAAGAAAAAGACACTCTTCATCATCACTTTCTAGAAACTTCTCTTCATCCTCCTCTTTCTCCCCCAACAACCTAGCCGCTAGCCTCTCCTTCCTACTTATACCCCTTTTCTTCCTAACCTTAATAGTAGCCTCCGCCTCTTTTGTTGCTATCGTTGCGATAAAAACTGAAAGTCATAGGAGCTTAAAACAAAATCAAATCTAACATGAAATATAGATCCTAGAAACCAATAAAACTAAGGGTACATAACTAATATTATCAATTAAAGCTTAAAATCACATTATATCAAACTAAGAATTAATTGATAAAAAGAAAATATTTTTTCTTTAAATAATATATATTATCATGATATACTTTAATTATATTAATTTGTGTCTTGTTTTGCGGTAGATAATCAAAACACCACAATCACAATTTAGCTCCTTAATCAATCGATTAAATGAGCGTTACCATGGCTTGAATGTGTGGAAGGTTGTTCTTGCCACACTCAGATTATAAAAGGTCTGAGGATGGTTGTTTTGAAACAACGACAACAACATACCTAGTGAGATCCCACAAATAGGGTCTGAGGAGTGTGTGTATATGCAACCTAGAGAGGTGGGTTTCGTGAGACTTTTTAGTTGGTTGGCATAGACTTTTTTTTTTTTGATAAGATAACTTATTGGTTGGCATATGCTTCTTAATGAGTGTTCAATGACGTTGGTGTTGTTAAAAAAGTACTTGTTGGATCACCGAATTAGCAATTCCTTGACGTCTCCCTATCCATAACTGATGCAACTTTAATCATAAAAGGTGAATTTGCTTAGTTATTTAGGATAAGTTGAATGTACATATATAATACAGATCTATTTTAGTACAAGCCCATATTTACACAGTAACAACAACAACAATTATAACATTCATAATAATAATAAAAATTACACTGAATTTGATGAACTATATTCCAGGTTTTTATTTATAAAATTCTCTGCGTTACATTCTTTATAAAAAATGATTTTGTTGACAAGATCACCTGTTAATATTCAATGTATTTGTATTGCATGAAGTAATGCTTGCACCGTTTCCTAGCCATAAAGAAGTTGGAAACAGTCATTGAACTCTGAAGACCTTCCCGAGATCATTACCAGAACAACATCACAAAGAACTTTTCAAAGAAACTTCTTCTGTTGTGGTTCGATTCTGAATATAAAAATGCTTGATCTGACTTACTTTTAGATAGATGTACTCTGTAGATCAGTAGAAAGTTGTTGGTTTGCTCGAGTTGCTCTGGTGGAGGTGGCTGGCAACTCATTGGTAAATACTTGTATCTCTCGTTTTCCGAAAAGATTCATGCTTTAGTTTATGTTTGAAATAGGCAGAAACCCTTCTTGATTTGGAATCCTTCGTGGGGGATTTGAATGTCGATGATGAAATAAAATTAAAAATGTGGGATTCCTTGTACTGTGTGCTTTGCCATAAATAATAATTCACATTAGTTAGAACTCCTACTTTGAAGGAAAAATAAAAACTAAAAAGCAAGGACTCCTTATACAATACAGTTTACTTTGCCAAAAATTAATTCACGTACAGGTAATCCTATTATTGTTTATACTTTGCCAACAATAGCCAAATTTAAATAAGCAAATTTAAGTTCTTAATTGATCAAAATTCTACTTTGTCAAAAGTAGCTAACGTACTCCAACTGTTGTTTATACTTTGCCAAAAATAATCAACTTTAAATTGGTAATTTTAAGAGTTTTTAATTGATCAAAATTCTTCCTAACTCATTATATTTTAGGAGTTAATATTATAATTCATATTTAAAATAATAATAATAATAATTTTTTAAAAAGGTAAAAAGACGATTTTGTCTTAAGAGGAGGATTTTAATGAAGGGCAAAAAGTTCAATTCACTTTTCTGAAGGCTTTCACACTTTTAATATATTATAGATAAATTAATAGAATATATTAAATATTTAAATCATTATGATGAAACATGAAATTATTATATATTGGAGCATGATATATAATTAAGTGGAAGTAGATGGATGTTTTGGTAATTACATGAGGCGGTCGAAACCACCTCTTCTATATATAATAGAAAAGAAATACCCGTTAGGCTAAAATTTTATTGTCGTCTAGAAAAAAATCTTTCATTCCTATCTGTCTCGTTCTCATTCTTGTCTGTCTCGTAAAAAAATATCTTCGTCTTGCTCTCTCTCACATTCTTATCTCTCATTCTTGTCTGTCTGATAAAAAAAATATCTTTGTCTTGCTCTCTCTCTCATTCTTGTTTGTCTCGTAAAAAAATATCTAAAAATATCTTTGTCTTGCTCTCTTTCTCATTCTTGTCTGTCTCGTCGAAGAGACCTTAAATATATAAACATGCATTAAAAATAATATTATAATAATTTAAATTTTATAGTTCTCCTTTTTGTTGTTGTATATTAGTTGTAAATATTTTTGGTTGTTATGAAATATAAAGTAAGAATAAAACTAAATAGAGAGAAGAGATGCGACTTCTTTAGAAATTCATCTTGAGAACAGTGGCGGAGCTAAGATATTTATTAAGGGGGTTCGAAAGTGCACACACGAACTAGCCGAAGGGGGTTCAACATATACTACATATACATAAGAAAATAATGTTAACCGTGTATAACTAGTGTAATTTTTCGTTGAAGGGGGTTCGGATGAACCCTGGATATATGCAAGATCTGTCACTGCTTGAGGGATTCTTGAGAATGATTTACAATGAATAAAACCTCTTTATTTATAGGGAAAATTACTCCTAATTCCTCTCTAAAAGATAAATATTTCATATCCTAGTAGATATGAATTACATTCACTATAATGTAAATAAATTAATAAAATTAGTCTAAATTAGATTGCTTTTTCTTTCTTATTTTTAGATAAATTTTTAAACATATTTCACCATCTTTACTATTACCAGTCTAGGATACACGTGTATATAGTGTCAATAATAATAAATGTATAAAAAAATAAATTATTCTGTGTATATTATATTATTAAGTATAAAACTTTAAAAATAACACCAAATGTGATACAATAAAAAAATTATTGCCTCTCTACCAACTAACATCACAATTTTGCGAGTACCTTCATTTTGTTAACAACCTTCATGCTTTTTCATAGAGTTCAGAGCCAAAATGGCTCTGTTTTTTTATCAAAAATTTCAAAGGGGCAACTTAATTTAAAAATAAATCAAAGGAGACAAAACATTGTAGGTCTAGCAACTTGCAAGTCGCATGGTGTCAAACGACTTGCATGGCTTTTTTCATTATTTAAGTAGTTTTTTTGTTTTTGACTCTTCTATTATATTTTAGATCAATCTACTTTTACAATTACTTTTAATCTTCATTTGAAACAAGTTTTTCATATCGAAACATATATCTTAGCTTCGAGCTTTGATGATGAAAATTTTTTCGACGGAAGGCGCTTGCACTTGAATAGGGCCTACATGACACACATTAGCCATGTCAATAAATTCTAAATACTAGATGGTTAAATTAATAAAGCCAATAGAAAAACAAAGGATTAGACTAAAAAATCTATTAAAATTTTTGTCACTCTTATAGTTTTTTAAATTTATTTTTTACACTTTTTTTTCAAGTGAAAATCAACCAAAAACAATCTTTTTCATTCACACAAAATAAAAACAAGATATTCGCGAATCTATTCTCTCAAGACCCACTCATGAGATCACTATGCCCGTTATTATTAAGTGAAAAATAATAAAATACATAAAAGTAAAATGAACTAATTGATTTCAATTATATTTTCATTAGTCTTTTGAAAAATATTGAAAATGGAGGTTTTATTTTTTATATATTCAAACTTTTAGTTTTTTAGTGTGGAATTGTTTGTTTGTAGCCATTTCAGTTGTTGGAAAAATATATCATCTTTCACTATTACATGGCAATATTTTTTGCATTACCATTTAAAGATCAAACAGAAACTTCATTTTATAGTCATTCAACAAAGATTTTCTTATAATTTTGTAAAATGAACAATGTATATAAAGAATTAATTTTCTGATATATAGACAGTTACTAATTAATTTCTTTTTCTTAGTACAAGTTACTCAAAAATCATTGCTAGGATTAGTACTTTAAATATACAGATTGAAAAAGGAGTGTAGAGCGAGCTAAAACGACTCAGAATAATAAACTGCTTAAATAATGAAAATATGCCATGCAAGTCGTTGGGCTCCGGCGACTTACAAGTCGCTGGACCCACAACGTTTTGTCCCCTTTGATTTCTTTTCAAATCAAGTCACCTCTTTGAAATTTTTAATCAAAAAAAAGCCCTTTTGACTCCAAGCTCCTTTTTAATACTCTTCCTTCCTAAATACTTATCATTATAAGACACTATTCACCCCCACCCCACCCCCAGTTATAGCCAAAGGTACTATGACACACCTTAACTTGACGGGAGTTCTATTACCATACTAAATTTAATTTTACTGTATTAGTATTCATCCTCACGCGATGCGAGGTTAATACTAAAATAATAATTATAAAAATTATTTGGTAATTAATCTAAACACATTAAACGTTATTCTTTAGTCTTTCAATAAACGTTTGAAAAGTAACTACTATACCTATAACATACTTCATAATTCAAATTTAACATATGAATGTAAAAATCAGAAATATCTTAGATGTCCTCAATGTATAAGCATATCTAAAAATATATTATTTGCTTGAGTATATAATTTGTAGGGACAACCTAATGTAATTAACACAGGCAAAAATTTCAAATCTCACTCTATTTTTTGTTTTAAAAAATAGATATTTTAATTTACTTGATCATTTTTATAAATCAAGAGACTTTTATTACTCTACTTTTTTTTTTCAAATTAAACTTGGTATTAAATGACTATATAAAGTAATTCGCTCTCCGTTCATTTTTACTTGCCACATTTTTGACTTGACTCATTAAGAAAATAATTATTAACATGATTATTTTATCATAATATCTCTATTAATTGATGATGATTATTGTGTCTTGAAATTAGTTTGGAGAATAAATAATTAGTATTGCGGATAAAATAGGAAAAGCAAAGTTATTTTTCCTTGATATGTTAAAAATGACAAGTCAAAGTGAAAACATCAATGGAAAAATTTCACAAATAGCAACTATACTGCCTTAATTGTATGTTTTATAGCAACCTTTTCAAAATTACAAAAAATAGCAATATGTATTTTGTATTTGACTAAACTGTTGCTAATTAAATACATATATGATTAAAGATTCCATTCCTAATTTAACTCCAATTTGTTTCAGTTTAATATGGGAAAAAACGGTTCCTTAACTTAAGGAACATTTAATTTGACAGATTTCTTAACCTTTTAAAACTCTTTTGTTATCAGAAACGTTAAATTACAGCTTCAAATTCAAATTTAAAAACGATTTTCATAATCAGCTTCTCAATTCAAATCCAAAATTCACATTCAAATTGAAAAATGTTTTTCTTCAAGTTTTTTTGTTATGTTGATCGACTAACATTTTGAAGAAAATAGTAAAAATACAAAGGTGCAATTACAGGTATTTATCATCAACTTAATTGTATTTGTGATTTTAGTAAATTATAATGTGAAATTTGCTCAAGAAATTGTAACAAATTTGTGAAGCATTCTTATGTTTGAAAAAAATATTGATTGTATATTAATTTTTTCAATTGTCGAAAAAAACTTTTGTACGCAATTTTTTTTTAGTCTTGAAATTCTGTCGTTATTGTTCTGTTAATATAAGCTTGAATTCGTTTTGAATTTTTGTATAAACTAAGTAGTTGGTGTTATAGTACTTATTTCAGATTTAGTAAAATTTTTATTATTTTGTAATTTGTGTAGATTGATAATGGGAAGCATACCTGTTCTTATTAAGCACTCTGGTAGATGGACATATGAACAACAATATGAAGATTACACCAATGATGCGATATTGCTGAGCATAAAAGCTACGTATAACCAATTGTACACACTACTGGCTTCTCACATTGATATTGATTTGACGTACAAATCTATTCAAATAGAGTATCAATTAACAGATAGTGTAGGGCAAATACGTATACTAATGACATGGGTTTGAAGGTCTATATTATGCAGAAAAATGAGTTGAAGGATATTAGTATTTTGCCTTTGTATGTAAGTGTTTCTGACAAGGATACTTTCAGCACATTGTTTTGTTCATCGTTGTGTAATGCCTAACGTATGAAAATGTTTGTAACTGATAGTAACTTGGTAAATACAAGTACTGAAAGAGCATTAATTGTTCCTGCTTCAGATGAATGTTTGGATGTTTTTAAAATGGATACAAGTAGAGTAATTATCTCAGACCCGCATCACAAACATATTGAGGTTGAGCAATTTTATATCTATAAAAGTGTATTAAAATCGGAGATGAAAAATTATACAATTCGAGAGAAGTTTCAATCACTATCTGCAAGATCTAGTAAAATTACCTGATCAGTTTATTGTGAATTTTAATTTTTTTTCAATGTTTGTTAATTGTATTTGAGCATATATATTTAATTTTGTTTGCAGTTATATATTGTTGTGCAGATCCAAAAATTATGAATTTTTATGCCATGCATCTTCTATCGGCGAATCTACAATGTTTTATGTAAAATAATTTTGACCTGAACATACTTGTCCGATCAAAGATAAGATTTATCCTAAATTGCATGCTACTAGTAAATTGATTAGTGGTATAGTCAAATCAAAGTTTAAAAGCCATAAGCGGAAATACAATCCATCTGATATCAAAAGTGACATGAATGAAGACATGGATATGGATTTAACATATATTATGTGTTGGTGAGCTAAGGAACAAGCACTTGAAGATTTAAGAGGGAAACCTGAAGATTTAAGAGGGAAACCATCAGTATCGTACGGAAAACCACCTGCATACATGCATATGTTGAACAACAGTTATCCAGGTTCATATGTAAGAATGAAAAAGAATATAGACAATGAGTTTTTATATATATTTGTAGCACTAACTGTATTCATCCAAGGGTTTGATCATTGTAGACCTGTCACAGTTGCTGATGCAAGTCATCTCAGGGGATTTTATACTGGCACTTTCGTATCTACGTGCACCATGGATGAAGCTGATAAGATATATTAGATAATTATTTTACTTCAAATATGTTTCCAACTGTATGTATTTATAATATACATATATGTATTCTGTTTATGTGATCAGTGTCAATTGTATTTGAAATATACATATGTAGTAGTTGTATTTGTGCATTGAAAGTGTAACACCCCGAAAACGGGTCATGGAGCATCACACGGTGCTTGAGGCTACGAGTAGCCCCAAGCTAACCCTTTGAGCCATTTTCATTTAGTTCAACACAAATCAACGGGGTTTCCATAAATAACCCTCAAATATCAACAGAGTAATCATCATCCAAGAATAAAAGAATTTCAGAAAGATAACAAAATACAACTTATTAGTCAACTCCCAACATCTATACTAGTCTGACAAGCCTCTAAGAAAATCAATAAAACCAGCGAGCCATTGAGACATGCCCCAACTGACTCATACTCAGTTATAAAATGTAAACAATTTCGTGAAACCAACATCAAACATCACGTCCTCGGAACATGAGGACTCACCACAACAGAGAATGTAGAACAGTGTGCCCAAAAAATCACTGTCGAACCTGGAACTGAGCACCTAAATCAACATTTCGAGAAAATACAGCCTACATCCGAAGATGTGGGTCAGTACCATGGAAAGGAACCGAATATATGGGGGTGTATGCAGCTGTATAAACATCATATTCATAAATATTTATAAGAAATATGCAGGATATATGAAAGACTCACATAGCCGAAGAAAATCATCATAATCATGAGAGGATGAAATAAGTATAATAACACATGTGAGTCATCATATAATTTTTCAATCACTTTCAGTTCATCAAGAATATCAATTCTAATAATGTAAATATCATTTAAATCTTTCGAAAGAATAACTTTCACAATTCCACTTTCAAATCACTTCACCGTTCACCATAGACACAAGGAAACACACACACACACTGGGAGATCCTATAACTGACATAAACCATGTGAGCTACATGGAGTCCAACGTACAACCCACGTTGGGGAGAGCCGTCCTATCCTTGCCATCGGAGTAGGACTATCAATATCAAATCCACACAAACTAGTGATCACTATTTAAATCAGCCTTAGGCTCACTCCTATGGGGGCACGTAGTTCTAGGATAGTAAGGTCGCTTTATACCTCTCACTTGGTGCTAAATATTTCTCCCAAACTTAGCTCAGATCATTTCAAAGACAATCCACAACAAAACAATTTCAGTAATATATAAATATACATCGGGAGCCATCATGCTTCCCATTTATCAAAATCAACCAGGTTGTGGATTTCTTTCACACTCGAGTTCAAAACAACTCCATTAAGACCAAAAGGTTAAATCATTCAAAATATCTCAAATATTCAACATCAATGTGCTTATAACACACACTTTCTCAAAAAAACACAATTTCCAATGGGGATTCACGACCCAAATATCAAAATCATGATAAATATCATTCAAGATTCATGTTTTATATCACCACACATGTAAATTCATCTTTCAAAATCATAAACATCAAGATTTCATAATAATCATCATAAGATATGGGTTCATGCTTCAAATTCATAAAAATCAAATAAAAATCATGCCTTTGTAAAGAAAATTACTTTTGGGCACAAGAACGAAAGAGAGTTCTTGTTGAAAAACCCCACATACCTTGAATGATGAACTTTAGATCGATACTCATTTTTGAGATGTTAATCGTGCCTTTGAATGATGGTTCTTGGAGTTCTTGAACTAGGAACTTGGAATCTTGAATAAAGAATGATGGTTATTGGAGTTCTTGAACTAGGAACTTGGAATCTTGAATAAATTTGCAGAATTAATGGTGAACTTTGAAGGTTCTTGAAGTTGGATGTAGGAGCTTAGGATTTTCTTTTTGAGGGAATTTGATGAAATATAACATATAATGTTTCTAATAGACTTTAATATAGGGTTTGGACGGATTTTGGGTGAGGGAAAATGACCAAAACGCCCCTAAAAATCAAATAATTCTCGAATCTGTTCTTTGGTGGACTATTTTGATAGTATGAAGTAGATCAACCATAACGTTTTACTCCGATATCTAAATTGGATGAAACTAATTTCATTAGAAAGGGGACTCTCATATCTTTCCGTTGATATATAGTATCTCACCTAGATCATTGTGTACGAGGAGTTATGATCGTTTGAAATTGACCCAAAAATTCATTTTTGATAGGCTGAAGTAGATCGACCATAACTTTTTGCTCCGATAGACAAATTGGATGAAACCAATTTCATTAGAAAGAGGACTCGCAGAGATTTCCGTTGATATATAGTAGATCACCCAGATTATTATGTACAAGGAGTTATGATCATTTAAATTTGGAGCAAAAATACTCCAGGCCCCAGTACTTTTTTTCCTGCACGTTTTATTGTTCACTACTATTCACGGTTCGATTGGAATGTTCATAACTCGTCGCTCGGGTGTCCGTTTTGGATGATCCACATATTGTTGGAAATATTATTCGATACTCTACGCAATGGCGGGTCATAATATAAGACATTCTACACGAAAAATTTATAGTTCATTCTAGAAGATAGAACCCAACACGTTTACGCACAAAATTTCAACGAAAAATTTCTCGGGGTATTATAGAAAGTTTAGTATTTTACTTCACATATGTTTCCACGTGTATGTATGTAGTTATAATAGACATGTTTATTATTATATTTACATATGCAGTAGTTATATTTGTGCACTAGAAGTTAAGTATTAGACTTCACATATGTTTCCAGGTGTATGTATGTATTTATAATATACAGATGCATTATTATATTTATAAAAAATCATGTATGCTTTGTTTTTTTCTCAAAATGCAAGACATATATTTTCTTTGACCTATGGTGTACTTGATTATGAAAATGATGCATCTTGGACGTGATTTTTCGAGAATATGAAGGAAGCATATGGTGAAAGAAAAGATATGTGTGTCGTTTCTAATCGTAATGCAAGCATCATAAAAGCTGTCAGTGACGTGTATAATAAGGCACCACATTATGCATGTATGTGGAATCTATGGAAAAATGTGAAAAAAATTTCGTAAATCACATGATGCATTATTAGGTGTCTTCGATACCATGGCAAAATCATATTCGAAGACTGAATTTCACAAATTAATGAAGAAAGTGGAGGCCGTTCATGCTAGACTGAAGAATTACTTGGAATTGACCGGTTACAATAAGAGGGTTAGATCGTATGCATTTGTTCATAGGTGATGGACTTTGACATCAAACATTGCTGAGTCCATTAATGTCGCACTGGTAGCAGCTAGAGAACTACCAATATATGATTTTCTGGAGGAAGTTAGATTGATGTTTGGTAGATCGAACTGTGAAAACAGACATCAGGCGTTGTATATTTTTACGGATCCTGTTGGTAAATTTCAAGAAATTCTTCAACAGAATGAAGCGGAGTGTACACGTATGAAGGTATGATGAAATTTTTGTAATCATGTTATATATATAATAGTAGTTTCATTTTTTGTATGAACTATATGTTGTTTTTCAAATAATAAATTAAGGAAAATATATTTTGTAATAAAAATGCATATGCATGAAAGAAATCTATATGTTGCAGACTTGCAATATACATACGTTGAGATGGAAAAATACATATACCAAATGTATGTATTATAACTGTAAAAAATGATTTATTATCTTACTAATTAGTTTTGTTTTAATAATTTCAGGTTATACCTGCATCAGAGTATATCTACACGGTCCACAACAAGGAGAAATATTTTATTGTCTGTCTTAAGGAAAAAAAATCTTCTTGCAATGCATTTCAGTTGGATGAGATACCGTGTGTTCATGCTTGTGAAGTTCTTGATAGCAAGAATTTCAAGAAAGGACCATATTGCTCTGATCTATACAAGTCAAAAACCGTCTTGAGAACATACGATCTCCCGGTTTATCCTCTACCACACAGTGATAACTGGGTGATTCCAAAGGAAATTATGGATGAGGTAGTTCTACCCTCGAAATACAAGCACCCCCTGGAAGACCAGGGAAGACCACCGAAGAAGGACGTGGAAAATCCGAAAGAGATATGTTTGAAAAGAAAAATAAAAATTATTGTAGTTCATGTGGATTAAAAGGTCACAATAGGCGTTCATGTAGGAAATACAACAAATGATAACTTGATTATTGTATTTAGTCAATAAACAATTGTTGATTTGTTCGATTATGCAAAAAATATATATGATTTACAGTTTTGATAAACATATTTGATGTTATTGTAGTTGTCATAGTTAAATTGGCGATATTATATCTAGGGTACTTTAAGTTACACATACTAAAATCAATTATAAATTTAAAAAATACATATTTGACTCTTTTAAGTACCTTTGAACATAACCAATAATAAGTTAACATACTTTTATCTATAAAAACTAAAAATAACTTAACATACGTTAAATATATTTTTTCTATAAACAAAAATATTCTTACATAAGAATGCATTATTCATAAATACATAGTCATATTCACTTAATACATGTTAAGTTATCAAAAAATTCTTAGCCATAAAAAAAATATTCTTGCATAAGAATTTTTTTTTAAGCCATATAACTATATATTCAAAAAAATGTAATACATATATCTATAACTGAAAATATATATCTACACTGGTAAAAAAAATTCTTAAATACATTTATACATATGTGTTAAGCATAAATATATATGTATGAATACATATATACATATTTATTAAGCATAAATACATATGCATTATTAATATATACATATTCAATATGCTTAAAATACATATATACATATGCATATCTGCTTAATCACATATACACATATGTATATCTGCTTAAATGCATAAATACATATGCAAATGCGTTACATAAATACATATGTAAAGGATTGATGATATGATTTATTCATAAATAAATACAAAAATTTAAATATATATGTAGAACATTAAAGTTACACGTAAATAAATATGTAGAAAATTAAACGGAAATGAATATGTAGAACATAAATATATATGTAGAAGATTAAAGTGTAATATAACAATCAAAAAACAATAGCATATCATCTTTGAACATTGAAATTGTAAACTAGAGCAATAGCTTTTCTCCGGGGAATGTTAATTATTGTAAACTACAATAAAATAAAAAGAAACATCAAATTTCATGCACTTCAGGGTCTTCTGTTATATCAATTTCACAAGGAGGTCTCATTGGTGCTTCATCATCACTTTGTGCATTCTCTTCTTCTTTCTTCATATCATAATTTCACAAAATTGAAGCATATCTCGTTCGAATCAGATCTGGATCAAAATCAATGGATTGAACAAGATCACCAAAAGTGAGACACTCGGCATATGTCACCATGTATAAACCACAATTCCTACAAATATATATATAAAGAAGTAAGAATCTGTTCTATTAAAATAATATATAGGTATGTATATTAATATGTATATGAATACTTACAAGCTGTCACTTGGTTGTTTAGGCAAATCCTCCACAACATAAACATCAGATAGATCCATCTTATCATAGGATTTGTAATTTGGATGATTAGCAGTATCAATACCCTTCTTCTCGTAAAATTTACATGTAACGAGACATATAGGTATAACCTTAGCTAACTTTTCAACTTCAGCAAGCACCCCAGCATCATGACCAACAGACGATAAAGAATCTTATACATAACTGCATCTATCATTGAAAGATATAACTGGAAGAACCCAATGATGTTTGACCTTCACATTGATAGGAGTGAAAATATGATCAACCGTATGCCAAGGCACTGTAGCATGCATGCGGAATTCATTTATGTACTCATTCATATGGTATTCCTTTCCACCAGTATTAAGAGATGCATCATCAATTCTATACATAGCTAGCACACTGTTTATAATATTCATGAAATTGCAGTCTATAGTGTTGTACTTGTATGAGCTATTTGGATCATACTTAGATTTCTTTCACAAATAGTAGAAACATACATCAATTTGCTGCATTACAAAAAAATTCATATTTAAAAGTAAATAATAAAATTAAAATTCATAGCAGTTAACACTACATATGTATATACAATATACATATATCAGAACATGTAGAATAAAAGAATATTTATATACAAATATACATATTCAGCTACATCATAACAAGCATTTACATATGGATATACGAATATACATATGTAACATTGAAATAAGTTTCATTCCAAATATAAAACTTTTTCACATAATAGTACAACGCTTACCTCATCAGACCATGATTGTCCAGGAGTACCCATAATGTAGAATCAATTATTGTTTTCCACAGATAAAACTCCAAAATGGATTACTGGTATTTTGGACTTGCCCTTCTTATAGTGTTCTTGATTGGTGCTTCTGTTCAGTCATTAAACATAATGATTCATCATTAACAGAAATTTATATTTAAATATTATTACAATTAGGTCATAACCTATATACCTCTTCGCATAAAATTTAAGAAGGTCCACAAAAAGCCATTTCAAAAACTTTTTGGTAACCTTAGTGTCTTCTATATCATTAATCGGATGAGATACGAATGGATGCTTCTGATTGAATATTTTGCGCTCTCCTTCTGTGCCTCATTTATTGTTAAGTCATGGAAAGTAAGAAAAAATAATTAAATAACAAAAAAGAACTAAAAAGGCTATGATATTACATAACAATGAAACAAATGTATTTATAAAATACATCTAAAAATTACAATAGAAAGATGTATACATAATTGTAGCATCTGTATATTGTGAATACATCACGGATACATATTGAAGTTATCGAACAACAAAATATAAACATAATTTCAAGCTAACAAAAAGATTATGTATTTTAATTGTTCAGAATTATTTCAAGTAACCTACTTGTCATAATCAAAATATAATAAATAACAAAAACAACATAACATCAAATACAAATCTTATTAGTAATAAAAACGAATACATATCGAAAGTTTATCATGTTAAAAAAGTGACACTAATGTATTGGTGAATATTTACAGGTTACATGTCATACTTCTTAGCCATTAAATAATAACAAGAAATTACTATTTTGTAATATATAAAGTAAACAAAGTTGTTAACCATATAATATATGTTAGTGTACTTACCAATCGCTGAACGAAAATTCATTGTGAATGGTGACTCTTTGAATCTAGATGGTCGCTTAATCCTTGAAACACGCATGCGCGTTTCTTGTGCTTCATTTGTCGACGGATGTACAATTATACTTCTTTCTTGATTCACATATGCATTAAGACTTGGTAAAATCTCATCAAGAATAGTGACTTGCGAGTCTGATAAATTTTGTTCAGCTTTTCTTTCTTCAGTTAATGTTTCATGAATGTGGACTAAAGACTGATTTTGCTGATTCAACTTAGAGTCATCAACATTAAATTCTACTGGATTTAAAATCTTTTCAACATCACATTCTTTATCCTGTATATAATGTATAAATATGTTATAATGTTGCAACATTAGCAGAATAAATAAAAGCAAATAGTGCTACCTTTGAATCATCTTTTGGTGATTTATTTTCATTCATTTTTCCCAGATAATCTTTTGATGTGGCTACAATCTTTTCAGCATCACACTCATTGTTCTGTATAAAATGTATAAAAATGTTGTAATATTGCAAAGTACCAAACTAACCAAATGCAGACAATGCTAACTTGAACGGATCTTTTATTGATTTATTTTCATCCATTTCTGGAGGATAATTTATGTTCTGTATACAAAATGTAAGAATCTTGTTAAGGTGAATTTAAAGCAAAAGAAATAAACGCGGACAATGCACTTTTTCAGCATATCTTGGACTCATCTTCTGCTGATGTATTCACAGTTGTTTCTGCAGCATCTCCTGTGTTTTATATAAATATAGAAATATTTTATAAATGTGAAACATTATCAAAATAAATGAAGACGTAGAATGCAAATACCTTAGACTCAACTTCAAATCCTAAATTAGATTTTATGAAATCAAGATTAATGCTTCTGAGCACATCATCTAGAAATGAGAATTGAGAATATGATATATGTGCTTCGCCGATATTATCATCAACCAATTTTGTGTTTATACAAATCATGTTAATACAAATTAAATAACAACACCAGTTGTCTATAACTAAAAACATCATAGATATATTCAGCATACCGGTGATTCACATATATCTCTTACTTCATGCTGATCAATATCAGTTTTATCCTTTCATTAACAATAAAGTCAAGAGTATTAAATATTATTATTCTACTATATAAATAGCATGAAACAAACAAAATAAATTATTTACAAGAATATCATCTTTATCCTCATTATACACCTCCATCAAACTAGCGCTTCGATTCTCTTTGAGCTCTCCAGTAACCTGTAGCACATGTATAATTCTTATATGTATAGATAAATTTAAATTGTATAAAGAAAATAGATATGAATGTAAACAATTAACTTATCAATGTGCCTTTAGAATTCTTATAAAGATAATGCACAAACATTGGAGTGGATTCATGGTGTGGTATAGTCTTGTCAGCTTCACCCATGGGTGGATTATCAACTTGATTGTCCTTATTTTTTTTATTCACGTTAAAAAAATGTTAAAAAAAGTATGAATAACAATATTAAACTAACTATTTATAATCGCTTAGCATATGTATATATGATTATACATATCATGATTTGAAAAAGTACATAAGACAATTGTAAAAATACAATACATATTGTATATGTATTTATTCAACTACAATTGTATATGCAGAATATGTACTTAACATATCATGTTTTATACAAATTATCAAAACTAGATGTATATATGAATATACATATTAGAATTTAGAAAAATACATATTATCCATAAAAAAAAGACACTGTTTTTTTATATATTTATATCTTAAATCATAAAATACATATGTTTTATATGTATTCGACATTGCAAAATATTTTTTAAAATTATTGTACCTTCATCTCACTTATTGCATTCATTATCTCATCACACCTTGTTGATACTAGGTCACGGATGAATTTCATCTCTTCACGAATCTGATTCATAATAAATAAATTATATATGAAAACAAAACAATTCAAAACTTAAAACACAAATTACCTCATTGCGAAACTTGTCAAACACTTTCTTCGAAACAAAATCTTCTTCATCTCCAGAACTGAATGAAGACAAATCACGTGATTGAATCAGAATATATTTCTTGCTTGCTGACCGGTTTATGCCCTTCCTCTTTGAAGCTACTTTATCTTTTGGTTGAATCGTCCTCAAAATTGAAGTCCTAACAGAAAGCTGCTTTGCAACACGAGGTGGAGGGGTCCTTTTTGGTGTCTGCTCATCCAAACCTTTATGTTGTTACTTCATCTTTTTCTTGACACGTGAAGATGATGAATCACCATGATGTTTTTTGGGGGTGATTGAATATTTTTTTGGATGTGGAGGATCCTGAAAATCATCATCCGAATTAACCTCATCATCTTTGTGACTTACACCTGCAGGAACAACCTTCTTGGGTATTCGAAAGGCTGAAATCTCCTATCGTGTTGGCTCAATATTCTTAAAAGAAACCTACAATTTATATTACGTCCTCATCAAAAATTATTTTAGATGGTAACACCAATGACAGTAGGAACATAAATACTTACATTACAAAACATTTAACCTTTACATACATGCATAAGCATTGACAAATTATATTTTATATATAAACATATGCAAAAGCAGGAAATGCATTTACAAATAATCAACACAAAGAACAAAAGATATAAAGGAAACTGACCTTGACATCTACATCATTAAACATACTTTTCATAAGAGATTCATATCGTGGACGGGGAGCATTTGTTTTTCAATTCAAAAGACAGGGAGTTTGATTGTCCACCCTTGAAGCAACATTACGAGGAACAGTGGAACAACACTTGTACAACCAAATTTGAATGGTAAGAGGCATTCCATGTAGCATATAAAACTTTCAGCTTTTTATTCAAGCTTTTCGCTAATTCCTCAAATGCAACAGACCCCCAAGGATAATCACTGTAGTGATCACTCTCAACCAAATCAAAATGTAGTCGTGGAATAACTACAGTATCAATAGCAGACAACAAAATTGAGTGAATAAAATATAGATTAGCAAATTTCACGGCATCTTCATCATTGTCTTTCCCCCAAATTTTTACAGAAAAGGAAGCAAATAAATCTCTTTTCTAAATATACTTGGCACCATCAAAATAGTCCTCAATAAGTCTATTCGGAAGATCCTCATCAAATACAAAATCATCCTTGTTTGAAATACAATTCAAACCAGTAACAAGAGAAAACTCTTTAGGACTGAAATAATGATTTGTGTCCTTCACACGAATTACTATGGCATTTGCAGTACTTTTCTTAGTCTCAAGCGACATAATACATCTTTCAAACTGCGCTTAAACCACACAAATTTTTTTCTTCATGAAGACAACAAATATGCTATTATTACAAAAAATCTTATACTGATTCTTCGTTAAAGTTGACTTAATGCAATTTTTAATGTCATTTACCGTATGACATCCTATATATGGAGCAAATTTTGACAATACTCTTGCCATGTATATATGATCAGGCAAAATCTATACACAACAAAATACAATTTATGTCAAAATAGTGACATATATGTATTTATGAAATATATCTTAAAGTTACATTATCCCTAAATCAAATCTAAAAAGGGAAAAATCATATGTATTTTATTTATACATAAATATGACGAAAATCATTCATATCAAGAAGAAAGAAGTACATGACTTTGTCTAAATCAAATGAATAACAAATACAACATAATATCAAACACAAATCTTAACAGTAAACGAAACAAAAAAATATCTAAACAAAACAAATACAACTTTACATATCAAAATAGTGACACTTGTGTATTTACAGAATACAACTAATAACAATAAACATATACATATGCATTTTATGAATACAACAAGTATATACAAAATACATAAATTATACAATTTTTATAACCAACCCTTGCACAAAATATAAATTTTACATATACATATAATTAGGGGCTACAATTTCATATATGAACAACACAATATATACTAAAATTTCAAATCATAAAGAAATAGAAAAATAAATACACACCTAATAAATTGTATATATAAAATACATCTATGAACATGTTTTCAAGAAAATACAAAATTTTACAAATAGAATCATACCTCCTCCACTTTCTCTTCTTCTGATTCATAATCAAATGAAACAAGACTTGAAATTTTATTATATTCATCTTTTTCATCCGGCTTTCTATTTTTCATCGATTTTTGAATTTTTTGAGGTTTTGGGGATAAAGGTTTTCTCAAAACTTTCCGTTTCATTTTTTCCACAATATTTCTCGGATTGTTACAGTGCTTCAATCTCACTTCTTCACTGCCAACACCTCCCTTAGGCTGAATATTAGAAGAACCCAAGTTAAAATCTTCATCTTGAGTTAACCCAAGACTAAAAGATGGAAGTTCATAGGAAAATAAATCTATCAGTTCATTACCCCTAACTGAACTTCTACGATTTGCATGTTGTGCCATTATATTGGAAAATCAAAGAATCCAACACAAACAAATATATATATATATATCAAACCCTAACAGACCAAGAAAAAGAAAAATGGAAAAAAATTAAAAAAAAATCGAGAATAAAACATATAAAAGAGATTCTATGAAAAATATAGCATGCATTAATTGAAAAAAAAAATACTTGCCTTAAAAGTTGGATGTAAAGTTTATCAAGATTCTAAGAGAAAAAAATGAAGTTTGAAACAAAAAAAAAGAGTTAGAGGGAACTGAAATTGGAATATGGCGTGAAAAAAGGAGAAGGTAAAAAGTTTAGTTAAAGTCACACGCTTTTCCCAATAGAAGATAAAATATTGCTAGTTTTATTATTAGTTGTAATTTTTAAAAACTATTGCTATAAATTGTAATTAATGTCTTAAGGTTGTTAGTTTATGTAATTTTTTCATCTATAGGTATACTAGAGGTGCATGGCCCGTGTCAGTACGGGCCCAACACTATAAATATTTTTTAGCACCAAAACTCAATATTGATGAGATACAAATATAAATGTACACTGATTTAATTAAATATTATTAATTCTAATATATAAATGACTTGTAATAACTAATTAGGGGTAATATAGTAAATCACAGAGCAATTAGGGGTAATATAGGCAGATATGTCATCTATTTTTTAATTAAATATTATTAATTTTATAATACATAAATGACTTATAATAATTAATTAGGGATAATATAGTAAAATCACAGTTAAAGCAGCTGAAACAAACGTCATAAATATCTATTTTTAATTAAATATTATTAATTCTAATATATAAATGATTTAGAATAATTAATTAGGGGTAATACAATAAAAAATATTATTAATTCTAATATATAAA
>NC_061111.1:244472104-244555890 GCF_002878395.1 Capsicum annuum | reverse complement strand
AAAAGTAGTTTAACTTGTTAGTTATTGTGATTTATAATAATTTTTATGTAATTATCGCTCCTTGTGTCCCAATTTATGTGGCTTCGATAAAATTTTGAGAGTCAACTAAAATTTTTATATATCTTTTAAATATTTTAAGTTGTTAATTATTTTGATTTGCAGTACTTTTTCTTTTGTCTCAATTTACGTGGCATTGCTAAAATAATGAGCGTCAATAGGATATTTCTATATGTCTATTAAATATTTTAAGTTTTAATTATTATGATTTGAACATGATAGACAATTAAATAAATGAATTTTTTTTACTTTCAACATGTAGTTATAGTTAATTAAAATAATAAAATTGATTTACTTTAAATATTTAGTTGCAATTAATTAGGATAATTTTTTATTTTGTCATGATTTATGTTACACGATAAAATTTTGAGAGTTACATAGAATTTTTACCCATTTTTATAAAAGTAGTTTAACTTGTTAATTCTTGTGATTTATAATAATTTTTACGTAATTATCAAATAGTATATTTACTCCTTGTGTCCCAATTTATGTGGCTTCGATAAAATCTTGAGAGTCAACAAAAATTTGTATATATCTTTTAAATATTTTAAGTTGTTAATTATTATAATTTACAGTACTTTTTCTTTTGTTTCAATTTATGTGACATTGCTAAAATAATGAAAGTCAATAAAATATTTCTATATGTCTATTAAATAGTTTAAGTTATTAATTATTATGATTTGTGGTAGCAAATTAGTTTTGAACATGATAGACAATTAAATAAAAGGAAAAGTTTTTACTTTCAATATGTAGTTATAATTAATTAATATAAATTAATAGAATATATTAAATACTTAAACCATTACGATGAACAATGAAATTATTATAAATTGGGGCATAGTATATAATTAAGTGAAAGTAGATGGATATTTTCGTAATTATGGAAACCACGTCTTCTATAAATAGCCGTTAGATGGATATTCCTGCTGTCATTCTCTCTCCTTCATTGTTTCTCTCTCTCTGTAACAAAAAAAGTCTAAGAAAACGTATCGCATCAAAAGGAATCAAGAAAATGTAAGATATATAATTTCCCTTTTTTCCTTTCTTTTTTTTTTTTTGATTTTTTGATTTTGAATTTCGGTGTAAATGATGATTGTATGATAGAGATGATTCTAGGCCCAACCGACCTTGGATTTGAATACAATTTCGGTGTAAATGATGATTTTTTGATTTTGAATTTAGGTGTAAATGATGATTTTTTTTTTTTTCTGAAATGCAGCTGGACAGGTTCATTCCCAATCGCTCTATGCACATTACATGCTCAGTGGTGGGAAGGTTAAAAAGGAACACGTTGGAGTAAATTCTTCATCTTACTTGAAGCTGTTAGCACAAGAACTCAACATGAACAGAACGAGGATCCTTGCTTTTAAGAATAAACCTCCACCTTCGGCTCACAGAGTTTCTCAATCTCCATCACACATTCAACAGGTTAAAAAGCGGAGATACATTCCCCAAGTGAGTTTTTCTTTACTGTCTAACTCTACTTATTGTATTAGTGTGTAAATAAATATGTTTTTATCTTGGCTAACTTAGACAACTTTTTGCTTGTTAACAGTCTGCGGAGAGGACCCTGGAGGCTCCTGACATCCCTGATGATTTTTGTCTCAATTTGTTAGATTGGGGGAGCAGTAATGTTATTGCCATTGGGTTAGGGAATTCTGTATATCTGTGGGATGCTTCTGATGGGTCGACTACTGAGCTTCTCACGGTTGGTGATGATTTTGGGCCCGTGACTAGCGTCAGCTGGTCACCAGATGGAAGACACCTGCAGTTGCCTTGAATAATTCCCACGTTCAGCTGTGGGACACCTTGCAGGGGTCTAGCCAATTGGTAAGTGGTTTCTTTCGCCGTCTTCCTTCTTCTAGTCTAATTATTATCACAAGTCTAACATCTTTCTTTCTACACAGCTGAGGACGTTACGGGGACACAGATTAAGGGTTGGCTCACTCGAGTGGAATGGTGGCCACATACTGACGACAGGAGGGATGGATAGTAAGATCTTCAACAATGACGTGCGTGTAAGATCCCACGTAGTTGGAAAATACAGGGGACACAACCAGGAGATATGTGGATTGAAGTGGTCCGAGTCAGGCCAGCTGTTGGCTAGTGGAGGGAACGATAATTTGGTCCATATATGGAGCCTATCGATGGGGTCTCCTAACCACTCACGCCAATGGATCCACCGTATGACAGATCATACAGCTGCTGTAAAAGCTCTTTCTTGGTGTCCTTTCCAGAGTAACATGGTTGCCTCAGGTGGCGGCGTTGGAGATCAGTGCATAAAGTTTTGGAACACCAATACCGGGGCATGCTTGAACACTGTCGATACAGGTTCACAAGTCTGTTCCTTGCTTTGGAACAGACACGAGCGTGAGCTTTTGAGTTCTCACGGCTTTACTGACAACCAGCTCACTGTTTGGAAGTATCCTTCTATGACAAAAATTTCAGAACTTTTCGGTCATACATCACGAGTTCTTCATATGGCTCAGGTATGATTTGTTAACCAATAACACCACATCGTGTTCGTTTAGGCTCATATTTCGCTGTGCCTTACCGACTTTCCTTCTCGACATGTTTCAGAGTCCAGATGGCTATACTGTGGCGACTGTAGCAGCGGATGAGAGACTAAGCTTATGGAATGTTTCTGGGAATCCTGAAGAGAATAAGCCTGTGCTAAAGAGAAAGCTAGAGCCATTTTTTGACTTGGTACAGATTAGATAAAGTAGCAAATGTAGTTTTGTTATTTTTCTACTAAATAGAAACATGAGCCCTTGAACGACCAAGGGAAAATCCGTCTTTGAGCAGCAAAAGAGATGTTTTCCCATCCTTTTCTCAATGTTTCCAGAAGACTCAATCCCACTTTCCTTTCACAATCAACCGTACAGCTTTTCTTCTTTCTTCCTCAAGCTCTCAAACACCACTCCAATCTTGGATCCAAACAACAACAACAACACTAACTTCTCAAGGTATGTTGCTTGTACTGCTCGCTTTGCATAATATCTATCTAGAATCATTAATTTGTGTCATTCTTTTTTTTTTTTTTAATCCTACGGAAGAGCTCTGTTCCTTTTTGCTTCAAGTTTTACCTAATAAAAATTTACAAGGTAATGAGTACTGTTTGGTATTTGAGTATGTTTTTTTCCCATCTATTGAACTCTGAATCATCTGCCGTTTATGCTATTTTGTTATAGCATAAGAATGCGAACAAGCAAAAAGAGCCGAGTGGTGATATAACTATTGTATACATTAAAGCAAAAGATGAAATCTTTCACGAGGTACCAACTTTTTTTAACTTTTCTGTTTTGCCGTACTGCTAAATGTTTCGGATTCTTCCTTTTATTGTTTCTTCAATTAAGCTATTGGTCCTTCAGTTTTCCTTTGCATACAAAGCTGGTTAGGACTGACGATCTAAGTGTTTTTCTTGTAGCATCAAAGATTTTATGTATTTTATCGTGGTGGTTTATATTTAGTCTATATATGTTGATTTTCTGCAAAAGAATACACCAATGAAATGCCACTCGCACACATACTAGGGAAAATTCATTGAATCTGTTTGAAATTTCTCAGTCGATTTTGGTGAAAGTACCCAAAACCGGTTGACCAGATTGGGTGCGGCACCAAAAGTGGAGTCCGACCAACTTAGCTTGTAATTGTTTCGTTTGGTTAGTCAAGGGAAATTGTCAAATTCACTTGATTCCCTCAAGAAGATCACTTTTGCAAGGTTTTTGAATTTTGGGAGTGGATACTCTTCAAATCTTGGTGCTATAGAAATCCCTTTTCAAGTGTGTTTACTACAAGTAGATAGTCAAGGTGGTTTAATATGCTGCTGAGTGCTTGTATATAGTCAAGGAGGCTTGGTGTAGGATGCGAGAGATTTTTCCTTCAGCAGCTGCTCTTTTCTCCTTTTCTTTGATTATATTGAAAGGAAATGTTTAGATGAATGATTTCTCTATTTTATTGTTTGTGATTAATACTTTGCAATCCCGTTTTAGCTGAATTCTTGAAAAAAAATTGTGCTCTTCTCATGCTGAGCAATTCAGTGTTCTTTAGTTGGTCCCTAAAGGCAGTTATGCTTCCATTGCAGGGAGTTCGTTTTCATCGTGTGATTATGAGCTTCATGGTGCAAGGTGGTGATATTTCTGCTGGCGATGGTACTGGGGGAGAATCCATCTATGGGCTAAAATTTGAAGATGAAAATTTTAACGTATGCACGATTCTTCCCACAGAAACAAGATTACAAGATGGCTCTTAGGAAATATCGAAAATCTCTGCGCTATTTGGATATCTGCTGGGAGAAAGAAGGGATAGATGAAGGTAGGGATTGTATAATGTTCCGTTTACATTAATGGCTCTGAAGTATATCTTTTTCCTTCAAAGATAAATAGCTATGGAATCTTGATCTGACCATAAAAACTGTTGTCACGTGACTTATTATTCTGCTATTATCTGCTTGTTCCTCTTGCAGATAGGAGTGCATATTTGAGAAGGATGAAATCACAGATATTTACCAACAGCTCTGTGAGTTTCCTATCGGTTGCTTTTAGTTTGTTGCACTATTGTACCTACATTATAGGCAATACTCATCATACAGTTTGCCTTCTTGGTAACAATCTGCTTTTGGTTACTAATGGTCGTAGTATGTTTTTACTGCATCTAGATCATTTCAGGATAGTGGAGAGACTAAACAGCATTAAAGCCATTATTGAAAAAATGTACTATTCTTTTTAATTGCGCTTTCCTCTTCATCTAGGCCCCGTTTTGCTTTTATGTCTTATAATTGCAGATTGTGCATGTGTCTTTGATTGAAACCACATTTCTAATTTTATCACATATCTTGAGTTCAGCACTTGCCTTCATAACTCCAGTTTCAATGCTTTCCAACTTCATATTATTTTGCCTATTAACCATCCAAACCAAATAATTGATATCTGTTATGGATAACGAGGCTTCTAAACTAAAACTAGGAGATCTGGAGGGAGCACTCCTGGATGCTGACTATGCAATGCGGGACGGAGAAAACAATGCAAAAGCTGTATTTCGTCAGGGGCAGGTTGGTATGCTATCTTTTTGTCGTATGACCCTGGTTTTTCAAAACTGGCGATATCCCTTTAAAGACAATACTGCTATTCCTTGTTCCATCCATGGATGAGTTGAATAGTTTAATGCTAACATTGTTTTAATTCTTCTGATTATATATAGTCCATGCTATAATAATGTTATTATTTTTTTGATTACTTTCCTATTACTACTTGCTGATCATGATTGAAACGCTTATTCCTCTCCTAACGTTGCAGCTGAAAGATTACCGGCTAGCTGACTTGGTAAGCTGGACATAAAGCAGTAATATGGTATTTTGGCAGATACACGTTGATCACGTTGATCAGGTTTGCGTCACATCTATTTTCAATAATAATCATGAAGCATTTCTGTTGGTTTCTATTAATTATTCTGGGAAGTATGTAGCCTTTGAATACTTGCTTTCTTAAGTTAACAGTCACTTTTGTTGGTTCACTATTTTTTCGTTGCTTTTGTGTCTTTATTCTTGTTCTCATACTATCGCCACTATCTAAATCGAATTCCTGATTAATATGGAACATACATCAAAACCAAAGCTAAACATGCATACTGCTTAATATCAAGTGCAGTGCTCAACAATAAGAGAGGATTATTCTATAATGTGAAGTTTGAAAGTGGAATTTTGGCATAAAAGACGATAACTTTCTTTTACTAGAAAGAGAGGTATAAACCAGAAACAAGATATAATAAGAGTGACATAATTAATGATGGCATATTTGTGGCTAATGGATATGTAAACTGTACAGAAGGCTACCAAGGAGATACAGAGCATCACTAACATTTCAGTAATAAATTAGCTTTACCTTGGTGTAGTGAAATTTGTGTCATTCTTATGTTTTTTTAAGCCTACAGAGGAACTCCGGAAGTCTTTCTGCTTTACGTTTACCTAATAAAAATTTACAAGGCAATGAGTACCTTTGGTATTCGAGTATGGTTTTTTTTTCCGTCTATTGAACTCTGAATCATCTGCCGTTTTATGGATTTTGTTATAGCATAAGAATGCGGACAAGTAAAAAGAGCCGACTGGTGATATAACTATTGAATACATTACAGCAGAAGATGAAATCTTTCACGAGCTACTATCTTTTTTTAACTTTCCTGTTTTGCCGTACTGCTAAATGTTTCTGATTCTTCCTTTTATTGCTTCTTAATTAAGTTCTTGGTCCTTCGGTTTTCCTTTCCATGCAAAGCCGGTTAGGACTGACGAGGTAAGTGTTTTTCTTGTAGTATCAAAGATTTTATGTATTTTATCGTGGTGATTTATATTTAGTCTATATATGTTGATTTCCTACAAAAGTATACACCAATTAAATGTCACTCGCACACATACTAGAATCATTCAATTGGGATAGAGGTTATGATAAATTGAAGGTTCTACTGCATCACTTTGTTGATCTCTTTCCAAGAACGATGGTTTGCATTTATAAAATAGTAATAATTTGCCACTCGGAACTTTAAAAGTGCAGTTGTTAACTATCTGTTGAGAGACCATGTGTTGGCTTTTCGGATCACTCTATAAAACTTTTGTAGAGTTTCATGTATTGGGAAAGCTAACCTATTTGGAAAAGGATACAAAATTGTCCCATGGCTTTGTTCTAATGGCAAGAACGTTGAGCTGATGTGTGAGTTAGATGTATGTCAAGGTTTCAAACCTTACAGGCAAAAGCCTGTCATCTAAGTGGAGAAGGGTAGAGGGGTAGGTCCATTATCCACCGAGATTCGAACAGTGTGGCCTATGCTACAGTAAACAACAAAGTTTGTTGAGGTTATGAAGTCACTTAGTCGAACTAGGAAACTATAAGGAAAGGAAGGCTAAGGTTATGAAGTAAGGCCACCTTAAGGGTAGATGAAAAGGTTCATTATCCACCAAGGCTCAAACCGTTCTCCACCGGCTCTCGAAGATCCTATTAAAAGGGGAAAAAAGGGAGTGGGGGCATCGATTTGAATCAAAGGTATAATGCTATCTTTTTGTCACATGGCCCTGGTTTTCCTAAACTGGCAGTATCCCTTTAAAGACAAAACTGCTATTCCTTCTTCCATCCATGGATGAGTTGAATACTTTAATGTTAACATTGTTTTAATTCTTCTGATTATATATAATCCATGCTATAATAATGTTATTGTTTTTTGGATTACTTTCCTATTGCTACTTGCTAACTGATTACAGATCATGATTGAAACACTTATTCCTCTCCTAACGTTGCAACTGAAAGATTACCGACTAACTGATTTGGTAAGCTGGACATAAAACAGTAATCTGGTTTTTTGGCAGATACGCTTTGATCAGGTTTGCTTCACATCTATTTTCAATAATAATCATGAAGCATTTCTGTTGGTTTCTATTAATTATTCCGGGAAGTATGTAGCCTGTGAATACTTGCTTTCTTAAGTTCCTCTCAGAGACAATCTCAGTTTGAGTCAAGTCTACTCTTTTTTCTGCTTAATCTACTTATATGATATCTTTGTAAGGGTTTTTCTGAATTTGATTTAACTTGCTGGGATTGGATTTTATGTAGGTCTGTATTTGTTCTGCGATGTTGATCAAGTGAGTTGACAGGGAAAGAGTGAAACATGTTGTCGGTGCTATGCTCTCTAATTCTTTCTCCGCTAATGGTGTCCCGGTTACTCTGGTTGGTTTCATGTGTTTCCTTTATCTAGGGTTGTGTAAAGTCTGCATACATTGCCCTCCCCAGACCTCAGTTATGGGATCGTACCAGGTATATTGTGGTTGTTGTATAGTAATTGCAATAACTTACAAGTGTGCTACATGACACAGCCTTTTTCTCTATATTTAGAATGACAGAAGAAGAAAGTAAATCAGCTCCACCCTCTCATTTAGAAAATAAATTTGCTTTCCTTGTGGCTTCACAATTGAAAAGCACTACTTTATGGTGATCATAGCAAAGAAAAGTGTTTATCTAATTGTTCTATCCACGCCTTTTGTATTTTCTGGAATAAATCCATTCTTATAACAGAGGAAAGGCACTTGTTGCAAGCAAAGTCCCATTGCCAAGCTAGCGTGCTGATCTTGACAAGCGTCATGGATTTACACAGAAAGAGGAATAGTACTGATACCTTGCTATTGGCTGGTGAGAATGTTCTTTCACTTATTGTTGCTGATGATTTGCTTGTATTGCTGGTTTTAGTTAACGTATAACTTAACTGTAATCATACTAATAAAAGAATTAATTAAACTGTAACCCATCTCGCAGATAAGGATGTCTGCAGAGATTGAGGAAAGAGTCGGAAATCTATTGAGTATTTCACACGACACAGTAGATGCGGGACTTCCTCTTCAACATTTTGTAATTCTGCCCAATTATGACGACAAATACGAGTCCGTGCGTACCTTATCCCTTTTTAGCTCTACTGGCCATGGAATGAACATAATTGCGGGTGTTAATTTGGGTCTGGAATCCATAGCGCGACCTGTCCTTGTCATAAGCTTGACTATTGCTTCTGCTTTCTGGCTTGGTTGCACTTCAAGATTAACAGATGAAGCTGAAAATCTAACTGGGGGATTGTTTGGCACTGTTGTAGCAACTATGAGAATGCTCAGTATAGCAGCGTAGGTTCTCACCATGGATATGTTTCGTTCAATAGCTAATAATGCTGGTGGAATTGTTGGAATGAGCCACTAGGTGATGCTAATGTTTCTGAGGAAAAGCATGAAGTTGCGAATATTATCAATATTCCTGAAGGTACTCCAAAGCTTTTCTTTGTGATTTTTGAAATGGTAAAAAGTTTGATTACCAAGATAGCTCCTGCCTTCAGGTAACCGGAATTGATGATTTCATGTGCTTTTGATGAGTTTTAAAATTCATAAATATTATCAATAATATTTGGATGTTGTCTATGATGTAATTTTTGGTATTACACCAGCTATTACTAAGATGTCTTCCTCACATTTGCTGTGATTCCTTCTCTCTGAACTGCCGCAAAGTGACCTAATTTCTCTTCTTTAAGTCTTTTGGTCTCTCAAGAATGGGTAAGGAGAAGATTCACATCAGCATTGTGGTCATTGGCCACGTCGACTCTGGAAAGTCAACTACCACTGGTCACTTGATCTATAAGCTTGGTGGTATTGACAAGCGTGTTATTGAGAGGTTTGAGAAGGAAGCTGCTGAGATGAACAAGAGGTCATTCAAGTATGCCTGGGTGCTTGACAAGCTTAAGGCTGAACGTGAGCGTGGTATCACCATTGATATTGCTTTGTGGAAGTTTGAGACCACTAAGTACTACTGCACCGTGATGGATGCCCCCGGACACAGGGACTTGATCAAGAACATGATTACTGGTACCTCCAAGACCCGTGAACATGCTTTGCTGGCTTTCACCCTTGGTTTCAAGCAAATGATTTGCTGCTGCAACAAGATGGATGATACCACTCTCAAGTACTCCAAGGCTAGGTATGATGAACTAGTGAAGGAAGTTTCTTCCTACCTCAAGAAGGTTGGTTTACAACCCTGACAAGATCCCCTTTGTCTCTCTATCTCTGGTTTTGAAGGAGATAATATGATTGAGATCTCTACCAACCTTGACTGGTACAAGGTTCCAGCCCTTCTTGAGGCTCTTGACCATATTAATGAGACCAAGAGGCCATCAGACAAGCCCCTCCGCCTTCTTCCACTTCAGGATGTTTACAAGATTGGTGGTGGTATTGAAACTGTCCCTGTTGGTCGTGTGATCAAGCCTGGTATGGTTGTGACCTTTGGACCTCCTGCTTTGACAACTGAAGTCAAATCTGTAGAGATGTACCACGAAGCTCTCCAGGAGGCACTCCCTGGTGACCATGTTGGATTCAACGTTAAGAATGTTGGTGTTAAGGATCTGAAGAGTGGTTATGTTGCCTCAAACTCCAAGGATGACCCAGACAAGGGGGCTGCTCGTGAACCATCCTGGACAGATTGGAAATGGATATGCACCAGTTCTCGACTGCCATACTTCCCACATTGCTGTCAAGTTTGCTGAGATTTTGACCAAGATCGACAGGCGTTCGGGTAAGAAGGAGCCTAAGTTCTTGAAGAATGGTGATGCTGGCATGGTTAAGATGATTCCCACCAAGCCAATGGTAGTTGAAACCTTTGCTGAATACCCACCATTGGGTCGTTTTGCTGTGAGAGACATGCGGCAAACTGTTGCTGTCGGTGTTGTCGAGAATGTTGACAAGAAAGGACCCAACTAGTGCCCAGAAGAGAAAGTGAACAGGGAAAGGGTAATCCTGGAGTTTTCAATGCTTTTCTATTGTCAAAAAGTGTGTTATGTAGACTCTATTTTGTTTAGTTCTGCTATATTTTTATCTTTGATTTGCTTTCTAGCTTCTTTAAACAAAAAAGCGTAGTATCTGAAAGTCTTTTTGTAATATTTCATACATGTACATGAAAATGCCATATTCCACCATGTTTGCACTTTGTCCAAGTACATTGATTGTCTTAGGCTTTTATCTTCATTACCAATACAAACACTGGAATAGAAAATTGAAGATATATGTAATTATTAAAAAATATTGTCATTTTAAATAATTATGATAATTTAAGTCGTGGTATGATTCTCATAACAAATTATATCAAAATCTAATGAGTTGGGCCGTGCTCAGCACGGCCAATACCTATCTAGTGTCTTAAAAAGAGTGTTGTTCTTAATTGGTCAACATCATATGGGCCCTTCACCTCACTTACGTCGATTGCAGTGAAGACGATTGAGATTCATCCATCTTTAATCGAAGCTCGTAATGAGATGATTGAGATTCATTCGTCGTTAATCGAAAATTCATAATGAGATGATTGAGATTCATTCGTCTTTAATCGGAGATTTTAGATAGATCAATATCAAAAAGTTGGAAAAAAATTATTGGAACTATCGCCTCCAACAATGTGTTTTGCAATATATGGATTCAAATTTGATCGATCGCATAAAATTGTAGACATGATTTTATCTTTTTTTGTGATGGGCCCTTCTCCGAACCTTGCACATAGCGAAAGTTTTAATGCACCGAGCTATCATTTAATTTAATATAATTTTATTTTTATTTTGACGTACTGACATAACTGAAGATCAAAGTCGATTTTCCATCTCAAAACTTCGTCGCTTAATTGAACTATACATGATCTGATTCTTTTATCCTAATATAAATATCGAACAATTGGTGAAATTAAGAAAAAAGAAAAAACAAAGGTCAATGGATGGAAGCATCAATATAGGTTGAAATCATGATCTCCATAACCACAAAATGTATATTTTTATTATTGCTAATTATTATTATTCCTAGAATATCTACGTACCAATAAAATTTGTATGTTTGTTAATTTGTAGATTCCTATTTGTTGATAACCATTTAGCATGGATTATACATGAAATGTATATCAATTGTTGGAATTTTAAAGAACAATATTTGAAAGAGAAAATGCACTGTTTTCATTCTGAACTATAAACGAAATTGTTGAGACACACTCTAACTTAAAGCGGTCCCTATTACCCCGGATTAATTAAAATTGAATTTTTGGCAACCTTAAGTGCCTACATGGCACACTGTGTGAATCAACACACTAAAGGTCCACGTAGTCACATGTATATGCCACGTAGGTACTAATGTTGCCAAAAATACGATTTTAATTAGTCCAGGGGTAATAGGACCCCCTTTAAGTTTGGATGTGTCTCAACAATTTCGTTTATAATTCAAGACGGAAACAGTGTATTTACTCTATTTGAAAAGTTATGGATTGTCTTTGATAGTCTAATCATTGTTATTTAAAAAAATTAAAGTTTCCTGTTCACGTTGTTGGAGAGATCATGATGAAAAAGTTAGTAATTCATTTATTTCTAAATAAGTGGTATTTTTAATTTAAGCATATCGCTTAAGACAGTACTTATTTTTTAAAAAATGAAGCATATTTTTACTAACTTATTCAATTATCCTGGTACTTTGGAAGAAAAAATGTAACTCTTTAGCAGCTTTGGTTATATAAAACTCTTTTATATTCAAGGAATGATAAAATTAAAAGAACGTCACTGATGTCTTCTTTATTATTCTAAAGACGAAACACTCATACAATCCATTAAATTTGTCTGAAAACTCTATCCATTTAAACATTTAGTCTCATTCCTATTGAACACAATACTATAGACAATTTTATTCATATCAGAAATAACAAATTGAAAACTCATTTCATAAATAAAATGCAGTGGTTGATTTCATGAATCATTCTTGGAGTTTGAACACCATAAATAAATCAAAAAAATAACATAAACATACAACGTAACTTACAATATTTACAAAAATCTCTCTCCTTATAAAGTAATTACAAAAATTTCAACTTATTATGCATCTTCGTTGAATGTATCTTTAGCTAATTATGTATCTTGATAGATCAAAAAATAAAAAAATATATCGGGAGCTAATTATGTATTTTTGAAAAGAAAAAAATGTATCTTCATTGGATGCATTATGTATTTCAAAATACCCAAAATCAAAAAAAAAAAAAAAAAAAAACGGAAACTAGTTATGTATCTTTACAACGGAAAAAATGTATCATCGTTGGATGTATCGAGAGCTAATTATATATCTCGACTGACTCAAAATTAAAATTTTTATAATTAGATAAAATATCAAAATTTTCTTAATTAAGCTTTAAATTATGGGATTTATGTTGTTTTCTAGAAATCCATTGTGCACCTGTCACATATATCTTTTGGGCTCCTTTGTGTTTTGGGTAAAGTAAAGGGCCCAAAACATAATTAGCCACAAGAATATGATCCAAAACTAGCCCAACAAGCCAACCCAATTTGCAATTCAGGTCCATTTAATGGATTCTTTTGTCCTCTTTTCTCCATTTTATTTACTTTCACTTTGATGTAGGGGTGTGCATCGGTCGGTTCAGTTTATTAATATTTTATTTTTAAGTATGTTAAATCAATAATCAAATCAATAAAATATTTTTTATCGATTTTTGATTTATTGATTTTTAGTCCTTAATGGTTCGGTTTTCGATTTAACCGATAAGAAAATACTCATAAAATAGAAATAGTAATAAATAACATTAAAAAATGACTCTTAGTTGCAACCAAAAATCTTGCATGATGTGTTTTAATTTATAAGAATTTTCAAGTTTGAACTAAATGTTGATAGGAAAAATTAAGAGTTTGTATACTCAAATAATAGATTTGTTAATTTGTAAAAATTAAAGAGAAATTAAGAGAAATATATAATAAGTTTATATATATATATATATATATATATTCTTATTGGGTTATCGGTTTACCCAATAAGAAAAAATTGAACCGAACCAATAACCCAATATTTTTTTTTATATAATAATTTTAAAACAGTGAACCCAATAACAATA
Organism: Capsicum annuum; assembly: GCF_002878395.1. Classification (NCBI taxonomy): domain Eukaryota; kingdom Viridiplantae; phylum Streptophyta; class Magnoliopsida; order Solanales; family Solanaceae; genus Capsicum; species Capsicum annuum. Next base: position 244,542,415 of record NC_061111.1, on the reverse strand, counting down.
AATCAATAACATTTTTATCGGTTCGATTTTTGCACACTCCTACTTTGATGCAAATGGTATACCGCATATTAATGTGGTTATATTGTTTTCTCTCTTTTGAATTAAGGTTGGTGGCCGGACTAGCTTGCACTCATCACTTCATATATTTCAACTGTTTCATTGGGTACTTATTGTTGTCTTTAGAATATAAAATCTATATTAACACCAACAACTTCAAACACAAATTCTAACAACTTATGAACCATCAAAATGAAGTTTAAACTATTTTTTGGAAGATAGAAAAAACCATCAAAAAAGAGACGAAGAAATGAAAGAATTAAGTTCACCCAATTCACGATGTGTTGTAAAGAAATTTATCCCCCTCAAGTATCCGAGGTTAATGGAATATATTCTTTCAGGATAAAATGATTTACTTCAGCAAATAGTGGTACCTCAAATTTGCCGAACTTTAAACCCACTCAATGATTTGTAAATTACAATTGAGTTTTTAGGAAGAAGAGGTTGTTTTTCACTTCAAAAAATTGTGTCTTTACCCGAGGAAAAAAATCAGGTATCTATAGCCAAAAGGTGGTGCTTCAGAAAAGAATCAATGGTTCTTGAAAAGACACATTGTTTCGAACCGTAGTCGATCGGACCCTACCTGCGCCCGCAGATGGTCCATATGCAATCGCAGGTCATATTTTATTTTTAAAAATGAACCTTGATATTTCTGTTTTCACACAGTGCCTCGAAAGGTCACGTGTCTTTGAGGTGCGTTGTGACATGTGTTCGCACATATACTCGGGTGGGTCCGCAAATGAAGGAAATTATCCTATTGGATTTTTTTTTTCGATTGAAAATATTAACTCTCAAATTTAAATGAATTTTGTCTAAATATAATCTCTCGATTGATTTTGACAAATCCAAATGTGACTCGAGAGAGCGATGACGACGGGAGACTTGCCTTCTTCTTGCTTCACTATCCACATGTAGGAATGTATCTTAATTTAAGCACAAGAATGTTCCTTTCTCCCACCAATGTATGAGAACGGTTCTTTCTTGAAGTGAAAACTCAATTCACTTTTCCTCCATTTTGTTCCCTTCATTTTTCATCGCTTAAAACCAAACAATTACACTAATACAAATGTCAGGTAACTCGCAAAAGATTGGCATATAGAAAGAAATCACCTTTCTTTTCTTTGTTGAGATTTTAACCTCTACTTTCCCATAACTTTCTCTCACGTTATTTGATTATTGTTAGAGGTGACAAAAACAAATCTAATTAGTCTAATCTATTTAAGTTTGAACTGGTTATGAGTCCACATATTTATTAGCTCAACTCATTCCAGTCCAACCCTTTAAATGAGTTGATGTAGTCCAATTATTTTTTGAGAAATTTCAACAAAATATCTTAAAAAGAATTTTTTTTCTTATTTGATATGTTATATGTAACCGATAAAGTTATATATGACTATAATAAAGAAAAAAATAATTTTATTATGTACCAAAAATTTATAAGAAAATAAATAAAACAATCAAATCTTTGTAAAAATAAAAAATTACATATATACACAAGATAATTTTACCTTATTACATAAAATTTCATATTGTTTTTTTACAAAAATTCTAAAATAATTACTTAAATCCCTTAAATTCACTCTTTCTCTCTCATGACTCATCCCCTCATACATACCAAAATACCATATTTTGTTCTTATTTTAGTGCATTGATTTTTGCTCCATATATGTGCTCCTTTATTTACGCCTACAATCAAGCTAATGTAATATTAATACTCTCTCATCTCCCTCCTATTTGCGTCACTTTTATAATTGGAATTGAAGATGTACACTTTCAATTCATGTAATAAAGGAAATTGAATAATTCTTTTTCCTTATTATCGTGTAGCCAACGTAATGTTACACTAATACTAATTTTTTCTTAAAATTATTATAATCTTGTAGATAATTAATGTCTAAGGTAAATATTTTATATGTATAGTGTGATATTATACATTTTGGAAGATTATATTTTAACGTATAAGTTATAATATATCAGGCATTATACATTAGTTATTTTTGGAAGGCTAATGTATAATATAATTCTTCTGCTGTGTATTTCATTATGTTATACATTGAGAAATTCTTATTATATTTAAGAGGCATTTTATGTATTATACAATTAGAAAGTATTAATATTGTATAAGGTTACATTATACCTTCTGATAAGGATACAGAAGTATACATGTTTAATGTTAATACTTAAACGCAGGGGCGGATCCAGAATTTCCAGTGAGTTGGTTCAGTAGTACATATACGAACTAGTCGAAGGAGGTTCAACCTCTATTATTTATACATAATTTTTTTTTTATCATGTAAAAATAGTATAATTTTTCGACGAAAGGGGTTCGGATGAATCCCCGGAATACATGTACATCCTCCACTGCTTAAACGTATAGTATGAATTATATATTACTGCAGATTATTTTTTAAATGTATAATGTCCTCGCGTACATATGTAACTGTTGTATAATATTATCTTTAATAAGTATCAGTTTGCTGCTATCTTTTTCTCTCTTAATTTGAGTCTGCTTTTATTTTTTCAGGGCATGAAATATCGTATTGACAAATACCGAAAATTATTTCTTCAACTCTATTTATATCCTCACTTCATTGTCATTCCTTATAATAATGGGAGAAGAATTACCTTCAACAATGTATTTTACCTTAATTTTTTTACGAACTTCTTCAATATTCAATTGCATCGTGATCGTAGCAATTATTTTCAAGAAGGTTATGCTTTCCGAAACAATAATTGCAGCACTTTTATAAGATTGATAGATAATTTTTGACTCCCAAATACCGAAATGATGCAACAATATGAGAATATTTATATTTTTTCGAGAATTGAAAGAAGACGACGATTTTTTTTTAAGAACGTAATTCAACAATGAGAACAATTAGCGGTGATGTTCAAGATTTCTTTTTGAATTTAAATTTCAGTTACTATATTTAATCATACACCATATAATGATAGATAAGAAAAATAGTATCTGATTTCTCTTTGCATAAATATAGATAAATCTGTTTTATCATACATTCCAACAACGTATAAGGGCCTATTTAATGTATAAGTATATTTTATAACTCAAAGCTCATATAGACTAGCTCAAATGGGTTGGACCGACCCGTATTGACAATTCTAGTATCAATACTATGTATCAGGGCAGAGTTAATATACAATGAGGGAATTAATTCGATCCTTCGTCGTTGAAAAATTATATTATTTATACCTAATTATAATTAATTTTATATATATATATAGTAGATGTTGAAATAATTAATTCAAAATCCTCCCTCCGCGACTAGCACGTAATTGATTAAAATATTTTTAAAAGTTCTTAAAATTAATCATCGGTCTTATCCTCTCAATTAACACCCAAGAGTGGGCCCTACGTCGTTGAGTCGGTGAAGTAACCGCCAAAAATCTGGCTCGGGTTGACCCGATTCATTGCACTATTCCAAATACCGAAATTACCCTTCTTTAACGGAAATAAATAAAGTCGGTCGATGGTACCCGTTGAAGGGCATATTAGTCCAATCAAATAAATATCTTCATCTCTTCGTCGCATAAGATAAAAAGAGAAGACTTGGTAAAAAAGTTTAGGGCCGACTTAGGGTTTTGACATTAAGCTCCATCACAAGAAGCAGCTTAAAAATCAATCCGTCGACTTCTCTTTTACCGATCGATCGTTGTTACGATTCTGGTATTATTTTTTTTGTAAGTATTTTAATGGCGATTTTTGTATTCAATGCAGTATTTCTGATCTTGTTTATTTATGTGTGTGTTATGCTTTTTGTTAGTGAATTCTATTTGATTTTGTTCATGTAGCTTTTAATTGTGTTGGTAAACACTTGTGGATTATTGTATATATGATATATGTATAGAAATTAATCATGTATGTTGTTTAATTATTTGTAATGGGAATATACTGGGTATGTTGTTGTTTAATTATGTGTGTGTGGTGTTTTTGTTAGTGAAATCTATTTGATATTGTATATATGATATATGTATAGTAATTAATCATGTATGTTTAATTATGTGTGTATCTGTGTAGATTTTGATATATATATGTGTGTGTGTGTGAGAGAGATGTTTTTGCTAGTGAAATCTATGTGATGTTGTTCATGTAGATTTAATTGTGTTGGTTAACACTTGGAATTTGTGTGTGCGTGTGGATTATTGTATATATGATATATGTATAGAAATTAATCATGTATATTGTTTAATTATGTGTGTGTGTGTAGATTTTGATATATATATATATATATATATATATATTGTGTTTGTGTTTGATGTTTTGGTTAGTGAAATCTATTTGATTTTGGTTCATGTGGAGAGAGAGATGTTTTTGTTAGTGAAATCTATTTGATTTATGTGATACATGTATAGAAATTAATCATATATATTGTTTAATTATGTGTGTGTGTTGATTTTTTTTTTGTGTGTGAGAGAGAGATGTTTTTGTTAGTGAAATCTATTTGATTTATATGATACATGTATAGAAATTAATCATGTATGTTGTTTAATTGTGTGTGTGTGTTTTGATTTTGATATATGTGTGAGAGAGGGGGGAGGGAGGGAGAGTGTAAGAGTGATGTTTTTGTTAGTCAAATCTATCTGATTTTGTTCACGTAGCTTTAATTGTGTGTGTTAACACTTGGAATTTGTGGAAAAAAATTGGTGAATGATAACTCATGATAATTCAGAATTACCTATATATATTTGTCTTGATGACTGCGGTGTCCAGGTCAGCTTGCGCCTCCCACTTGCAATAGGTATAAACCTATCTTATTTATATGTATTTGTGTGTGGAATTTATTATAGAAATTATCATGTATATCATGTGTGCATGTGTGTGTTGATATATCATGTTTTAATTTTTTTTTTTGTGTGTGTGGATATATCATGTTTTAATTTGTGTGTGTGGATATATCATGTTTTACTTGTATATGTGATGTTTTTGTCAATAGTAAATATATCGTGTTTAAGATGAAAGCTATCTTATTTTTGTTCATGTAGCTGTAGTTGTCATTGGACATGTTGAATTTTCTGATAAAACTGGCAATTGATGATTCACGATCCCGGAATTGGAGCATAAAAATTATTGTGTATCTTGTTTATTTATAGGTGATACTGGGTATGATGTTGTTGTTGTTGTTTATTTATAGGTGTGCATGTGGATCTTAATATATATGATGTTATTTTTGTTAGTAGTAAATATATCAGGTTTTATGGTGTTTATGGTGAAAGCTCTCTTATGTTGTTCATGTAGCTATAATTACCTTTATCACTTGAAATTTGTGTCAAAAACCAGTGAATGATGATTCACGTTTCCCTAAATTGGATATCTAACTATATGATACATGTGTAGAAATTAGCATGGTTATTGTTTATTTATGTGTGTATTTGTGTTTTGTGGATTTTTATATATGTGATGTTTTGTTAGTGAGTATATCATGTTGAAGTTGAAATCTATCTTATTTATGTGTGATTTTGTGGATTTTAGCATATGTGATTTTGATTGTGTTGTTAAATATATCATGCCTTATCGTGTATTAAGATGAAGGTGCGTGTGTGTGTGTGCGTGGATTATTGTATATATGATGTTGATTTTTTTGTAAAATATTGCATGTTTTATCGTGTTTAAGGTGAAAGCGTGTGTTTGTGTGTGGACTGTAGTATATATGATGTTGATTGTGTTTGTAATATGTCATTTTAAAGATGAAAGCTCTCTTATTTTTGTTTATGTAGCTGTAGCTGTAATTCTGTTATTTAACACTTTTGACACTTGAGTTTGTCGAAAAAATCGGTGAATTATGATTCACGTTCTCGAAATTGGATATCTAACTATAAGATGCATATATAAAAATCATGAAAGCTCTCTTATTTTTGTTTATGTAGCTGTAGCTGTAATTCTGTTATTTAACACTTTTGACACTTGAGTTTGTCGAAAAAATCGGTGAATTATGATTCACGTTCTCGAAATTGGATATCTAACTATAAGATGCATATATAAAAATCATGATGTATATTGTTTGTTTATGTGTATGTGTATTATGTGTTGCGTGGTTATTTTTAGTATATATGGTGTTGTTTTTGTCAGTAAATATACCATGTTTTAATGTGGTTAAGGTGGAAGCTCCTTTTTCTTACCCTTTTTTTGTGTAGCTGTAATTGTGTTGCTTTAACACTTCTCTTTGGATCGAAAAAATCGTTGATGGATGATTCTGGTTGCTATAATTGGAATATCTAGCTATACAAAACATACAACAACATGTCCCGTGCATTTCCACAAAGTGGGGTCTGGGGAGGGTTAAGTGTACGCAGTCCATACCACTACCTCAGATGAAGTGGAGAAGTGGAGAGACTGTTTTCGATAGACTCCCGACTCAGGACACAGGACAGATAACAATATAACCATAGAAAAACATAAAATAAACCACAAAATGGGACATTGATGGAGTAATACTATAAACTATATATTCGAAATCACAAACATCCTTAGAACACTATGCTCATGAAACTACACGAGAATACAGTCACAAATACAAACTAAGCACTCCTCCCTATTACTACACACACACTTCTATCCACTGCACTCCTCCCTATTACTACAGACACACTTCTATCCACTAACCCTCTATCCTTATTTGCATCCTCCATACCTTCCTATCAAAGGTCATGTCCTTCGTAAGCCATAACCGCTCCATGTCATGCCTAATCACCTCCCTCCAATATTTCTGCGGCCTACCTTTACCCCGCCTAAAACCGCATAGCCAGCCCCTCGCATTTCCGTATTGCAGTATCCATGCTCCTCATCATCACACGTCGAAACCATCGCAACCTCACTTCCCATATTTTGTCTACCATCAAAGCCACTTCCACCTTACAAATAACCTCTTTTCTAGCCCTATCTCTTCTGTTAAGTCCACACATCCATCTCAACATTCTCATCTCTCTCACCTTTAACTTTTGGATGTAGGAGTTCTTCACTGGCTAACACTCGGCTCCATACAACGTAGCCGGTCGGCCTGCTACTATATAAAACTTAAGGATAAGGTTAGGAGGCACCTTCTTATCACATAAGACTCCCGAAGCGAGCCTCCACTTCAACCACCTTGCGCCAATATGGTGTGGGGCGTTCTCGTCTATCTCTCCATTTCCTTGAATCAGAGATCCCATATACTTGAAACTATCTGGAAGAACTGTCCCTCTTTCGAATGACTTGAGAATCCAGCTTTACTGCTACGTTATCCTCATGTGTCGAATTACTGAACTTATAATCCAAGTACTCAGTCTTAGTCCTGCTCAACCTAAACCCTATCTAGCTATACAATACATTATGTATAGAAATTATCATGTTCATTGTTTATTGAAAAGTTGGTAAATAATTATTGACGTTTGCGAAATTGGAATATCTGTCGGGTATTGAAAATAAGAAAAATTTGATGTATATGACATTTTTGTTGGTAAATGTATCATGTTGTGATATTGAACACTTGGTATTTGTCGGAAAAACTGGTGAATGATGATTCACGTCCCTGAAATTGAAATTGTAATATCTAACTAACGTTGGATATAAGAAGAATTAGTATATATATGGTGTTTTTCTTGGTAAATGTATCATGTTTTATCGTGGTAAAGGTGAAGGCTCTCTTACATTCGTCATGTATGTAGCTGTAATTGTGGTGTTGAACACTTGAAATTTGTGGAAAATTTAACATATATGATGTTGATTTTTTAAGTTAATATATCATGTTTTGATGATTGACGTTCCCGAAATTGGAAGACCTGGAAATAAGAACAATTTACTATATATGATGTTGATTTTTTAAGTACATACCCCACCGTGTATTTTTACTTGTCACGTTTTGACTTGGCACGCCTATTAAGGAAATAACAATTGACATGACTATTTTACCTCACTGCCCCTATTAATTGATATATAGTATTAGGCCTTGAAAAATCATTTGAGGAGTAAGTAATTAATGCTAAGGGTAATTTGAGAATATTTGTGTGTCTTTTCTTGATATGTCAAAAGTGCCAAGTATTAATGGAAATCCATTTAGAAATAAGTGATGAGTTAAAATCAACGGAGGGAATGTATCATGTCTTGATGATCCATGTTCCCGAAATTGTAATGTATAACTGGCTTTGGAAATAAGAAAATGAATATATATGATGTTGATTTTTTTTTTTTGAGTTAATATACCATGTTTTGATGACCCACTTTCTGAAATTGGAATATCTTATTTTTTTTAAGCTATCTTATTTTGTTGATGGTCGAAAAAACTAGTGAATGATGATTCACATTACCAAATTGGTTATATTCTCTCCCAACTGGCATTGAAAATTTTTTCAGTTTACTTGTAAATTGCTGTATCTTTTTAGATGTTTTGTAACTTTGTTTTTTTTTATGTTATATTTTGAATTAAAATCTGTCTCTGTGTTACTTATTCGTGCAGTGGAGTTTCATGTCATTGGTGGCGTAAGTACCTTTAGGTTTGATTGTTGTTTAGGAGATCTTGGATGCTTTTAAGCGGTTGTGACCAGTTCTGCACTGGTAATCTTATCTCATTTCCTCTTAATGTCTTTCTTATTCATACACATGCAACATCAAATTATGGTTGTTATGTCTCTAAACACTTCCCACCAATGGGGTCTAAGATTATCTGTAGATAGTTTAAACCACCCATAAGCTGATTTGATTTCTTATTAGTTGGCATTCTGCCAGGTACTTGTTTTTCATTTCAGTTTCTGTATTTTCTAACTTCAAACAGCTATCTGGTCATGAATTTATAGGAAATAATATATTAACCAACCTCTAATTTTTCACATTACAATTTCTCTGTGTTTTTATTGCGTAAAAATTCGTAGTTTTCTTTATCAAGAATTCCTAGAAACTGGAGTGAATAATTTTTGTGTTTGCCTTGGAAGTTATGTGCCATTGCTATGCAATTTCTATGAAAAGCAAGAGAACAAATAAGTTACTGTACGTACCACTGTAAGCAACTTTCTGTATGACTTGGAGTGTGTCATTTTCGCAAAAAGATATCTTTTGGACCTGTTTTTGTCTCCATGTGAAAAAGTCCAATTTGATAGGCCCAAAACGGAAAAACTGAACCGATTAAAACCGAACCATGATATGGAAAGCCAAACCCTTCGGTTTGGTTCGTTTACCACAGTTGATGAATCGGAAAACCAAACCATACTTTTACAACACCAAACCGAACTGACCGACTCCTCATGATGAATCAAAAAATCGAACCGTACTTTTACAAAGCCAAACAGAACTGACCAACGCCCTCCCTTGAGTGAAGAAATGTAGCAATTCAAGTATTACACATACAATACTTGTATGTCCTTTGTTGCAAATGTTATATGTATATATGTGTGTATGTCTGTCAGGTTATATCATCTGTCTTATTGTGTTGGTAAATGTATCATGGTTTACCATCTGATTAAGTGGTAAGGTTGGGAGATTTGTTGTTTAATTCATGAAGTTGGAGTTGTGTTATTTACACATGGAATTTGTAACAAACTAGCTAAGGCTGATTAGTGTTCTCAAAGTTGGTATGTTCTTTCCAAACGGGGTATTTCTAAATTGCTGATTCTGTAGGTGTTCTGTGTAAACTTCATGTATATTATAATCTGTTTTACTTATCGTGCAGTGGAGTTCATATTGTTAAGGGCGTTCGTTCCATTAGATTTTGTTCTTGATTAAGAGATCAATTGAGATCTGCTCTTGGATGCATCTGTGGGCGTGCAATGTTATAACAAGTTCATCGCTGGTAATGTTACCTAACTTTTTTTTATGTGTTTCGTGTTTTACTTGTTATGCAACTTTATAGCTTGTAATATTTCATATGCTGGTTTTTTTGATTCGTAATATGTCATATGTAGTTTCCAGTTCTGCTTATGTCATTTTCAGAAGGCTAATCAATATCAGTTGAAAAATCGTCATGTTAACCTTTGAATAGCAAGGCATATTCAGATGGTGGGACTATGTTTCATTTTGTTATGGGTTATCAAGGATGCAATCTTATGTACTATCTAATGGCTATTATTTTCTCATGGGTGCTTATAATTTTTTTGCAGTTTCGTGTAATGTGCAAGTTCTTCTCAGAGAAAGAACTGCTAGCATTTTTCTTGTGTTTGTGAAGCTATCGTGTTTTTGTACGTGGTATCTTAAGGAGCATCCTGTCTGATTGTTGTCCGAGGAAGCAAACATATCTTGTATGCTTAAGGCCTTAGGATAGACTTGCCTAGGACATTTTCCCTTTGGGGGGGACTGACCGATAATTAGACCAAGCCTGATATCAGAACACTGGATCTTGACTTTTATGTTAAGAAAACAAGATGAATCAAGTCCTACTGAATCCGAGTTGACATTCTCAATCTCTATCCTAAGCTTGCCTGTCTTGTTGATAAAGCATTATGCATTTTCATCTTAATTCTGACAACCCTGAATGTCTCAGTGCTATGGATATTAGTTTCTCTTGTTCCTCGCTGTAGTTTTTAGTCTCTATGCTTACCGGTGGTTCTTCACAAATTTTTCATGTGGATAAATTTTTGTTTTTTTTCTCTGTGCTTCTGTCTGTTTAAAGTGCTGGAGTTTTTATCCAGTTAGACTGATGTTAGAAACTTTTCATTGGAGGACAACAACTTGCAACCCTATCTGATCATGGGTAAAGATAAGCTCCGTATGCTAGTCAAATGTCCAAGAAGCAATATTGCAGAGTAGTTTCATCTCATACATGTACTCATCTATCATCAGCTTATCAGTTTTTTTATGGTTGACTGGCAGCTTGATATGTGCGTGTCCTAGTGGATTGTATTTGATGATTGAGCTTGTGGTATTCTGGAACGATGTGAGCAGCCTATTGGTTAAACTCTTTTTCTGTTTTCGATTTTGTCAGGTTCATCAACTTTTATTAATGGCACGGGCGTTTTCTCTCTGAGGCGAAACCAAGGCCGAGTTGTATATAACTGTTATCTTAGAACCTTTGAACAAGTGCATAGGGATTGATCCTGTAGGTAGAAATGGAAACAAAAATCGTAAAGGTATTGGATAGAAGCCGAAACATTGTTGTTGACCTGAAGAGAAAGCGGGAAGCTCAATTCGAGACGCATCTCTCTGAGGCTACCCACATGATATTACCGGTTCGAGCTTTGCTGAATTCGACCGTTCCGCTTGGAAAGCGGGCGAAGCTAAATGGATCAGGAAGCAGGTGTGGTGGCTATGAGTTTCACCAAAAAGAATCTCTGCTTAGATATTATCTTAATTTCAGGAAAAGTGGGCTTCCGCAGCGTTTGATGTACTATCAAAAGGGTCAATGGACTGATTTCCCTGAGAACATTGTGTCAATGGCTAAGCAAGATCTTCAGGTAAAGAAATCCGCGACGGAGGTGGTGTTCAATGGTAAAAACTATGTGCTCGATTTCTTCCATATGATGCTGTTGGACCTGAAGTCTGGTGTGCAGCAACCTATTGCATGGATTGATGAAGCAGGCAAGTGCTTTTTCCCAGAAGTCTTTGGTAGGTGTGATGAACTGCACGAGTGTTGTCACTGTGAAGACAATGACTGCATAGACGAATATTCTGAGACGGAGGGATCCAATGATTTGGAGATGAGGCTGGAGATTGAAGTTAATGGGGCAGATATATCAAGTTTGAAGGAATCCAGTGGAGAGTCCAATGCTAATGTTGAGCAGGTGAACTTTTGTAACGAACTTGCAGCAAAAAATCACGTTGCAAAAGTTGATGATAATTGTGTCAGAATGTCATATACGAAAGCCAAGGAAGACACTGCCAAATATTATCAAAAGGTTGAAAATGCTGGGTGCGAGTATACGAACTCTGATGCTGTGAGGGAGATGTTTCTGAAGGGTATCAGTTCACCTGCAAGTGCAAATATAATTGAACTGCAGCATATTTCAAGTTCTTTCATTGAAATTCGGAAGGAACTCTTTCAAAAGCAGATGGAAATTACGAGAAAGCATCGTGGGGATGCCGTTCTTCGTTATGCTTGGCTTCCTTCTTCTAAAGGAATGATTACGAGTATTATGAAGTACGGGCTTGCTAATTATGGTTCATCCAAGACCAATTCCAGTTACGGCGTTGGAGTTCATCTTTTCCCTGCGAACTGTACTGATATCAGGTACTGTAGTTTCGACCTTTTGATTTTCAGTTGACTGAATTTTTGTGCAATAAGGCCAAAATTGCAATAGGACATCACAGGTGCTTTTTAAGAAAAAAATGATTTTCGATTGGCAGAACATAGCTATGTTTGTCTTAAAAAAATGAGGTAGTGACAACAGTTGGAACTGCAATGGGGGAGTCTGAAACTTCCCTATGGTTTTGTTGGTATAATGGACTGAATGCTTGTTGTGTTGTATGTCTCTGCCTACATGATGTATGTCTCTGATACAGATCAGGAAAAGTAGGACCAGTCTGAAGCTTATTGACTTCATTTTTTGTCTACTCAATTTATAATTTCCCCCAGTGTTTATCATCAGTAATAGAAGAGTATCAATCTAGTTTGGAAATTACTGCTTTCTGTTTTTTTTTTTTTTTTTTGTATGGTACGTGGCCATATTCCTGAAGGATTATTTGTTTGAATTGTCAAGATGGACCCTTGTTGTTGGTATTCCGGTTTAAAACTAGACTAGATTGGTTTTGGCCCAGTCATAGCATCAACAATCTTCCACATTATTCCCCAACAAAGCCTGTCCATTTAATTGATTCCTTAGTGCTTGTCAAATGTACATATCTGGCCTGTAAAAGATGCAAATGATGACCTCTCTTACGTGCTCGTACAACTGTGTTTAAATAGTTTCATAGGGTTGTAGATGAATTTTATGTGTAAACGAGATATCCATGCTACTCTTTTTTGTGATTGTTTTGATAAGGTGTCCTTTGATCCTTGAGGAAGTTTGTTATATTTTGGCTGCTTCTCCGTGATGCTTTGAAGTTTAGGCCTTTTGTGGCGTCTGTGCTATTGTCGCATTTTCTCATTCGTCGATTTGTTTGTTTTCATTCTGAAGTTTATTATTGTTGCTGCTTTCATTTTCTTTACAGTGCAAAGTATTCTGATGTTGACGAAAATGGTGTACAATATATGATATTGTGCCGTGTAATAATGGGAAACATGGAACTGGTTTGTCCTGAATCAAAGCAGTTCCATCCCAGCTGTGAGGATTTTGATAATGGCGTTGATAGCCTTGAAAATCCGAAGTGTTATGTAGTCTGGACTATGAATATGAGTACGCACATATTTCCAGAATACGTCGTCAGTTTCAAGCTCTCTCCTGATGCTGAAGGTGACTATTTAAGTCCTTCCTTTATAATCATTGTTTGCAGGAGTCTGCAGGAAGTTGATCATAAGTTGAGTTAGATGTTCATGAATCCGTCTTTTAAATAGCCCTACCCATATTTCTCATTTTTTGCAGAAAAGGAAGCAAAAGATAATCCCAACTTTTTCTAAATATTCAAACCTCTTTCCAATTTTTAAATCGTCAAGTCCATCCTCATTTGATAAAATTAGTGGAGCTGCGGCATAAACAATAAATATAATTATGCTAATCATTTATTTGTTGTTTATCGGGGTTATAAGATTTGCATTTTTTATTTTATGTCATGTTAATCCCGTTTTGACACTGGCTGTGATTAACATTACCAACGACATGATATTTGTTCCAACGACATGATATTTGTTCTTTCATGTACTACTTTTCATGCTGTACTGAAATTTATGTCAAGATTGATTCTTAATGTGTTAAATCTCTATATGTTGGGTAATGGATGTAATTGGGAACTGAGAAAAGATGCGACCCCTCCAAATATTTTTAGAATTTTGTGGGGGGTGGGGTGTGGGGGCTCACTATATATGCAGAAAAGAGTGGAATACAAGTTCAGAACACTGGGTTTGAACAACTCGCACAACAATCAATCAAATTGGAGAAGTTTTCCTAAAGATGTCTTATTGCCTCTCAATTTGATCAATGTTGGAGGAGAATCTGATTTTAGGAGTTTGAAGTCCTGCCTACATGTTGGGATGCATATCCAGTTTCTTTTTCCTTTTCCGGTCCTACTATCCTTGACTGTGTTTTCATCATCTTCTGCATAGCGTTGTACACATAAATCACCGGTCTTTCACCTTTGCATTTTAAATTTGAGGAACGTCTTGCAAAATAAGGCAGCAGTTGAATTGTCTTAACCATGTTCGTCTTTACAGGATATCTCGTTGGAAACAAGAGCCCAAATGTTTCTGCTATCAGTAGTTGTCAGGGCCCTGTGGATCAGGTATGGGCAGATACACTTCCTACTGACATGGTAAGTGTATCTACATCTATTATGTTTTGGTCCTTGGCAGATTTATTTTTTGGTGTTCACTGAACAAAAGATGGGAAATTGGAGGATTTTTTTTGCATATGAAACTAGTGTGTGAATTGTTTGGCAGCTGAGGCAGTAGAACTAGGATTTTTATGAACTCTGAGACGACGAGCTACAGAGAGGGGGTTCTTCGAGCTCTTAAGATCCCTTTGAGGGACACAGTTGATGCTGTGGGCGTTGCCGTAGTGCTTAATTGGTACTTTAAGAATGTGTTTTGCGCATGCAACTACAGAATAAATGCTGCAACCTAGCATCTGCATTAGCTGCGGGAAACGATGTTACATGCATGAAGAACTAGTATTTTATGCTGACAATTTATTCGAACTCGCCTTCTGCAGGGTGTTGTATATTTCTTTAGATCTTTAAATCGGTTCATAGCTGATACTGAAATCGAAGGTTTTTAAACCTTCTTCCCGATACTCTCGACAGTTTGTAGTTAGGAATAGGTATATTGTAGTGTGAGAGGTTTTGGGGCATATCCCCCGTCTGTGTGTTTTTTCTTCAAATACTACTAAAGTCTCATCCAGCAAGCCCCACTTTTGAACCAAGGCAGGGAGGGAGTGGATGTCGTGCTAGTATGACGATTCCGCTTCTGCAACAATGTCTTCTTTCCATTTATTTGGTGGAGTTCCTTTCAGCTAACAAATACCCTATGTTCCTCTATAGGGAAGTGATTGCCACCAGAATTCACTAGGGTTGGCCTCAAAACAGTCTGCAAGGACTCCGAAGTCCCCCTGGATGCCATTCCCCATGTTGTTTGCAGCAATTTCGAAGAAAGTGCGTCAAGAGGATATGAACCTTGTTTGTAGCAATTATGAGTTATTCAAGGTATATATAATTGCGTCTATTGAAGGCCATGTTATTTTAGAAAAAAGTAATTGTTGCTGAAAGCCTGAATTGTTACTTAAGCTTGATATTTTTCCTCTATTTGGTTCATGACTTCGTGTATTCTGGCATTGGCAGGGCAAGAAGATAAACAGGGATGAGTTTGTCAGAAAGTTGAGGTTGATTGTAGGGGATGCTTTGTTAAGGTCCACTATAACTAGTCTTCAGTGCAGGGTATGTTCTTCGCCTGTATCTCAGAAACAGGTGGTATTTTATGAAGGACTCCTTAAATATATGGAAAGAATCCTAAAATACATAAAATATTTGAGTCCTAAAATATATGAAAAGAATACTAAAATACATAAAATATATGCGTCCTAAAATATATGGGAAGAAATTAAAAATCCTAAACTACACGGAACAATCAAGGCCTATTATAAAAAGTTCCATTGTACTCATGCTGTCATGCCGAAGCAATATTAAACATCCAGTTCTCAATCTTTTTATAGGTGAGAATCTCTTTTCGTAGGCATATATTCTTTTTGTAATTATATGCATGTTGGTGAATGTTGATATATTTGTCAAACATATGTATTTCTTCAAAATGTCGATTTGTATTAATGCTCTTATTGCTTATGATACGAACGCAATTGTTTTTGATCCGATCCTTTACCCTTGGCTTAAACTCATTGTTTTGATTTTGTCTTTATAAATATAGTTGTGATATTTGTTACGTAAATTCATCCTTATTTAAATCATGTTACATAATAAATTTATAAATGAAAATAATATGAGAAAAAATAAAATAGTTTCGTGCAGAACTTATGTTTAATTTGAAAATCTTTTCTTATTTGTTATGATCCTCCTATTATTTTAGGAATTTTACGTGGAGAAAGAACTCGTGAAGATAAGAGGTTTCTTATCGTTTATATTAATTATTGTAACCATTTTATCTTTTATAATTTTATTCATTTAGTTACAGAAGAAAATTAACTAAAAGTGAATAATATAATGGGGAAGTTATAGCTATTAAGTCGTTATTTATTTATAAAATATTAGAATTAAAAATACATTTGGTTAAATAGATTCTTTTTTGACGTCAATTAATTCATGGAGTTCAGTGGACAGGGTTTAGATAGTAATTAATGAAGGTCATCATGTTAATTATCACGATGATTCATAATAGTATGAATCAAGTGTGATATTAGTATTAGATTTTATTTTTCTGATAGTAACTTAGATGTTATTTTTATTGGCTTGAAATCTCTTTCAAGTTGGTTTTTAAACATTCTATGGTGTTTGAAGTTAATTGCTATTTTTTTACAAGTTATTTTCTTTATATATTTTATAATTATTGACAACTTGGCATGATGTACACGTGCAGCGCACGTACACAGTACTAGTCTATCAATAAGAAACACTATATGTTCCTGGTACTCCATGCCCTTAGATGAGGAGTACTTACCCGTAATATTAGTGGATTGGGGCTCAGTTAACATGTGGAAATATATGTTTCATGTTTATGCAATTACGCATATTTGTCTCATTTGAGGTGCTGGGCTGGGCTGAGTGGGAGTTTCCTGTTTCGCCGTTTTTTCTTTGTAATATTTTTTTGGAGGATCCCTACTTGTGGGACTACACTGGGTATGTTGTAAGATTTTTCTTTTGGTGCTCTCTTTGGCAGGTACCACCTAAACCAATGGAATTGGTCACCATAAAGCAAGAACGCGAGAGTATCTGCCTGGAGTGACTGCTGGTTCTATTTCTTGCTTCCATGAACGACCTGTTTTTGCTTGCTTTAGGAAGTGAATAGCGGACATATCTATTGCTTTTTCGTAGATTGTGTGATACAAGGTAGTTTGGTACTATGCGTGGAAACGTGAGAAGGGTTTAAGTTTCGCCGGTCCATAACTTGACCGATTTGGTTGCTCAAGTGAGTGCTTACAGAGTTGCGCCTTCCGGATTACTATGTCTTCTATATCTAGTACCTGCTAGCTGTTATGCTTTAAAGTTTGGTATAGAGAGTTCATTCTGAATATGCTTTACTAGTACTCTTAACACAGTTATGACAATGTATTAAGAATTTTGGGTATGTGCAATCTTGAGTTAATGCTCGTGCTTCTTGGTGGTTGCCTTATGTTTTGTACGCGGCTGTGGATGTACCTTTTTGGAGCCTTCTTTTATGCCTAGTTTCATTGTTGTGCTTTGTTCTGTGGGTGAACATAGTCCGTTAATGTTGTGGGAATAATGTCTTTTATCTCTGTAGTTATTGAATGTCCCATAGTTTTTTTATAATTAAAGGTTGTGGTCGAGTGATTAGTATCCATCATCCTTTGTTACAGATATGGAGTCGTTGGAAAAATTTATGCAATCAGTTGTCTTTGGTAGCGAGTGCTTTATTCCAAGGATACCTTTCTGCAGTGAATTTGATTAAGTCGGGGCTTCAAAACGAGTATGTCGGGCCCCAGAATGAGTACTAAAGATTGAATGAGGAATTAAAAATGTTTTTTTTTTTAAAGTAACTTTGTTTTTACGAGGAAGCCAGTTCGGAATAAAATTAACAAATATCGAAGGTCACAAGTGATCTGATAATTTATAAACTGACTATGATTTTGGAAAAAAAAAAAAAAACTTGATGATATTTTGGCATTTTATGAGTTTGTCATCATATAATTTGTTTAGTTGTAGAGATAAATAGAACTCTGGCTCGTTGGGTTGAGAAATAAGTTATTAGTAGTTACTTTCTCGAAGACGTGGAGGTTTCCTCTCTATCCAGATACCACAATACACAGTTTGAGTAAATCATCCAGTTGATATGTTGCTCTCAATTAGTTATTGAATAATTGTCATATAATGGTTTTACTAGTGAACTAAAAATGAGTTATTTTACACTTTTAACATTATGCATTCTCCATCATCCTTGATTTCAAGTTTTCTTCAAACACTACAAGTGTCCATCAAGATTATATTGTTTCTTTCGACAGTGATGGTTTGCCAAATGACCTTGAGTTACGGTGTTCCCAGTTTTCAGAGATTTCTTTCCAGCATTGCAACAACTCGAATCATGGAATGAAGCATGGTCCAAGTTAGTGCCCGTGATTCTACAATGTAGGAAGAGGTGTTCAACTTCATCCGAATGCTCTTCATTATGTTACAGAGTTGAATCTTCCTCTTTTGCAGGTTACAGAGTTGAATCTTCCTCTTTTGCAGGTTCGATTGTGTGAGAACAAGCTTCCATAGCAACAATGCAAGGCCATAAGACCTTATCGATGCTAGAATCTCGCGTGGTGGTTACAATTCTGAATGAAAAAAGAGTCCCTGGTAATCACTTTTCCAACTTATGGATCCTGTATTGTTGTATACTGAAGCAATAGTATATAGTCTTTCCGCGAACTGGTCTTTCAGAAGGTCATAACCTAGCCAGTCCTGTATCCGGTATTTAGACACGTGAAATCGCAAGAGCTGAAGTAGTATAATTCTAATATAGTGTAGATATCATTTTGGCACATAAACATGTTATGTCAAGAAAGAGTCTTAGCATCAGTTGGATTGACTGTATGAAATTGTGCTGCTTTGTTACTATGTGCTGCCATTAACATCATTGTTACCACCTACCACTTTTGCTTGCTACATCTATGGTTTCAACCATGTCAAGGAAAGATTCTTGAAGGATATGTGCAGGGTTCTTTTTTCTTGTCAGGTGTAGATATATAGGAAAGATATGATTAAGTAATAGACAATATGGAATGAGATGGGAGTTGTGTTCGTGGCGGATGAGATGAAGGAAGCAAGGTTGAGATGATTTGTACATGTGAAGAGGAGGTGCGAAGGATGCACCAGATGTGAGGAGGTGTGAGATGTTGGTTGTAGCGAGGTGATTAGACAGGATGTAACACGACGTGATCCTAAAGGGGAAGGCATAGTGTTCGTTGACTAGTGGATATTTAGGAAAAATATGATTAAGAACGAGATTATCTGGAATGAGGTGGGAGCCGCGTCCGTGGCGGACAAGATGGAGGGAGTAAGGTTGAGATGATTTGGACATGTGAAGAAGAGGTGCGAGGATGCACCAGCTATGAGGAGGTGTGAGATGTTGGCTGTAGCAAGGTGATTAGACAGGATGTAACACAACTTCAGTTAGTTGTGGCCCTAGATGGGAAGTCATGGAGTTCGAAAACCAGGTTAGATATTAGGAAAGATATGATTGAGAACGAGATTATATGGAATGAGATGGTAGCCGCGTCCGTGGCGGACAATATGAAGGAAGCAAGGTTGAGATGATTTGGACATGTGAAGAGGAGGTGCGAGGATGCACCAGCAGTGAAGAGGTATTAGATGTTGGCCCTTGGCTGTAGCCCGAAGAAGAGCTGAAGGAGGCGATTAGACTGGAGTGACACTACTTTAGCTTGTTGAGGACGTGACCCTAGATGGGAAGATATGGAGTTCGAAGACTAGGGTAGAAGTGCATTAATATCTGTTGTTATTCTTGTTTCATTTAATGATAAGAGGTAGTATTGTAAGAACATAATAAAATTTTCTTGATTTCACAAATGAGACAAGTAAATCGAAAAAAATATTTTTAGCAAGAGGATCAATTAAAACGAAACGGAAAGAAATAGTATTGATGTAGTGCATTTTCTATGAGGTCAGTTCTTAAAGTCTTTAAAAAGATTCATTTTGTCTCTAAACTTACTTGGGGGCTTTTTGCTATTCTTATAATAAGATAAGAGGATCATATACCTAAACCAAAGTCAAATAAAAGGATCTAATAAAGAAAGGATGGAAACTTACTACTTTTAAGTCATGCTTTGTGTGAATGATAGAGGAAAATGTTCTTACTTTTGTTCTTCCTCTATTTAATTTTAAAACGACAATCTGGTGTACGAAGCATCTCGCGTTAATATAGGGTTCTGGAAAGACTGCTCTAGTGTACAATCGATCCTTCAATGGTCTTGCTTTTTCTTCCTGTATCTTATTTTAAAACGACAGACTGGTGCACTAAGCATCTCGCGCTCATACAGGGTTTCAGGAAGGTTGCACCGGTGTAGACAATCAATCCTAATATAAGTATAAGCGATTGCTCCCATAACTCAAACTTTTATGACCTTTAAATCACAGGGTGCACGAAGAATCTCGCATTCATACAGGGTTTCGGGAAGGCTGCATCAGTGTAGACAATCGACCCTAATATGTGTTAGTGACTGCTTTCACAACTCAAACTTTCATGACCTTTAAATCACACAAAAATAATTTTACTGTTGCTCCAAGACTCTTACTTTTGTTCTTCCTCTATTTAATTTTAAAACGATAGTTTGGCGCACGAAACATCTCGCGTTCATACAGAGTTTTGGTAAGGCCGCACCGATGTAGACAATCATAAGTATTAATGGCTACTTCCACAACTCAAACTTATGACGTTTAAATCATACGCAAATAATTTTAGTGTTGCACCAAGACTCTTACTTTTGTTCTTCCTCTATTTAGTTTTAAAACGACAGTTTGGTGCACGAAATATCTCGCGTTCATACAGAGTTTCGGGAAGGCTGCACCACTGTAGACAATCGACTCTAATATAAGTATTAATCTTGCTTCCACAACTCAAAACTTTTATGATCTTTGAATCACATGAAAATAATTTTACTGTTGCTTCAAGATTTTTACTTTTGTTCTTCCTTTATTTAATTTTAAAACGATAGTTTGATGCACAAAGCATCTCCCGTTCATACAGGGTTTCGGGAAGGCTGCATTGATGTAGACAGTCGACCTTTAAATATAAGCATTAGTGACTGCTCTTACAACTCAAACTTATGACCTTTAAATCATACGAAAAATAATTTCACTGTTGTTCCAAGACACTTTTGTTCTTCCTCTATTTGATTTTAAAACGACAGTCTGGTGCACGAAACATCTCGCGTTCATACAGAATTTCGGGAAGGCTGCACCACTGTAGACAATCGACCCTAATATAAGTGTTAGTGACTGCTTTCACAACTCAAACTTTCATGACCTTTAAATCACACACAAATAATTTTAGCGTTGCTCCAAGACTCTTACTTTTGTTCTTCCTCTATTTAGTTTTAAAACGACAGTCTGGTGCACGAAGCATCTTGCATTCATACAGGATTTTGGGAAGATTGCACTAGTGTAGACAACAACAAAAAACTCAGTGTATTCCCACAAAGTGAGGTATGGGGAGGGTAAGATGTACGTAATCCATACCGCTATGACCTTTAAATATAAGCATTTTGCTTCAGGACTCTTCATATATGATTAAGTCTTTTTTGAGAATATTTCATTTTTGCTTGTTAAAAAAAGGATCACTTTGCATCATTCATTCTTGTATAGATTAGATAATATTTTGAGAAGGATTTATGTTACTTATTCTTCATGGGAGTTTATTTTTGACTATTTTGATAAGAATTTTTCCTAGTCATAAGGCATTGGAATCATAGAATATAATGAAAAGAAATGGACTTTTATATGTCATCCAATTGTTTCTCTTTTCCATATATTATATGTTAGGGGACATAATTAACCTTTTTTTATTTGATATTCGATATTCATTTTGAGTCTCGATTAATCTAAATTCGTAAAAATTTCATCTGTTAAAAAGGATATATCAGTGTGTAGCAAAGCTGATTCAATCTAATTTCTGATTAAAAATGAAGAAATACTTACATAACTTATGGTGTTTATTAGTATTAACTAGTAATGAAGAACAATTCAATATAAGTAGTGCATTATAAAAGAAAGATTATGAAACACATCATGATAAAGTCAAAGAGTATGTTTATGAGAAAAAAAAAATTCTCCTCTCTCTATATTCTTTTATAATCTATGATTATTTTTGCAATGATTTTTGTTAAACCTTATCACTATATTAACAACATCTTTTCAAGATGTCAATTCTTGATACCCCCATTTTCCTTTTCACCTTTTTGGAATCCACAAGTGCTAATTAAGTGGGTGTTTGGACATAAAAAAAAATGTGATTCTTTTTTTTCAAAAGTAGTATTTACGAATTTTTTTTGAAAATTGAAGTTGTATTTGGACATTAATATAAATTTGAAAAAATATTGAACTTTACAAGTGATTTGGAGAAGGGGAGCCTTGGAGTAATTGGTAAAGTTGTTGTCATGTGATCAGGAGGTCATTGGTTCAAGCATTGGAAACAGCTTCTAGTAGAAATACAAGGCAAGGTTGCGTACGATACACTCTTGTGGTGGGGCTCTTTCCCGGACACCACGCATAGCGATAACTTTAGTGCACCGGGCTGTCCTTTTTTCTTAAGTAATTTGGAGCAAAAAATGCGAAAACTGATATTTGGAGTTCTTTTTTCGAGTTTAAGAAAATTGTAACAATTTGAAGTTGAATTTTACATAAATTGTGTTTTCCTGATCCTTCGACACACTTCATCTTCGCCCTTATTTCCACCACCCCTCATCCCTACACCCACTTAGGGCCGGTTCAAGCAAATCGGTAGCCATGAAAATCAAATAGAGACTTTAAATTTTCAAGATTTTTTTTTTCTAAAGTCTATAGTATTTTAAATCATGAGACGCAAAGTTGTATATATTATAGTCAATTTCCTCTAATAATTTTGATTTAAATGCATCAAAATTCTTCTATAATTCTTTACTTTTATATAAGAAGTTTATTTTTTTTAAATAATATTTAATAATTTTTTAATAAAAGCCTATAATCTATTATTGCCAAAAAAAAAATAAGGCTCTCAAGTTTGGGGGTTTTAGGCGGTTGCTTTTTTTAAAAAAAGGGTAGAGTCGGCACTGCGCCCATGGGGCCCCACACCTCACTTTCTACAATATTAGTCTAGATTATATACAATATGTTAATTAGGATATTATTTTTTGTTTATCGAACACACACAAAAAAAGAAAAAGCATGGCCACTAATTTTTTTACAAAATATTTTTTCATATAAAAATATTTTCCTTCGTACCGAACACACCCTTTAAATGTGAAACAGAAGGAATAAATATCAGAACATTTTCTGAAAAAAGATTTGATATCATAATAAAGATATCCACTTTGTGAGGTAATTATATTAAGTCCTTTTGAAAATGTGTTGCAAAGCCAACAAGTCTAAGGTGAAAATTGAATTTCTCTCTCTCTCTCTCTCTCTGTCTCTCTCTCTTTTTTTTTTGGTGAGTGTATTATACAAAATTGAGATTTTTAGTAATTATACAAAATGTTGGGATTTTCTGTAATTAAACTCCAAACTGTCGGAATTTATGTTGTTTACCCTAAAAAAATAGAAAACGTTTCACAAAATGATATAAAAATAATTTTTTGGATCAGCGCGTCATTAATATCCGATGCATTAAACTTTCATCGAGCGAATTATTAATCTTTAAACTCATGATCACAAGCCTGATGAATGGGAAATAGCGCTAAATCTACCCGATCATCAAGTTACAATGAATTATCTACGTTCCCACATTAACGAAGACTTGAGATATCGCTTTAATATCAAAATATATTGCACATGACATAAAATAATCTTTCATGACTTTGGAACATCACATAAATTAAAGTTAATTGGCATTATAAAACATGTAAAACATAAATTATGAAGTAAAATTGACAACAATATGAACACATAATTGCATGATCCATATAGTGTGAGTACTTAAAATTCTAAATCAAAGTTATTAGCTCCAAATTTTCAATCCAAATTTAATATTATTTGTCCAAGTGGTCCAAAATTTGAAACATAACCTTCAACTATACAACAAATTCTAGAAAGAAATAGAAAAAAAAAAAAGAATTTCAAGAGGTCTATAAGTATCGAAATAAAGATAAAGACGACTTTATCAACTTGATATTTTGGCATCATCGCCATGGAAAAAACCTTTTTAATCTTTCAAAAAAGACGAAACTATAACTTTATAAATTTTGAATTTTCTTTTTTACACTAGGTGAAACATAAACTGATTGACGATTAGTAGTATTTTTGTGCAATCGAGGAGGATATACATCCAAATATGTGTGTGATATGTAGTAATATACACATACGATCACATTTTTTAAGTCGACTTCAACTCTGGGTGAAAATTCAAAGTTGAATTTGACTTTATAAATAAGCGGAAAACCCCATTCGTTGAATACTCTTTGTATATATCACACATTAATTTTTGTAGCGCGATTGGAATTTATTGAAAACACCTAGACGAATCTATATATAAAAAAAGTTTCATGTCTATTTATTCACACAAAATTCTTTGACAACTCCTAGTTAATTATATATTATATGATTGAAATAATGAATGAAAATGAAAGAACAAAAAATAGTGACATTTCATTAAGACTTCAATCAAAATACTACATTATCAATTCTTGAAAATTGGGTCCATATATTTAAATTCACAGCCATTTTGTGGCTCAAAGGTAAAGGTTGTTGGTGAATGAACATGTTGACCCATTTGTTCATTTATTAATGATGACAAACTTTGTCACCTAAGGATAGTGACATCTAATTTTTGTGTTGGTGAGCCTCGGAAAAACTGGTAAAGTTATTTCTGTGCGACTAGGTCACGGATTTAAGTCGTAAAATCAAACTCTGAAAGAAACGCAAGGTAAGACTGCATATAATAAACTTTTGTGATTTTGGCTTTTCTCGAACCCTGCATGTAGTAGGAGCTTAGTGTATCAGGCTACCCTTCTAGCGATAGTTTCATTTGTTTTTGTGTCGGTAAGCCTCGAAGAAACTGATAAAGTTGTTTCTATGTGACTAGGTCACATATTCAAGTCGTAAAAAGAAACTCTTATAGAAACGTAAGATAAAATTACATCAATAAACTTTTGTGATTATGGCCTTTCCCAAACCGTGCACACAGTAGGAGCTTAACGTCATTTGTTTTTGTATCGGTAAGCCTCGGAGAAACTGGTAAACTTGTTGTCATATGATTAGGTTACGAGTTTCAAGTCGTGAAAACAATCTCTGACAGAAACTTAAGGTAAGATTGCATACAATAAACTTTTGTAATTTTGGCCTTTCCCAAACCCTGCACATAGCAAGAGCTTAGTGTATCAGACTACCCTTAGCAATAGCTTCATCCGTTTTTTGTGTCGGTAAGCCTTGAAGAAGTTGGTAAAGTTGTTGTCATATGACCAGGTTACGAGTTTCAAGTCATGAAAACAATCTCAGACAGAAACACAAGGTAAGATTGACTGCCCACAATAAACCTTTGTGATTTTTGCCTTTCTCGAATCTATACATAACGAGAGCTTACTGCACCAGACTACCGTTGCAACGATACTTTCATCCGTAATTACGTAAATCCCGCTGTATATTGTAATTTTTTACGAAATATTAATATATACGATAAATACAGGTCTTATGTTTGCTCAGTCATGACATTTTTTCAAAATAAATTTCATTTTTTCTTGTGATTTGCCTTAATTTTTGGTTAATTATTCGTAATTACACTAATATCCCACTAAAATTATTCCTCTCTCACGTGACCTCAACTCTAAACAGATCCTTATTATAATTTGCTTCTGATTTATATTTTTGGTTAATTCATGATGTGTTTGGGATCGTGAATTTTTTTTTTTTCAATTTTTTCTATGTTTGATTGATAAATAATAATTTTTTTTTTTTTTCATATTTGATTGATAAAATATGTATTGAAAGGCTGCTTCAATATTAACTATTTATTACAATGAAATATTACAACTATAACAATTATTTTAATTTTCAAATTCACATTCGTTGGAATAGAAGAGGCTTAGTTGGGTACTAACCTTCCGTAGTGAAATTACGGAAACAAGTTTCATAAGTGATATTTCAAATTTATTATTTCCTCCCCATCTCTAAACGCCCCCAACTCCCACCCCGCCACCGTAGACCAACCCATCCCTCAACCCAGGGGCGGAGCTACCTTTGCTCCGGGGGGTTCGGATGAACCCCCTTCGACGGAAAAGTATATTGTTTTTATACTATATTTACATGGTTAAAAATATTTTTTTGCATATATAATAGATGTTGAACCCCCTTCAATTAGTTCGTATATTTACTTCTGAACAAACTCAATGAAAATCCTGACTCCATCACTGTCTCCACCCTCCCGGCCCCCATCGTATATTTTCGTTTATTACATATAAATAATGTTGAGAGTTGAGACGATTTATTCTGTTTAATTATCAAATATCAAAAAATAAGTCAAAATTATTTATTTTTCAAAAAAATAAATAAATATTTCCTTCATATCAAAACACACTAATTACACTTACATATATACCATCCCCTTTTTGCTCAAAATATTCCAAACTTTACATTAATGTTCCTTAGTATGTAATAACTTTAATTTTGAATGAGTTCAAGGAAAGCTTTAATTAATTTCACTAGACATTTGCACCATATATGGGTCTTGTCAGCTTATATTATGATAATAACTCATAAATTTTAATATAAAGAACATCAAATTAATACTTATAATAAATATCAAGTGGTTAAATAAAGTTAGATTGGGAATATGAAATCACGAGAGATCAGAATTTAGATTTCAATAAAAAAATAATAGGTGATTTTTTTTTCTGTCTAGTTTTGATGCACAGAGATATTCAATACCTATGACTTATGAGAGTTCGATGTTGCAGATAACTGAAGTATGAAATCAATATATGTGACATCTATGATGGAGGGCGAGCCAATCAGGAGAGGAACAAAGAGATTGCACGTGACACCTTAGCAGAATCCATGAAGAAAGTGAAGAAATAATATATAAAAGTTCATATATACACGCTTTCAAATTCGATGGTGTAACCCAATAGACAAATCCGTAGATTATATTTGTTGAAGCAAAGCGGACACTAGTGTAATGTGACCAGACAATGATAAATATGATATCAGAGCCGAACAACAAAACATTTCCTTAGTTCAGTGATGGTGCACATAATATCTTAGGCGCGTGAATCTCATATTGAAATGGGAGAATAAAGTGAAGAGTTTATAAGACGTAATGCAAGATCATATCACATGCACATTTTTGAGCTCTATGATGTTGTAGCCCAAAGAAATAAATTTATGAGGCTTATTGCGTGAATTAAAGCAGAAAATACGTGTCATGAATTTTGATCGTAAACATTTATTCTGAAAACTCATAAACTTTAATATAAAGAATATTGAAAAGCAAAGTGGCTGGTCAATGATGTGAGTTGAAAATTATGAGAGATTAGTAATTAAATTATAATAAAATAAAAAATATTAGGTGTTTTTTTTATCGGCTTGAGTTTCGAGTTATTTGTATGTGTATCTAACATAACATGTAATTGTAGTCTAAGGTATTATTTGACGTTCATGATGAAAGTCAGGCCGATGAGAGGCGAGGGTCAAAGAGAAGGATTGACCGACTTCTAGCTAGATTAGCAAACTTTTGATGGAGTGCACATGATACCTTAGGCAAATTTCATATATACGAAACGCAGGATCGGCTCAAGTAAATTCGTGCCTAAGGCCAGAATCGAACGGAGGCCTTAAGTTTTTTAAGAAAAATTAATTATTTTTATAAAGTCTACTTTTAAACTTATATAATCGATTTCTTCTAATAATTTTTTTTATTAATAATATAGTCAATGCATTAATTTCATGAGACATAGTATTCTAAACTAGATACATCAAACTCCTAAATTCCTTTTATATACTTAAAAAGATTATTTTTTCCACCAATAATATTTAATATTTTTAAAAAAATCTGTAATCTACTAGTACTAAAAAAATGAGGTCCCTCAAATTTGGAGGCCTAAGGCGGCCACTTTTTTATCGAAAGGGTAGAGCCGCCCCTGACGAAACGTGAGAGAAAAGTGAAGAGCTTTATAAGATATAACACAAGTTCATATGGTACACATGTTTGTTTGCCCAATGATAAATTTGTAAGATTTGTTGTGTCAAAACGAACAATACATGTCATGAACTTGAGTTGTGACAGATATGGTATCAGAGTCATACTCTCCCTTAATCATAGTTGGGTAAATCTCAACCAAAACGATGAGTTCCAAAGAAAAGGGGTCGGCTCGTATGTGATTCTCGTGACAAAGGTGAGTCAAATAATAGACTTTTCGACTGACAAGCTTCTGAAAAAGGGCTGGAAACATGATATTATTGAATTCAACACCTAAATACAAAAAAAAAAAAAATGAAGAATTTTATACGACATACACAACGAGTTCATGAGGTACACACATTTCTGGATTTGATGATGACATAATTCAAGACTCCCAGAGAACAAATCCCAGAAGCTTATTGAACCAAAACGAACATTACATATCATGAGCTTAAGTCGTGACAAAGTACATGCAAATTAGTCCGAATACTTCTATGAACAAATAAGTTACGTGATAATACCTTCTTTGAAGGGGAGTCTTGCAGTAGCTGGTAAAGCTGCTGCCATGTAATCGATCAGGAGGTCATGAGTTCAAGTTTTGGAAACAACTTCTGACAGTAATGTAAGATAAGACTGCGTACAATATAATACACCTTTGTAGTGAGGTCCTTCCTCGATCATGTACATAGCGAAAGCTTTAGTACACGGGGCTGCCCTTTATAATACCTTCTTTCAAAATATTAATTTAAAACGTCACATATGTTTTTGAGTACATACTTTGTTTTGTGAGGAATAAACGGATCTTATGATAAAATAATGACATTTATAATATGATATTATTTCTTGTACATTGAAACAATAACAGTATTAATGTAAGATTCCTTCTTGTGTCTCTACCATAATCTATACACAATGTATTGGGAAACTTAGAATTAGCATGAAAAAAGGAAGTATATCTTATAACTTCTATACACCTAAGGTTTTTTTATTTAAAAATAAGTTATGTAGAGATCATATGTAACACTATGAACGACCGGGTCAAACAGAACTGACATACTTCTAGGCTGACAAGCTTTTGAAGATGGTGTGCATACCTTAAGCGAATCTCACGTTGGAATGGAAGAACGCAAGAACTTTAATATATAAGGTATTTTTTAAGTTTATATGGTATACACGTAGCTCAAAAGACAAATTTATGCGGACTTAAGTCCAAAATAAACAATGTGCGACATGAGCTTGGATCGTGACACATATCTATTATATATAGATATTTTTTAATGCCGAAACTGGTATAATACAATACTGACCTTCTGCCTCACCTCCATTTTCTCCGATCTAGGGTCATGTCCTCGATAAGTTGCAGATGTATCATGTCATGTTTAATCACCTCTCTTAATATTTCTTCGATTTACATCTATCCCGTTTTATAAGTCATACCCACCATCGTCAACGTCTTACACCTCTTCACTGGAACATCCACGTCTCTCCTTTTCACATACCTGAACCATCTCATTTTGTCCATCACGAAGGTCACTCTCACCTTGTCCTGAATATTTTCATTCCTAATCGATAATATCTGTTCTATTATACCCACACATTCATTTCGACGCCCTTATTTACAATTTGATAAAATATATTAAACACATTATATTTATTTTTATGTTATCAATGTATATATATACAATTGTAAATTAAAGAAGCATAAAACAAACTCTTAATATCAAACAAAACTTGGATGATTAATCTTTTAAAAAATCCCTAAAAATTAGGAATATTATGAATATATTATTCTCACTATGGAGGATTGGTTGACATTAATCCCAATTACTGTTAAACTATGGCATAAAAATTATAAATTATAATCCATTTGCCCTATTATTACTGTTAATAGTAATTTTTAATTAATTGAGATCAATTCCATTTGCAACAAAAACCAATGTTGTCAGTCTTCTAAATATTTATTTAAACCGTATTTATCGCTTCCATAATATTAAGTTAAATATTTTTAATTAAAAAATAGATTAGCATATAAATTAATTTATTAATTTTTTTTTAAATCTTTGTCTGTGCGTTGCTTCCTATGCTGTTTGGAACTCTTAAGAATTCTAACTTCTAAGTTTTGCTATTACTCTCTCCATTTATTTTTACTTGTTTGTTATTAACTTGACATGTACTTTAAATTAAATTAATAAATAAGAGAAATAATTTTACTGAGAAGGGTAATAACTACAGCTTAAATGACATAAATATATATCTTAGCTTATCATATTTACACAAATTCTTATTTGTATGAAGTAATTACAAAAATTTCAACTATTATGTATCTTCCTTGGATATATCGGGGAGTTAATTATGTATTCGACAAACCCAAAATTAGAAAAAACGTATGGGAATCTAATTATGTATCTTTACAAGAAAAAATGTATCTTCATTAGATGTATTATGTATCTCGATAGACCCAAAATCGAAAAAAAAAAATCGGAAGCTAATTATGTATATTTACAAAGGAAAAAATGTATCTTCACGGGATGTATCGAGAGCTAATTATATATCTCGACAAACCTAAAATTGAAATTCTCAGTAGTTATGCAGAATGTTGAATTTTTCTGTAATTAAGCTCCAAACTATCGAAATTTATGTTGTTTGCCCTATTATTTTTGCAATTGATATTTTTTAAAAGTGCTCACTCTTGTTTGTAAAATTTTCGAGAAATTTTTTAAGGAGTAAACTAGTAAATTTACTTTCTTATTTATGATTCTTAACATACGTGTAAATAGAAAAATGATTTTTTATAGACACAAATTTAATTAGAACAAGAATACACATAAATTGTTGATTTTATTTATTTATTTATTTTCAAAATCTTGGTATAAAAAGGCTACTTGTACTTTCTTTTTTACTTATTTAATTTTTAATCCAATTTGAGAAATAAAAAGGTCCAAACAATATGGACTATTGAAAATTGGACTTTTGAGGGCTTCAATATTGATGCCT
Source organism: Capsicum annuum (assembly GCF_002878395.1). Classification (NCBI taxonomy): domain Eukaryota; kingdom Viridiplantae; phylum Streptophyta; class Magnoliopsida; order Solanales; family Solanaceae; genus Capsicum; species Capsicum annuum. The sequence continues at coordinate 244,511,318 of NC_061111.1, read as the reverse complement.
CATAAAGGATGTTGGTTGAGAGTTTGACCGTCCGATAAATGAGGGAGAAAGGGTGGGGTTGGGAGGGGGTGGGGTAGGTTTTGGATAAATTTGTAATTAAAAAATTTAGGTCAAAGTCATCGACAGCTCTCAAACTTATCACGAAAATTTACTTAGCCCCCTCAATTAAGACATGTTCCTATCAAGCCCCTCGAGTGCTAAAATTGATACCTATCAGGCACAAAATGCTGATTTGACAACACTCTCCTTTGGGCGCGTGAATAGTAGAATAAAGGCTAATATTTTATTTTTTTAATTAAAAAATTTATATTTAAATTATTTCATTAATATAATTTTTAATTATTATTACTTCTTTTAAAAAAAAAAAAAAAGAAACCCCGACCCCCTTCCTCACCGTCTTCCTCACCAGACATTCACACACACACACAAAAAAAAAAACTTGACATACACAGTGAACAACGCTACACACACACCAGTCGGGGGGAGAGATCGAAGAAGAGAGTGATAGAGACGAGAGAGAATAAACGAGGGATAGATTGACTGAGAGAGACAGTAAACAAAGAGAGAGAAGTTGAGCAAAAATGGTGTTCCATCACTGATGCCATCATTGTTCCGAGGGTCGGGACTCTCATCGGGCACCGGATAGGCCACTACGACCTAACAGACTTCTTTGGTCGAGTCATCACTGAAAAACGGCGACCGTAGAACCCGTTTCCTCACCCCGAGTCCGATGGAAATGGAAAATTTTGAACTCGTTTCCCCCCTAACTCCCATGGCTGCTATGAGCTGTAAAATGTTGAACCCGTTTCCCTCTCAAAATGGAAATGGAAAATGCTGCAAACAAAAAAATGGGTAAAAATAATTTTCCGATGAATCTCCATGTTTTCTGATAAGCTTAAGTAGGAATTTGAAATTATTTTCTTTGAAATTATTAAAGAATTCAAAGAAAGAAAGTGTGCCATAAAAGATTATATCGGAAATTAATTTTAAAAAAATTGAGTTTTGTGGTTAGGAAAAAAATGAAGAAGAAAATGGGGAAGAAGATGAAGAGGGGGAAGGGGGCGGGGAGGGGGGTAGGGGTTATGACAGTTTTTTAATTTTATTTTTAAAAAAATTATAATTGTGTTTTAATAATTATTTGGGCCCTCAACGCCACGTGTCATTATTTAATTGATCATTTTTGCCATGTCATGGCAAGTGTAATACACCACTTTCTATTTGTTGCTAATTAACAAAATGTGCCCAATTGGAACAATTTTCTATAGAGTATAAGTTTTCAATAGGAACAAGTCTTAGTTTATGTGTCTAAGTGAATTTTGGCAATAAGTTTGAGTGTCTATCGATGACTTTGGCCAAAAATTTATTCGCGATCCATATTTACACGAGTAAAGCATCTAGTACCTGCTTGAACTATGACCAAATTTACTGCGATACAGTCCAACTTCATAGGGGTCCTATTACCCCTCTGAACTCAATTTTAGTGTATTTTTGTCAATCTTTTTAGCTGATGTGACACCTTTTAGCTAATATGACACATTTGACATGGATTTCATTTTATGTAATAAAGGTGTTATGTCAGCACAAAAGGGTGGAAAAAAAATGGTAAAATAGAGTTTAGAGAGGTATAATAGGATGTACTCATGTAAAGTTTGAAAGTGTCGTAGCAATTTTGGCTATAGTTCGAGGGGTAATGGATACTTATCTCTATTTACATCAATCCAGTTAATACAAGACATGTGTTATGTATTTAAATTTTTATTGAGTTAACTGTGATTCGTATATTGATACGTATATTTCATATGAGATAAGTCTATCCACAATTAAAGAATTTTCACTGTGTTATTCGAAGATCGCGATTTTGTTATTTCAATTTCTACGAGTGAAACTCAGGATATCGTCATGGAATTTCACTTTCGGAAGTTGAAATTTTCAGATAATAGTTATTACTCTCTTTGTTCATTTTTACTTGTCTATTTTTTTATTCCTATTATTTCTTGTTTCTTAATCCTTGTCTCAATTAAAAAACGAATAAATAAAAATAGACGGAGAAAATAAAAGAGAAATCAGGATTTAAAGTTAGTTTATTTGGAATTCGAATTCTTTTAAGTTAGTGATTCTAAATTAATGCATATATTCAATAGATTTCTGTGTCTATTTGACGTTTCTCAGATTATCATAGTATTTTGTTTTAGTATGTTTTGTCATGTTTTCTTTAGAACTTTATTCTCATTACTTTGTTCTCGTTATTTTTTTTTTAAATCACTCGGTAATATTTTTATCTAAGTTCACGGTTTATCAGAAATAACCTTTCTATTCCACCAGATAATGATAAGATTCGCATACACATTATCCTCTTTAAACCTCACATTATAAAATTATACTGAATATGTTGTATATATATTCAATAAATTTTTTATGAAAAGTATAAATTTAAATTATTACTGAATGCTATCAAATCTGTAATTAATATTCTAACTCTGCCACTAATTACTTATATATTAAACAAAAAAGTTAATGGAACACACAGAGGAGAATTATGTACAAAATTTAAAAAGGTGTCTTATCCATCATTTTCACAATCATACATAAAGGTGTTCATGATTTGGTTTTTAACCAAACCGAACCATGATCCAAACCAAATCGATTAAAAAAAAATAATATTTGGTTAGGTTTGGTTTGGTTTGATTTTGAATTTTAAAAAACCGATACTAATTTGGTTTGGTTTTGTTTTACTCTAAAATAACCGATAAAATAATCAAACCAAACCGATATATATATTATAATTATTTATGTATTATTCACAAATACAATATAAATATTTGTTACATTTTATATTTTAATCATGATTTAACTTGAGTCGTAACACATTAAGTCATTTCTTTATTTAGTTGATAGTGCACTTTGAATGACAAATGATACTAATTGTGAAAATAATATCTTGTTGTATATTGAAATTTATAGCTGAGATTCATTTGAGTATTGACAATCATCAATTTTAACTTTCTTTTTAAACCTTGTTGAGCAAGAAGTTTATGTGTTCACCTTTTGGGGATTTATCATTTCATTCTGTTAAATGTAGTTTTACAATATATTTTTAAAAGCGTTCATATGGTGTTGTTCATAGCTTTGCTAAAGTATAACACTCAGTTGACATCTTAGTTTCAAGGTTGAGATACAACACTCGGTTAACATCTTATATGTGATACCAGATCGAACACACAACACGAAATTCAAGAGATCTACAAGATCAACAACAATAGAGAATCAAATGCCCCACTCGACTTCTCTATGTTTCAACACAACAACAACAATATTCAACAAAGTAGATGGAGAATACAAGATTACAAGGACTATAGTGAATCGAAGAGGTCCCACACGGCTTCACTATGTCAACACATAAACAACAAGATTACAACAACAAGAAAGTTACGGGTACATTAACAACAATAAGGAACCAACGGATTCAACAAGATACAAGATAAATAGTTAGACCAAATGAAGGGACAATCTTAAAAACCCAAGAATTGTTACACTCTTGGACCCTTAACACTATCCGCGATACAAACCTAACTCTACGTTGACACAAGAGGGCCTTTACCTCCTCTAATAAACACCAACGTTTCAAGCCAATATGCAAACACAAGTGAATCTTCACTTGTCGAGCCCTAGTTTCGGTTGGAGCTCTTAAGAGAGAACTAAAGTGTTGCAAATGTTACAAGTCTCAAAATATGATCAATCAAGTGAATAAAATCCTAAGTTGTTCTATTTATATTACATTTCCCAAAAGACTTAAAATGACAAAGGTACCCTTTTAATGAATAAGACTTCAAGACCGCCCCTTTAGTGCACACATAGGGGTGGTTTTTGCCTTCTTCCCCACTTAAGTTCGGGTCTTCTCTCGGTTGTCTTTGACATACACAAAAAGGGTCCATCTACGAGATCACACTTGTATCAATATATTAGATTGGTTTTTTTTTTTTTTTTAATTTTTAACTTTTATCATTAGCTAAAGTTATAAATCGAAAGAACCGAACCAAACCGACGGTTATTTTTTTTTGTTTGGTTTGGTTTGGTTTTAGAAATTTAAAAACCGACTAAGTAGCTTTGGTTATGATTTTGACCAATAACCGACATGTTCTTTTTTTTTTTTCTAATTAATTAATAGAAATAATTTAATTTTATATTTTTTTGGGGGAGAAAATGATTGATTCAGACTTTAGTATTTTTCTTCATCTCTGTAAATTGAATAGTAATAGGACCAGTCATTTAAATCTAGTAGATATAATGGGCCATTAGTGAAGTACCAAATAAATAGTCATTGCAATAATTATTGATTAATTATTGTTACGTTTACGTTTACTATTTTTTAATTACTTCAAATTAACCTATAGCTTAAAGAATACTAAAATAGTGTACATTTTTAATATTGCTTTAGTTTTAAACATCAATAATTTCATTTTCAAATTGAAAAGAATAGCATATTTTCAAATTTCAATACATAAAGTCATAGACGATGTACCATTCTTGTTGTTATGTACGTTTTTCTTGATTTGACAGATTCATTCAATTGTACATTGTCTTTCAGAAACAACCTCTCAACTTTCATAAGATTGTGGTGAGATCTGCGTATAAAACTCTATTTTCTTCAAAGTCCATTTTTTGAGATTTCACTGAATCTGTTATTATTATCGTTTTACTTTATAATTTATGTACGTAAATTAGTATGATTTGATATAAACAACTAACAAACCTTGAACAATTTTTACTCCCATCGGATGTTGATCCATAAGTGAGTGAAAAAATTATGAAAAGGTAGAATTCAAATCTCAGAAAAACAAAAATATTGATAAACTATTTCATCTGTCCAAATTTGATGTCAAAATTACTTAGTATTTATATTGGCGAAAGATAATAAATATTTGATAAAATAATTAAAACGTAAAACTAATTCAGACACCATCGTTATAAAACAAAAAAGGCATTTTGAAAAGGAATTTTATTTGTATGTACAAGCAATCTTGCTAAAAATTAATTGTTGATGTGTCTCTTCCTAGAAAATTGTAAATTTTTAAAGTATAATAATTATAATTTATTTCATTAACCCTATTAAATGCCTATATGGAGTATTATTTATTGTCAGAGACGAATTAAAGATTTAAGGTTTATGAATTTTTATAATGACTTCAAGCTACTATATAACAATCAGTAGGTTCATGTCACTGTACCAAAAAAATGCTAATTGTCGATTGGCGTTCAGTTAGACGTTAGCTTACTGATAAGATATTTTAATTTTGACAAAAATATCCTCATAAACATTATCAATAAGCTAATTTTTGATAAATTCCATCTGAAATTAACAATTTCTTGATATGATAGTATAATAGTAACACAAATTATAAAAAGTATTTTCTCAAAAATATTTTTTTAATACCAAACAAATCCTAAATGGACATGTGACATTTAGACTTTCTACTCAAGCTTTTGTTGGACCATTTTAATAACTAATTTGTCTGAAAATGTTTTAAATTATTGGAAGAGTAAATGATGTGATAGATTAGTGAGATAAAATAATTTAAATTAAAAAATACTTAAGATAATTATATATTACTTACATATTATTACATGTTATTCGAATTTGGTAGTGTAAAATAATTGTAGGACTATTAATACAGTAAATAATATCTACATTTGAAAAAGTAAGAGCTTAAATTTTATGCTCTTCCGATTATAAAGAAATTTAATTATTTAAATGATAACATAACTTTGCAATAATTGTTATTTGTAAATTAATTGGTAATAACCTATAATAAATGAACAATAACTTATTATAACTTGTTAAATTACACTAATAGCATAAACAATTAATGCATATTAACTAATTAAGTCTCAAAGGTATATATATCCACATTATATATAGAACAACAATAATATACTGAGCGAAATCTTATCATCGGAATTTAGAAAGAATAGAGTGTACGCACATATGAAGGAGAGCTTTGGAGTAATTGAAACAGTTTCTGCCATATAATTAGGAGGTGACAAGTCAAATCGTGAAAATAATTTCTTGCAGAAATGTTAGGTATAGGATTGCGTAAAATAAACCTAAGTTTTTTCTCCGCTGCATAACGAGAGATTTAATGCATCAAGCTGCCTTCTTAGCCTGGACGAAGCCACCCATATCAAAGAGTGGTCAGGTGCACACTCTTTGTCAGAAAATTATGTTGTGTATATAGGTTAAATGTTGATTATTATGTGTGTGCATTTAATTTCGCACACCGTTAATGCAACTGGAAAAAAACTTACACACTCTTCATCAAATTAATTTCTGGCTCCTCCACTGCTTCTTAGAGTGTACTGATATATAGAGGAGTATTGAAGTAACTGATAAATTTTCTGTCATGTGATCAGAAGATCACAGGTCAAGCCGTGAAACAATATTTTGCAGAAATATGAAGTAAGACTGCATATAATAAATTCAAGACTCCTCTTCCTCGATAGTGAACGCTTTAGTTCATCAAATTATGCTGATGGAGTGTACTCACATATATATAAAAGCTTACACTAAAATTTTCCTTTTCTTTACCAAAAGAATGCTAATAAGGTTAAAAACCAAAAAAGTGTAAAAGTGGAAAAGAGTAAAAAGGAATCAAAGTCACAAAATTCACTCACTTTCCCTTTTTCTTTCCCCTATCTTTTTTTTCCTTCCTTTTCATCTTAACCCTCATGTTCAACAACAACAACAACATCACATATATATTCCCACAAAATGAGGTTTGAAGATGGTAAAATATACGCAGTTCATACCATTACCTTTGAGGAAGTAGAGAGGCTGTTTCCGATAGACCCTTGGCTCATGTTCATAAAATCAAATCCCCACTCAGTGGCGGAGTCAAAATTTTCATTAAGGAGATTTAAAATAAAAAAAAATAAAAAATATACAAATTAGTCGAAAAGGGTTCAATATCTACTATACATACGTAATAAATAATAATTTTAACCATATATAAATAATACTCCCTTCGTTTAAAAAAGAATAACTTACTTTCTTTTTTAGTCCGTTTAAAAAAGAATGACCTCTTTAATTTAACACCACAAGATTCAAACGTCTTCTTTATTTTTTTAAACTTTATGTCAAGTCAAACTTGATTTTTTTTTTTAAACGGAGGGAGTATAATTTTTCGACGAAGAAGATTGAAATGAATCCCTGAGATAAAAAGTGGATCCGCCCCTACCCCACCACGCACCCCTCCCCTACCCCTAAGTCCCCACCCCACCCCACCCCACCCCTTCCCACCCACCTAAGTGTCATTTTCTCACATATACTTCACACAAAAGAAACAAAGCCATTCACTTCATACACCTATTTCCATTTCTTCTTCTTCTTCTTCTTCCTTTCTCTCTCAATTATCTCAAATCCCAACAACTTCTTCAATAGTTCATCATAGTCATCAAACCCCATTTCAAGAAAATCCCAAAAAAAATTCTCTATTATCTTATACATATCCCTTTTTTTCATCTCAAAAAAAAAATTAATCCAAATCTTTCTCAAACAAGTTTATAACCTACTTACAAACACAAGAAATTAACATGAGTTAGTTCGTTATAATCTGTCTTATTTTCCAGATTACTAATCTCACTCGTCGCGCTTTATTACCTTTTCCCCTTTTTCGAAAAACCATGGAGTTATTTCCATCACAACTTGATTTATCTTTACAAATTAGCCCTCCAAATACTACTACTACTACTACTCATCAAGAAGAAAATAATAATATGGATTTGGGATTTTGGACAAGAGCTTTGGAATCAAGAAAATCCCATAATAATATTCATACTAACACTTCTTGTTTTGACCTATCTTTATCATCAAATATTCCAAAACCCAGTAGTATTAATATTAATGTTAATACTACAACTCATCAAGAACCTAATTACCCTTCTAGCCAATATTTCATAAATAACCCTTTTAGTACTCCTCCTCATCATCATCATCATAATCTTGGTTATTTTAGACCTATAAGTGGAGTTCCATTATACAATAATCAAAACCCTACAACTACATTACCTATAATACCATCTTCTCATCCTAATACTTTTAATAATTATAATATTAACCCTATATCTTCATCAAATAGCCACTTTCAATCCTATAATCATCATCATAATCATCAAAATGGGCTAATGAGATCAAGATTTTTTTCAAGATTTCCAACAAAAAGAAGTATGAGAGCTCCAAGAATGAGATGGACAAGTACACTTCATGCTCGTTTTGTTCATGCTGTTGAGCTATTGGGTGGACATGAAAGTAGGCTATTTTCTTAACTTTTATGCTTTATTTAGTTCATTTATGTTTGGTAAACAGAGGCAGAGTCGGGATTTCTACCAAACGGGTTCAATATTTGAAGAAAACCTAGTCGAAGGCAGTGGCAGAGCCATCTTATCATAAGGGTTCATTCGAACTCCCCTCGACAAAAAATTATACTCCTTGTATATGGTTAAAATTATTTTTTATGCATATATAATTGATGTCGACCCACTTCGACTGGTTCGTATGTCTATTTTTTTCGATTTTGAGACCCTTAGTGAAAATTCTGACTCCGTCACTGGTCGAAGGAAGTTCAACACCTGCAATAGATACATAAAAAATAATTTTAATCATGTTTAAATGGTAAATTATTCCGTCGAACAGGTTCAAATGAACCCCTATGAAAGAGCTGGATCCGCCACTATTGGTAAATATACTTATTCGTATAAGATGTTTACATCAAGTTAGATACTGTTGATTTGATGTAAAAATCAGGTGCAGATAAGTTTTTACCGTCTAGAGTAATGATTTGATATGAGCAATTAAACTGTACTGATAGTGTAAAAATTTTTTAACAATGAAATTCAATTTGTATACACCGACAATATTATAATTTTTCTACTATTGCCTGACTTATTTTTCAGATTACTAATTTCATTTTATTTTCATATAGTAATTTTTTAAGTTATAATTTAATAGTGCAAATTAAATTTAGTTGGATATTGTTGGTACATAAAAATTAAACTTATTGAGAAAATCTATGTATATTTTGAGCTTCATTAATAATGTGTTTTTTTTTGTGGGGGGTGATGTAGGAGCAACACCCAAGTCAGTTCTTGAGCTTATGGATGTGAAAGATCTCACTTTGGCTCATGTTAAATCTCATTTACAGGTAAAAAAATTTATTAAAAGAGGGGTTATTTTTTTTTTCTTTCATTTGTTCGAATATAGGTCATGGGTAAAAATTGTCTGTGTTTGACTTATAGATTACAAGTTTGAGCAGCGAAAACAGTCATTAGTAATTAGTATACTTACATTATGGTAAACTGTCTACGACTCTATATAACACCCTTTTAGACTCAGGCCTTCCCTGAATCCTATATGAATAAGACTGACCTAGTGGATAAATCAGAAATACAGAAATAAAAACAACAATTGAACCCGAGAATGTGATTGCATTATAAGCTCTGAATTGAACAGATCGAGCAAGCTTGAATTGACGTCAAGAGCTGTCATTGGACGAACTTTCATCAATTCTCTTTCCGATTGAGTTTTCAAGAGGTGTTAATCATAAAAAAAAATAAAAAATCATGTCCTTGAAAGATCGATCTGATAATTGCTTAAGTAAGGTATTCGCGATATACTTTGTGTATCAGAATGCACCCCCCCCCCCCCCCCCCCTTTTTTTTTCCTTTCTTTGTCTACGTATAGATTGTTTTTTTTTTTTTTTTTGGAGTTTTCACAAAAGACTATGCTTTGGAATTTCAATAACATGTGTTGTTTTAATGCTAAGTTCAATATAGAGTGAGTTAAATTATTTTTTTGGAGTCTTCACAAAAGGCTATGGTTTTTTTTTTTTTTTTTAACTAGTTCTACTTTGTAGAATACTTTTTTCGTTTTATAATAAGTGAATTGTTGGAGTATTTTTTATGTTTCAAAATAAGTGAATGGTTTACAATTCAAGGTAGACGTTGGAATTTTTTTCCAAATTTACCCTTCATTAAATGTGCATTGGGAGTGATGTATCATGTTTTCTTTGCTTTTGAAGAGGGTAAAAATGAAAAAACATGATAAATTTATGTCTTTGCTTTTTTTTTTCTTAATATGTATGTCAAAATCCAACAATTAACTTGTCGTGAAATGAAGGGAGTATGTAAATTTCCAGAGACATTTCAAATTCCAATGTTACTTTTTTATACATATTTTCTTCTCTTCTTTGATTCTTTCAAAATTTTCAAAGACTTTTTTTCTACTAGTAGATCTGATGGTTCTGCAAGTCTATTATATAATGCAGCTTTTTTTTTACTTGGGAGAATGAACCATATGTAGTACTTACTACAAGTCTTGATGATTCATTAATAATAACAATGGAAAAGTATAAGGATTTGTTTGTTTTTATTTGAGGGATACAACCTCTGGAAATAGGTTCTGACAGAAATGTCAGGTAAGATTGTGTATAATACATTTTTGTGGTGGAATGTTTTTTCGTATGCCGTACCTTATGTATAACGAAAGTTTTAGTGCACCGAATTGTCTTTTATTTAGGGATACAATAGTATACTGGCCGTTGTAATCTCATGAGTGGAGTCTGGGGAGATTGTGTTTTGCGTGTACACATATTTTATCCATATCATGTTTAGATGAAAATGTTGTACAAGGATTCTATTACCCCCTCAACTCAAATTTAGCGTATTTTTGTCATCTTTTTGTACTGACATAACACCTTTATGACATAAAATGGGGCTCACGTCAGCTAAAAAGGTTGACAAAAGGTGGCGCGTCAGCTACAAAGATACAAAAATATGCTAAAATTTAGTCCGAAGGGTAATAGAATCCCCGTAGCAAATTTGATCATAGTTGAGAGGTGTACTAAATGCTTTACTCTAGAAATAATGGAGAAAAGGACAATACCAACAACACATAATAAGATACATGAAATGTCTTGACGGGGGGGGGGGGGTAGTGATTAAGTCAATAATTAACTTCTTAGTATAATTAGAATTTTTAATTGATTTTCTTATTAATAGATGCTTAAAATAAACCAAAAAGGGAGTAAGATTCTTGAGTGTATATATATTTTTCTTTATCATATTAATACAAGTATTTTGTATTCTGTTGACATATATTAGACCACTTATGTATTATAATATAATGTATACATATAAGTGGTCTACTATGACAATTACTCGTAAATATCTTTTAGATGACCTAATAATGTAAAAAAAATAATTCTTGCAGATGTATCGAACGGTAAAAACAACTGATAAATCAGCAGCAGGAGCAGCTTCTTCAGGTACAAATTTAAAATAGAGTATGAATTAATGAGTGTTTCATAATTATTATAATGTATTTTTTTAAAGAATAAATCAAATAATATGTGTATACAATATGCTTTAAAATATTTTTGTTTTGTGAAGAAATAATGATTTTAATTTTTTTCTCCATTTCTAGGACAGTCAGAGGTGTTTGATAATGTGTCATCTGGGGATAATTCTGATGATTTAGTGCTTGAAATTCAAAATTCAAACAAGTCTGAATTTTCATCAGTTCACAATTATGGTGGACTTTGGAGTAATTCTTCAAGGTAAATATTTATATAAACAATTATTATAGATTACTAAAGTCCATAGAATTAATTATGAGAGGATTATTAGCTTAATTAGGGAGTCTTGTAGTAACTGGTAAAGTTGTTGTCATGTGATCGAGATGGTCACGAGTTCAAACCTTGAAAATAGCCTCTGACAGAAATGTAAGGTAAGGTTGCGTACAATCAAGGGTGGAGCCAACCCTTTGATAGCGGGTTCATCCGAACCTCCTTCGGCGAAAAAATCTGTCATTTATACATGATTAAAATTAAGTTTTATGTATCTATAGTAGTTGTAGAACCTCCTTCGGCTAGGTTTTCTTCAAATATTGAACCCCCTTAGTTAAAATTCTGGCTCTGCTTCTATGTACAGTAACCCTTGTGGTGGGGCCCTTCCTCGGACCCTGCGTATGGCGGAAGCTTTAGTACACCGAGTTGCTTTTTTTTTTTTTGTTTCTGAGAAGTCAAAAGTGTTTATTTTAGAGAGTCGACGTGCTTGACTCATCTTTTAGGAAAAAAAGGAGTATTTTTTAGTAGTAGCATAAGTCGTATATATTGATCGTGTCATATGCAACGTCCATTAATGACGGTTCGTTTCAGTATATATACCTTCAGTAGAAATATAAACTATTTTTGAGAATTTGAAAGAAATAATAATCTTGATCGAGCACAAATTGTTGCATGCCATAATTAAAAGAAATTTGTATGTGTCACTATGTTTTTCTATGCTTGATTAAATAAATTTCTGGCTTCGTCACTGTTGACAAGACATTTGAAACTAGACCCCTTACTAGGAAACTTAGTGTCAAAGCTAAAATTCTTTAATTTTAGTGCCAAAAGTTGGATAGTACTTTCTTCGTTTCATAATAAATGAATTGTTGAATTTTAGCACACAAATTAAGAAAAAAAGCATTAAAGACATAAATTTAACATAACTTTTCATTTTTACCCCCAAAAAAAAATTGACCTTGTAATACCTTTTCAAAAGTTAATTAACTATCAAATTATAAGGGTAAATTTGAAAAAGAATTAATGATTCACTTATTTTAAAATACTAATAAATACCTCAACAATTCACTTATTTCGAAATGGAGGGGTATATCATAATAAGAAGATGGAAAGACTATACTATAAAAAAATAATAGTAATACATAGTACTAAAAGATTGGCTTTTTGTTTACTCAGTTTCACTTTTTTACTTTAATTTCTTTCTTCTGCATGCATGGCCTCCACTGATGATAGAAAAATATTCTATCTTTATTTTTGTGATTTTATAGCAGGGAAAGTTGGCAGTTGCATGGCAATAATCTAGAAGATTATCATGGAAATATACCTTCTTTAAAGGTACTAAATTACAAGTTCCTATGTGCATTTCTCATTATGTCCTTATTTGAGTCGATGGTCTATCATAAACAGTCTCTCTATCTTTGACTCTGATCTTCATAGGGATAAGATTACGTACGTACGCACAATCTTCCTTAAATTTCGCTTGTCGAATTATATTGAGTATGTTGTTGTAGATGCTACTTTATACTTTACGCGAGTTCCTATGTGCATTTTCCATTATGTCCTTACTTGAGTCAGTGGCGTACCTAAGATTTAGGGGTTATGGTTGTCCAGAAGGCCCGAACACACATATTGACGCCCAATAAAGCTTTAAAGTTCCGCTTAGGAACTAAAGCTCCGTCTATATTTTTGGTTTAATGGGTGCTTTTCCAAGTCTTATATGAATTTTTATACATTTTTTATATAATTATACCTATTCTGTATCTAATTTAACGGGTGCCGGAGCACTCCAAAATTGGCTTTAGGTCTGCCCGTGACGTGAGTCGATGGTTCATCATAAACAGTCTCTCTATCTTCGACTCTGATCTTTATAGGATAAGATTATGTACACACCATCCTCCTCAGATTTCACTTGTCGGATTTTATTGAGTATGTTATTGTAGATGCCAGGCTATACTTTACTCGAGTTAGAGTCCATCAGAAACAATCTCTGCACCTTCAAAAAATTGAGTTTAAATAAATCTATACACTACACCATCAGGCTGCAATTTTGTGAAATTACACCGGGTGTGTTATTGTAGATGCTACTTCAAGCTTATACAATGTGGATAGTTTGCTTAAGTTCTAAATAATATGGAAAGAATTGAACAATACTCTTTCTGTTTCAATTTATTCGACCTGATTCAGAATATGAGCTATATATGTAGGGTTAAACTAACTAATTTTCAATGTGAATATAAAAATTAACGAATATTGTTGCCTCACGACAGAAGTTGTCCATCATTAATTCTTATCTTTTTGGTAATAATACATGTATAATATGCATCTAATCAGAGGCAGAACCAGGCAAGATCAAGAAAGTTCATTAACCTTCTTCAATAAAAAATTACACTATTTATAAATCGTTAAATCTCTTTAGTAAAAATCCTAATTCTGTCACCATCTCTAGTGCATGGATAGGATATATAGAATTTTTGGATAGTAATTAATATATATATAACATCAGTATATATTCCTCAAATCTGTCCTTTTGATTCCTTAGCTTTCTTTATTTATTCACACACACTTTTTTTATTTCTACTTAATTATTATTATTCCTTAGTACTAATTCAATTTTTTTTTATTTCAATTTCTTTTTTTTTTTTTGGAAAAATAGAAAGACATGGAAGCAAAATGCACAAGTTATGAAGGAATATCAACAGAAGTGAGCTCATCAAGCATAACACATGAAGCAAGTCCAAAGAAGCCTAATTTGAATTTCACTTTGGGATTTCCTAATATTTCATAGTATTTATAAAAAAAAAAAAATATCAAAAGTTTTTTGCATGGAGCAAAAAAGTAGTACTCATTTTGAAATCATTAGTAAAAAGAAAGGCAAAAAAAAAAAAGTGAAATGAAAAAAGACAAGGAGACAAGAAAAAGCAAGAAAAAAAGAAAAAGGAGGGGAAAAAAAAGTACATTTTCCTTTTTCCATTTATATATAATATATAATATAATATTCTTGTGATAATATCCAAATCAAATAGTACATTATGAAATTGTTCATTTTGTTATTTTCCTACAAAATTAAGAGAGAGAAAAAGTAATTGATTTTAGAGGAGAATGTTAATCATTATAGAAATAGAGTTTTATTTTTCCCTTTCTTTTTTGCTACTTTGGTAATTGTATGAGGCATTTATATTTTGACAAAAAGTTATACTACCTCCAATTTATATGTTTGTGTTCTAAAATTTTTATAGCTCTTAAGATAGATATATACTTAAATTTCAAAGTTTATTGAAAATAATCTCTTTATTGTTTTTATGAAATAGAAATAAAATTTACGTACATCTTACATATTTTCTTCAGATTTTATCAATAAAATTACACTAAATATATTGTCGTTGTTATTAAGTTGGATACTTAATATCTTCATAGTGAGAGTTTTGGTATAAACATGTTAGTTCTATACATTGATTTGTCACAAAATCTAGGATGAAAATTTGCCTTCAAAAATGAATTTTTTGAGTCGGGGTCTGTCGAAAACAATCAATCACTTCATAAAAAGAGTGGTAAGATCTGGGGGTCTATCATAAACAATCAATCACTTCATAAAAAGAGTTTTGATCCTTGCGCCGATTCTCGTCAAGCTAGAATGTTTTTTATGGTTTTGATTCTTCCTAAGAGGTTAGGATAACCACGTCTCTGCTAGGCAGCGTGTGGAATGGCCGAGGTATTTGGATATATAATCCAAGTCGAGGAATTCTTGCTCCGTGAGCTTCTCTTAATTATATAAACTGTACCAGTTTCGAGAGAATCAAATTGTGAGACTATACTGAATTTGTTTGTTGTTGGAGGAGGAATGACTATTTATTCCTAGATCATATTGGTAGCGCTACCCTCATCATAGGCCCTGTAATTAATGGCGGAGCCAACATCTTAATTAAGGATATCATAATAAAAAAATATAAATAAAAGAACTAGTCGGAGGGGACTCAACTTCTGCTATATATGCATCGAGGCTGAATTGATCGGAGGCAGATCGTGCATTAGTTCAGATCGTGCATTACAACTTTTGCTTCCGCCGTTGTAATGCACAATCTGAATTAATCGAGGCTTCAATGTGAATACCGAACAACCAATGGAAGCAAAGAAAGATTATTTATTCCTGGGCATAGTCAAGTGCTTTACACTTTCCCAAAAAATGAATTGGAAAGATTAGAGAAATTATTGGTAAATGAGCTAAAAGAATGTAGACATAAAAAATGAAAAATAACAAGAAGAAAAAGACAAGAAAGGAATTAAAGGACACTTTTTATGTTCATTATGTGACTATATCTTTTTCTTCATTATTCTATATATCAATATCTTGTTGCCTTTTCTTTAATATAAATAATTTACTTTAATTTTCACAAAGTGACTTTTCATAATATTCTCACACCTTTTCTTGAAAAATCCTTCAAATTTTCATATATTACTTGTCTTAAATAAACAATATAAGTTTCAAAATTGTGTTAAAATTACTTGAATTTCCTTTTAAATAACGTGAAGTACCTTTTTCTTAAAAATAATTTCATGTGAATTTGAAAACCATTATTATCGTATATTAACTTATAATCGTTATAAGAATTAAACTGATAAACTTTAAATTTTGAATTCGCTTCTAAATTTAATAAAGGATAAAAATTGCTTTTAAACTTCATTTATGGAAAGGCAAAGGTGAAAAAACGTATTCACTTTAATTATTATTTCCTTTATTTTTATAGTAAAATATATATTAAATGTAGAATTTACAACATATTAGGAATATGAAATAATTCTTTTAATTCCATTTGTTTTTTAGGATTGATAAAAGATATACCCCACTTAAAGCAACCTTGACCTTAAGAAGAAAAGTTATTAATGATTGACATAACTCAATTATTGGAGATCTTTTAATTTGTTTTTAATATTCTTAATTATAGATAGGTTTGGATTTAAAAAAAAAAAAATTATTTTCACTTTTGAAAAAAAAAAATATAATATGGTAAATTATACATAATTTAGGCATTTCAAATGAAATTCGAGGTGTATCTCAAGATATATAGATATACGATCTCAGTCGATGTATTTGAGATACACGATAAATAAGTAATTTTTATTGAGCTATAGTTTTAAACATGATAATTATATACCAATTTTAATCTAATTTTCAATGGTTCAAATAATTCATCAAATCCAAACACCATAATACACAAAGTTATATTCCAAACTACACGAGCTAGTTGCATATTGTCGGGGTATAGAGGTTGTTTCTGATAGACCCTCGATTCAAGACAAAAATAGTTTAGAAAAAAAATAATGAAAGTATAAAAGATAATAGATAATAACAAAAACAACAGATAGTAGCTGAACAATACTACGACCAAATAATACTATAATCAAACTACACGCAAAAAAAGATAGTGATGATAGAAATCCAAGGACAAGAAACTACAAGAATAATAATACGACTACGTACTAGTACGGGCAACGAGTCAGCAAGATAATGCACTCCTACCTATTAGCATAAATGTCCTCCTACCTACTAACATTTTATCCTAATTTGTGTCCTCAATCAACACCTTAATTCCTATATATCTAAGATCATATTCTTGATAAACTAAAATTATGTTATGTCCTGTCTAATCACCTCTTTTCAATATACTTCTACCTTTGTTAAATCCATTTATAGCCAACCTTTTACATATCTACACTATGGCATTAGTGCATCTTCTTATCGCTTGTCCGAACCATCTGAACCATACTTCCAACATTATCTTATCATCCACCAAAGCCACTCGACACAAGTGAAAATTAAATTATTTAATTTGATATAAACACTCGATACAAATAAGTATTTATACATCTATTTTTTATACCTTTGTATATCATTCCCAAGGCACTGAGTCCATAGGTCACTGATGGACCTTTCTAATGGATGGACACTCACGTGGGCAGAGTCAGAGTCGGGGTCAGAATTTCAATCAAGGAAATTCAATATTTGAAGAAAAACTAGTTAAGGGAGTTTAACGTCTATTAAAAATGTATAAAAATTAATTTTAATTATATATAAATAATATATTTTTTCATCAAAAAAGATTCGAATAAACCCCCTGCCTTCGCCCGACATGTGGGCAGTGGTCAGAAAAGACTGTTAAAAGCATGTTTAAGTATAGGTAAGGCATTGACTGACACACAAACAGAGGAGAAACTGAAGTATACTTCCATATCCTAATTTATCTAATAAAGGTCAGTTCCATCGGTGCACTAAAATTTCTGTTATACACAAAATTTGAAGAAAGATTGGATCAAAAGAGTCTAGTTACTCAGTCTTACACCATATTTTTACAAGAAGCTATTTTCACAGCTTGAACCTGTGACCTCTGGGTCACATGACAATAACTTTGCTAGTTAATCTAATTTATCTAATATTTTTCGAATCTTGAAAGCTAAATAATTTTTTTTATTTGAAACATGTTTTCTTCCTAAACAATAGAATAATAACATATCCAATATAGTTCTACATATAAAATCTAGGGTAGGATATATTTAAATTTCCTGCCTACTTTTGTAAAGAATTTTTTAAATACTTGTTAAATATTTTGAAATATTAATTATTATACTTATGTTTTTAGAGAAGTTTTTAAATACTTGGTAAATATTTTGAAGTATTAAATTATTATGACTTATCGCATTTTAAACGTAATTTTCAAGCATATATACTTTATTTCCAAAAATTTCTAAAGATTTTATATTTGAATTTATGATCAAATAAAAAATTTAATTTTTGAAATTTAATCTGTATCATATAAATTAAAACACACGGAGTTGAGTACATGCAATATAAAGTTTATATATTATACATATTGAAGTTAGACGTAGAGAATTAAGGTATGTGCAACAATGTCAAATTATGTAAGCATCATTACACTATCATTTATTTAATCTTTTCATACATTTATTATTGGTCCATGAACTATATAATGTCATAATGTGGACTACTATTCCCTGTCCCAAATTAATTACTTATCAAGGTTATCAAAAATATTTATCCTCATTTTCTTGTTATTTTATAAAAATAAGTTGAATTATTTTTTGTTCTATATTATCAATAACGACATATATATCCAGTGAAATTCGATAAGTAGGGTTTGTGGTGGTAGAGTGTATGTTGGTCATACCACTGCCTCGTGAAGATAGAGAGATTGTTTCTAAAAGATCCTCAACTAAAGCGCAACGAATTCACATTTAAAAAAAAAAAAAAAAAGCAGTGAAGAAAACATAGTAATTAATAAGGAAAGCAGTGCAGAGCTTACAAGAAAGGGACAATAACAATATCGAAATAATGCAATAATTGACACATATTGAACAATAAACAACGTATGGTAATAGATATAAAAAACAAGAATACGACTAGTACCACACAACCACGACAATGCACCAACAACCTTAAACCTTCGAAAAACAAGACAACAATACTCTACGACCTATTTCTACCCTAATATGCGATCTTCATATCTTCCTATCTAAACTCTTGAAATAAATGTTCTTGAAATTAGATAATTTTAGTCTTGCTCTCAAATAAAGTGTAATTTATTGTAGAGAAAGGGATAAAATAGTAAAAATATTTTAATTTATGATTTTTTAAGAAACATGCAGAAAAAAATGTTGCAACTAATATGAGACGAAAGGAATACAAAATTACAAATGCACTATCTTTCAAGTAGATTTCAATTAGGTTTGATTGATTATTTTCCAAAAATTTTCTTTGTGAATTAGTATGAGTTAATTGTATTTTTCAAGTCTTGTCATATTAATTTTGTCTCCAGTATTGTTATCAGTGCAAATAATTTAAGTTGACAAATTTGACACCTTTATTCCTTCACAAAAAGTGATTAATTATTAACACATTTTTTGACTTTGATGTTCTTTGATCAATAATTGCTTGTTCACCTTTAATCAATGGATTATTGCAAATTATTATTTTCAAATTTTACCTTTTTAAGTCCATAATATAGAGGGGATAACTTTGAAATGTATATCCACCATGAAAGAAAAGAGAGTTAGTCCTAGATGGTTAATCAATTTTTATTTTATTATAATAAAAATTACCAATTTAATTTTTAATTTATAATGAAAAACTTATTTTAATTCTATTTAAATCACGAAAGTAACTAATTTTTTTTAAAATAAAAAAGTTACTCAACTTTATTTAATTTTACAGATAACATCGTTAAGGATTAATTGGAGATAATGATGAAAATGGAGGAGCGGACTATGAAGGCCTATTTGTTGAGAAATTTCAGTTGTGGGCCATATATATCAAGTGACGATGATCAATTAACCACCTTTCGTTGAAAAATATATTATATGTGTATATATATAAAATTGTGTGTGTTTCAAATTAAAACTTTGACAGAATTTATAATTTAAATTTGTCATTGGTTAAAGTGGAGCAAAGAACACAATGAAAATGAGTAGATTATTTGTGTGATGCCCTTAGTGAATAGATTATTTCATGTCTTGTCTAATCGTACTTCTTCAATTCTTTTTCGATTTTATTTTTACCTCTCCTCAAACCAATCACTGTATTAACCTCTTGCACCGGACATCTATATATGTTTCTGCTCTTCACATGACCGAATCATTTCAACCTCGCTTTCCCCATCTTGTTATCCACAGAGGCAATTTCATCCTTGGTCTCGTATATTTTCGTTTCTAATTTTGTCTATCCTAATATATCCACACATGCATCAATTAAAGCATCCTCATTTCTACTAACCTTTATTTTCTGAACGTGAGAGTTATTTATGGGCCAACAACACACCAAGGTACAACATATATAGTCAATCTAACTGCTACTCTGTAGAATTTACTTTGAAGTTTTGATGATATATGTTTATCACGTAGGAGACCGAAAGCGAGCCTCCATTTTATTCATGCCAATTAGATTAATACAATGTGTGACATATCATTGATCTCACTATTTTCTTGAATTATGGACCAAAATACTTGAATCTTACTTTTTTGGGGTGACTTGTGTATCAAACAATCAATCCTCACTTCTGTTAGGATTTTTGTCCTGATTTTCTTACTATATTTAAGTTTTACTTTTTCTTAGAAGGAAAATAAAAGTTATCATAATTACTTTTACTTTTCCTGAAAGAAAAAAATATAATTCTTTCCATATTTGGCTAACCTCTTTCTTGGAGGAAGGGTTTTGGACATCTATAAATAGAAAACCCCTCTTTTCATACAATAACACAATAGCATCCACAATGTAGTCATTAAAGAGTCTTTGTTTAGGGGAGATTTCTCCCAATAGGTTTTATATTTTTTTTAATATTAGGTTTATATGTAGGTCAATTGACCAAATCATATAATAATATTATATCTTTAGTATTGTTTATTTGTCATCTGATTTATCATCTCTATAGTTTACAACTAATAGCTTCCGCATGACGCCCTCTTGATTTCGAACCCAACAACTTCTCCATTCGCCTCATGTTATCCGTCACTGAATTTGCCATATACTATATTTTAGTTTTACTCGCTCTAAAGCTTTTAGACTCTAGGATTTGTCTCCAAATTTTCATCTAATTGTTAACTATGTTGCTTGTCGAGTTAATCAATATCATGTCATCCACAAGTAACATATACCATATAATACTTTCTCTTAAATATATCGTGTCAATTCATTTATCATCGAGGACTGATTCTTAGTGCAACCCCACATCGAATAGGAAGTATTCCGAATCTCCTCACATTGTTTTCACTTGGATCTTAGCTTCATCATACATATACATTAATTACCTTAATATATGCCACAAATACAGAGGCGAAGCCAGGATTTTAATACTGTGGGTTTAGAATTTTAAGACAAAGACTAAAAAGCAAAAACACCGGTGTTGCAACACTAGTGTTGCTAGTGGGGTTCAAACCCACGTCCCTAGGGTGGAAGACATTTTACTCTAACCTCTCCTCCGTTGTACCAGCATCCCATATTTGTATGTGGGTTCACAATAATATATTTTATATATTATTTTTGAATTTTATAGTATAAATACACGATCTACGTAAAGTTATTCGGTACAGCCGAGCCCCCCAAATACACTATAGCTCCGCCTTTGCACAAATGCATTTCTAGACTCCAAGCATTTCCATAGAACTTACTCTAGACTTTATCGTATATGTTTTCTTTAAATGAACGAATTGAACATCATATGTAAATCTGTTTTTCTCTTCCTAGACCATAACTATATTGTTCCAACAATCTCCTTAAAAGATAAATAACTTCGATTATCGATCGGTCCAACATGAATCTAAATTGATTTTCGAAAATAAAATTAAACCTTTTGACAAAATACATACAAAAGGCAAATCTCAACTTTTTCACTAGGGTAAATCCACAACAAATGTATATTAGTCATATAGGTATGTAGTTTTAAAAAGAAATAGTTAGCCTTGAATGCTATACAGAAAAAGACAGCACAGTCCTGAAAAAGGACAGAGATAAAACTGTACTTCCTCCATTTCATAATAAATGAATTGTTGGATTTTGACACACAGATTAAGAAAAAAACATTAAAGACATAAATTTAACACAACTTTCCATTTTTACCCCAAAAAAAGAAAAAATTGACCTTGTAATACTTTTTCAAAAGTTAATTGGTTGTCAAATCATAAGGGTAAATTTAGAAAAAAATTTAATGATTCACTTATTTTAAAACACCAATAAGTACCCCAACAATTCACTTATTCCGAAACAGAGGGAGTATATTTTAGTAATTAATAATTAATAAGTAATTAAGAAGTATGGTATCTATCCACAATATATTTTTATGGAACAACATTAGTTGTAGTGTAGTAGTGGAATTACTTCATTCTTAATTAGATGTCTCGAGTTCGAGCTCTAATTATAAGAAAATTCTGTTGGGTGCGCCACCTCTAAAATGGGCCATGCAGTGTGTGATCTGAATTAGTCGAGACTCCAATGGAGTACCGGACACCGGATGAAAAATTAAAAAAAAAAAAAAAATATATATATATATATATATATATTTATGAAAGAAACTAATTTGAGCCCCACATTAGGCGGGGCGGCTCAAGAACACTAATGATCTAAGGCCAAGATCAAATAAAGGCCTTAAATTTTTTTTTTATAAAATAGATATATATAAAGTTTTAACAAATTATTAAATTCTGTCAGAATTCATATCGATAATTCTACATCTGCCTTGCTAGTATTCGATATTCATTTTAAGCCCCAACCTCTGATTAAGTTTGAATAGATAATGTCACCTAGGGGCGGAGCCATCTCATGACTAGGGGTTAGTTCGAACCCCCTTCGATGGAAAATTATATTATTTATACATGATTAAAATTATTTTTTATGTATATATAGTTGATTTTGAACTCCCTTCGACTAATTTCGTGTGAATACTCTTTCGATTTTGAACTCCCTTAATAAAAATTCTGACTCCAGCATTGATGTGACCAATACTCTTGATGGTCTTATATTCTGTACATGCAAATGAATAAAATGCATGAATAAGTCAGAGAAACAGTGAAGGGGGGTGGCAGGGTAGTTGAAGGTGGGGGTGGGATAGGGTGGGGGTGGGGGTTTAAGTTTGGTGAAAAGTGGTCAGAGAGTAGTCAATCATAGAGCAATGGATTGCAAAATCATTAAATGATGTTTGGTCCCTTCTCTTAAATATAAGTGAGATATTGAGACACATAGAGTTAATAATACTCTGTGCGTCTTAAATTATATATCGTGTTTCTTTTTATATACTTCTTAAGTATTTTTGTAGTCTTCTACCTTTAAGGTTTAGAAATTAAAAGAATCTTAATATTATTAATCAAAGATTCCGAGTTCAAGTATTTGAGCAACATGATCTTTTAATTGAAATATATGAAGTAATTAAACAAGTGAATTTCAGATATAAAATTCATACCCATGAATTTAATTATTTTTTCCATCCGATTTTTGTTGCTCGTATTGAAGCCCGATTGTGCTAAGTCCTGTCCACAAACAACCTCTCTAGATACTTTCGAAAGGTAAAGATAAGATTTATGTATAAGTCACCTTCCTTTGATCCTACTTGTGGGATTACACTTGTATGTTATTGTTGGAACTGCAAAAAAGAATAAGATATTGCATAAAGAGTTAACGTATATAACTGTTTGCTCAATTCTAAATTTCAAAATAGTCGATAATTATATAATTATACAATAATTATAAACAGCAACTTCGATCGGCTATTTATGTAAAATCTACTTTTGTATTTGGTGAAAGCTCATGAATTCATATTTGGGCCTAGTTCAACTAGAATAGTTTATTAAATTGCCCATCTGTTTGTTTCTAAAAGTTTAATCAAATGATCAGATTTTACCCTACTATTTAGCTATTTTTTTTATATGCTTTATTTGAGTCGATGGCCTATCGAAAATAATTTTTATATCTTTACAAGGTAGGAATAAGTTATTTTTGTTGCCATAAGATGTTTAGGTGAAACTTACTATAATGTTAGGGAAAACAACATAAATCCCGACAGTTTGGAGCTTAATTACGAAAAATCCCAATATTTTTCATAATTATTGAAAATTTCAATCTTAGTATATTAAGATACATAATTAGCTCCTGATATATTCAACAAATATACATTTTTTTCTTTGTAAAGATACATAATTAGCTGCCGATATATTTTTTCCTATTTTAGGCCTGTCGAGATACACAATACATCCAACGAAGATACATTTTTTCCACATAAAGATACATAATTAGCTCCCCATATATTTTTTTCAATTTTGGGTCTATCGAAATACATAATTAGCTCCCCGATACATCCAAGGAAGATGCATAATTAATTGAGAATTTTATAATTACTTTGTAAGAATGGGTATTTGTGCAAATATAGTAGGTTAAGGTGTATATTTATGTTATTTTTCCATTTCATAAGATGCTACAAGATACTCGGATTTTTTTATATGTTTTACTTGAGCTGATGGCCTATCGAAAATAATTTTTATATCTTCACAAGGTAAGAATAAGAGTGAATGCTCGTCATTCTCCGAAGACCCACTTACGAGATTATACTGGATAGTTATTGTTGTTGCTACAAAACGTTTTGGTGAAACTTACTACTATAACGTTATCCATGTTGAGCTACTGACATGTTTTTTTCTTATTTCTTTCATTTGTCTTGTTCTAAAATTTGTTTCTCCATAATTCACACATTTTCATTTTCATAACACATCAATGCTTACTATAATATGTAATTCTCATTCTTTTCATCTTTATAACTTATATACGTGATGTTATTTCATCTTCACAACCTCCAAATATTTAATGTGTAAGTTATGATACTCCGTTTTGATTTTTTCCACGTGTGCCTATTAAGTACTTCATATCTTTTGAAAAGAATTGCTCAAGGAGAGAATTGGTGGTGTTAGGCCATAGTGTAAATAGCAAGATAGCCAAACAAGGGCTGTGGTGGAGTGGTAAGTACTCCTTCATTCTTAGTCAGAGGTCTCGGGTTGCCTTTGTTTGGGAGCACTTTACCCCCGATGTGGGACTTTCCAACGTAAATACAAATTCAGTCGAAGCTTCAATGCGGGTATCGAATACCGAGTGGAAAAGAATGCACTTTTGAAGCTAACTTCTAAGAGTTACAAAATTACCAGACGCAAATTGCAATATGGGTTGGTTGATGGGGCTATGGAGTTGGTTAATAAGTAGTAGTAGCGAAGTTTGACTATAACAAGGGATGATTCAAAGTCCAAAAACTTGTATAAGTAGTTCAACTTCCAAAATGTTTGGAAGAATTGCATTATCGAGTTACCTAAATGATAATTGCAGTTCAACAAGAACGAAATACCCAGAATACTCGCATGAGTGGGGTCTGAAGAGGGTAGATTGTACGTAGATCTTACCTCTGCCTTTGTGGAATAGAGAGGTTGTTTCCGATAAATCCTC
This sequence comes from Capsicum annuum, assembly GCF_002878395.1. Lineage (NCBI taxonomy): Eukaryota > Viridiplantae > Streptophyta > Magnoliopsida > Solanales > Solanaceae > Capsicum > Capsicum annuum. The sequence goes on along the minus strand of NC_061111.1, from coordinate 244,485,728 downwards.
GGCTAAAAAGAAAGATTAGTAATGAAGAATTTAGGAACATAAACAAATCTTGAAGCAACAACAGTGTCTTAAGAAATGGCAAAATGTTATAAATGTGGTCAAGTGAAACAACTTTCTTTGTAACTATTCATGTAGTCTTCCCAAGTGAAAAGGACTCTTGGGTATAAAAAAGAATAATGACCTCATTGACAGGGAGATATCAGATGTCACATTTTAATCAGAGGCCTAACCTAACCTGATATTTGACATTGGACCTCACAAGAATCGACCAATTTGTTAATAACAAAATGTACATGAGTGAAGTACCTAACACGAACCTGTTATCTGCTCGTGGCAAAGGAAAGAGGCCTTTTCTAAATAACAGTCGTGTGTGCAGACCAACTTGCATGCACTTTGGCCATTCCACTAAGTATTGTTAACTCTGTCGACAATGCAGAGAGAGACGTTCTCCTGCCAAAGCGAAAAACACCTTGGCCCGAGAACCATAAGAACAATCAGCACTCCGTTTGCCCAATTTAGAGGCCTGCACAGAAAATGTACCTCCTGAATCTAAGTTTTGGTTAACAGCTGCATTGCTGCTGTCCCTAAATATTTAGTTTTTCATCCTTTCGTTAGATCTCGATCAGAGAAAATGTGTGTTAGTAAAGTTGGATTTATGAGCTATTCAGTTCTTCCTCCAAACTTAAATGCTGAGGGACCTTGACTTTCGGTTTCTTTGGTCCTATCTCTATTGGAGGTGGTTCCCCCACAGTCTTACCCAACTCATACCCGAACTTCTCATCTCTTTTATGCTCATTTTGCTTGCTCGATGCTTCTTCATTAGCCCCTTTCTTAAACTTAACAGAGATGGGAACTGTACCACCTCTGTTCGACTTGTCTTCCTTAGAATTGCTTGAATTAGCATTGGAACTATGACTTACATCTTCAGCCACGGAACGTTCTGATGAATACAATGGTCGGACCCGTCCTTCAGTTTGATGTTTCCTTAATCGTTTGTACCCCTGCAAAAGTAAATGTGAAGAATACTTCAGTAGCTTAGTAGAATTTCACACCAAAAACAAGAAATGTCCACACTGCAGAAAAAAAAGTTCATATTATCAAGTTAAACACAATTAGTATCAACTGTTAACCTGTAAACTGTAAGACACAGTCATAAACTACAAATAACACACCTGGATGACAAGAAGTAGCTAGCAAAACAACGTGAACGAACCCTGTAACAAAATGTGCTCTCCTAATTTTGCTCCAAATTTGGTAACAAGTCAAAAAGTTCTTACAACCGTAAGGAAGCTGATTGTATAATTTCAATATTCGGATTGAATGCAAAATTGAAGCAAAATCCAGGATTGCAATGCAAAGTTTAATCTATAGGTACCACACCATACCTATCACCTAGCTACTCAACATTGGTTTCACGATTTTTGAAAACAATATGATGACGATTTGCATCTCTAAGTTTAGCAATCTGACTTGTCATCCTTTGTTCTACTAATCATAGCAACTTTTATATCTGTTTAACTCAAATTAAAGAATAATATGATTCGCAAAATACTTTAGAAGTAAATCACTATTTAAACCACTTACAATTCTCTATGACTTAATAATTATTATTCTTTTGACAGTGTTCTCTAAATTACACTGATCTAACTATTAGATTACATAGAAAATTATGAACTCGTTCCCTTCAAGAGTTGAAGAAGTATATATATATTATGTATGTTGTAAGGCTAATTTATGCAAAACACCAAAGGGGAGAATATGAAGGAAGGCAGAAGATACACATTGAAAAGCCAAATAGAAACCAACAAGTTGTTATTTGACCCCTTTTCCCTTGCCATAGCGCTGTTTAACTAGAAACTTTAATTTGAAATCAGAAAAGAGTAAAAGATTGCACCAAACTAAGACCCCAGTATCCAAATACCTGGTGCTCAACATTAACGGATATTGAATCATGTCGATTTCCATGTTCTGCTCTATGACGTCGCTTCACTCTGAAAATTTCCGTATCAGACTCATCATTGTCTTGGTCAATAAAAGCTCTAGCATCTGAAACCTGAGCTACTTTTTCATGTGCTTTTAAATATTCAACACTAGGTGAACAAGCTGATCTTTCACTTCTACACAGAGAAATGTCTCTAAAAGGCTTCATAGATACAGTGTTTCCTACGTGTGAGTTATAAGCATTTTCCTGTAACCGCAGTACAAGCAATAAGCTTGAGATCAAATAAAGCATTTTCCTGTACCTGCAGTTCTACAAATATAATAACCTGGATGAAGATAACTTACATTAACACTAGTGGGGAAGCAGTCTTTCCGCTCCATCGGCGAACCAGTACTGGGCACAAGTTCAATTCTACAGGCAGAAGCATTGGAAGCTTGCTCAAATGTCTGTTCTACCCAGTCCTCAGCTTTTACTGTCCATTCAAAATTTATTTCACAATATGGAACATATCCTTCCTCTTCAACTTGCAGAAACATGTTCAAGAGGAGAGCAAAGCCACTACCTTCTTTATAGTGCTCAACATCATGCAAAACATTGTCATCCAACTCAAACTTCCTAGCTGCAGTTTCAATGTCCAAAATGTCTTCCCTTAAGCAAAGGGTTCTACTGCTGCCACAAGGAAAATGAAGTGACCTAGGATCTGACAAAGAAACCATGATACCAATCATCAACTCTTAAGGATGTTGTCAGTATAATTAATAAAAAAAGACATAGAAAAGGTTCCTTTGAACATACCGTGGCGAAGGCACGCTGCATGTGAATAGCAGCTGCAGTTCAGATATGCTACATAACAGTCACGATTGCATATGCTGCAAAGGATGGTGCCATGTGAAAATGATGATATTCCAGAAAATGCTTTTACTCTCATGAAGCACCAACGAGCACGATGCTGAAACCGCATCAAATTCACAAAAGAAACTTTAATGCTATGGTGGGTGATCAAGTCTGCAGAGGAATAAGCTGAATCTTCAAGTTCCAAATCCGTACGCAAAAGCATTGCTTCTTTGCAGAGAAGTTCCTCATTGGGAAGTAGAGGCACCCTGTTCAGGAGTGCATAACGGCGGCTAGCAATTGAACCGATTGGAAACCAATCGCCAGTAGCAAAGTTTACAGCCTCCCCGCAGTTAAAACCTACAGATTAGGGAAACAGAATTTACTAACGCTAATTGTCAACTAAATGAAATCCCAAGATTTAAGAAAACATTAACAATAAAGAAAACATCAAGGGCCAAAATTGTGCTGCAGACCTATGTCAAACTTGCAGGTTTCAGGTACTACACATCCTTAAGACTCTATGTCTAGGAAAAAATATAGAGGCTTACCATGGCTGAATCCGGCATGATACGCTCTTGGAAAAGTAACTACAAATTCACCAGGCTTTTGGACTGCTTTATAGACAGGAACATCATGTTCTGATAAAATGTTAGGAGGAAACAATGTTGTCTTCTGCAAAAGCACATCAAAAGCCCCATCCTCTCCATCGGCGGTTAAGATATCATTGTTATAGACGCGCTCTCGGACAACCTTTTCAAAGTCAAGTGCTGCATGACCAGGAATACCATACCAGGTTTTTGCTGCCCCGCAGTGATGATAATTGATGCTATACACACAAATGAAAAAATGATTAGTCCCCAAATTAGACGAACCAGCATGTACACTTCAAATTAAAGAACACACCTGTACAAGTAGTGATCTTCGACATGCCAGGCAAACATACTAAATAGCATCCCAATGTACAACATCGGTTCAGTAACTCCCTAGAAGATACATAGATTAGGAAGTCAGACATCATCAGGTTGGATCAAAATTTCGATGAAAAGGGTGCACAAACTAATCTGTTTACCGGGATTGCTTTTTCAAGTAGCCGAAGTACTGATTTAGGTAGGCAAGAAAATCTCTGAAACCAAAATAGAGGGTTTATTAGAACAGAGATGGAACACAAAAAGGCAATTAGACCACATCTAATGTTGACAGGAGTCAGGAGATGCTGATGCACGGAAAATAATGAGAGAATATTTACTTTATCAACAGAGGAAAAGAGTACAAGAAAACAATGAGGAAAACATTATTGAACAACAGTGACAAGGTTAGCACTGACAAAATGTTTCAAAACATGAATGTGGCAACAGTAAATATGCACAGTAGATGCAAGGCACAATGACTGGTTTTGCACTGACAATTAAACATATCCCTGAAAACAAAGAAACTCCATATAGGAATAGCAAAAATAAGAAGAAACTTGTTATGAAATATACACCTTCATATTCCATTTGGATTTTCCAAGTTCATCACTGGGAGAAGATGAAAATGCACTACCATCAACATCGCATGCATATTCAACACTCTCAGTCTTTCCACAAGCTATTTCATGCCAAAATTCTTTTTCCATATATGTAGGAGGAAGGCATCCAGCACTACAATACCTACGAGCATAAACGCTGTTCGCCATTTTCTCGAAATCACGAAATGTGTAGTTTCTGGAAAACCATACTTTTTCTCAAAAGCTGATAAATAATCAATTAACTGAACACCAAATAGGATGAAGAACTAACCTCCCGCTCATGAAATAAGTGACCTTGTCATCTGTATCCCATTCAGCTAGACGAAGTGGCTGTACCCTTGTTGTAAATTTAAAACCAACCTTCTCTTTCATCAAAACTACTCCAGCAGGAACAGAAGCCGTGATTGGGGAAACAATCTTGCATATTCCTGTTACATTTCAAACATAGTATCAACTCTTGTCAAACAAATGAAGCTAACAGAACCAAGAAATTTAGACAAGTACATAGTCCAGACAAAGCAGGAAGAAATTACAAATGTTTTTGAAAATAGATAGGACAACTTTGAGCTTACAAAATTGAAATGGACGGAGCCATACAGACAAGGCCAAAGACTAGATAACAAGTACAGCAATGTTCTCAACAGCCAGAGTCCCTTGCAGGAACGTATCAATCAGGACTAGCACATAAATTCTACCTGAAAGCTATTGAATCATGTTTGCAAGGAGAGACATAAGAACGGACATTGACTCATCTGACACAGAACATTAACGTAGACCATACCATATTTAGAAGCTTCAGGTGCTATCTTCTGGAGATAAACTAAAGGATCCTCAAACTCCTCTTTACTTGGATAATAAACTGGACATTCTGGAATTTTATCGGTCCAATCAGGATCAGACGTATCAAACTTGGCAACCTTGTGCTTTGAGAAAGCATCTCGTACATTTAAAGAAGTCCCAGACCCTGAATGCATATCAGGGCGTACTTGAATTCTAGCACCACATGAAGCTGAAGACCTTAGGGCATCTCCTCCACTTCTACTCATCGTATTGGTGACATTAGTTGAATCATCTACAGATACTTCTTTCTTTCGTTGAAGCCTTTTTCGCTTCAAAAATTCCAGTATAGCCTCCCTTGACATGTGGACAATCCCTTCCACCTGCCATACAGAAAATAAGTTAAATAAAAAGCGTACTATCAATAACCTTTAGATGAAAGATTCAAGAAAAAAGTCACAAACCGCAGTCCAAGTTTCCATATTTGATTTTACTTTTTTCTTATGTAAATTAAGACAAGTACACAAAATCTTTACATAGTTCGAATATGGAAAACATTTATTTATCAATAGCAATACCAGAAAGTACTGCCTAAACATGTGATTCAGTACAATTAGTAATCACAGAAATACTGCACACGATTTAAAGCTAAAGATATTGGATTGTGCATAAGAGAAATTCACTTAATATTATGTAAAAATAATTTATCAAGAACCCAGTAAGCTGCGTTTTCTAAAATCTGGGACTCCTAAACCCAAAAATCCTAGCTCCACCTTTGTTAATAGGTTCATTTTCTTCTATTCAAATTGCAGCTGGTCACTGGAGATCACCTCTTCCAGAGAAAACTACAATTACTATGCAGCAAACCAAACTAGTTACTAGTCAGTGTTAGCTCTATGAATGTACAGTACACTGTTTCATTCCAATACTAACACTGCAACATAATATCGAAAACCTTAAGGGCGCGTTTGGCCATGAAACTTTTTCACTTTCTTCCAGAGTTGAACTCTGGAAAACACGTGTGACCATAAAAATTCTAGAATTCAACTTGAATTTGGAAAACACCAAAAAGTTACTTTGACTTTTTTCACTCCGAATTACAACAACAACACCCAGTGGATCCACAAAGTGGGGTCTAGGGAGTATAGAATGTATGCAAACGTTATCTTTGCCTCTGGGGGGTAAAGAGGTAGTTTTCGATCTCTTTCACTCTAAATTACTCATAAAAATTCAAAAATAAACTCCAATTTATATTCATAAAGCTCAGCTGGTAAAGGCTTGAGGACAAAGTCCTTCAGGTCGCCAGTTCGAGTCCCACCTAGGCCACTAGAGGCATTGAAAATCGGTCGCACATCTAGGGCCCCGTGGAACTAGCCGGAGCTCCGCCTTGAAACAGCGGGGGGCGGTGGGTACAGCTAGTTGGGTTCGCAAAGCGATACCCGGAAACCACGAATATAAAAAAAAAAAACACGGAAAACAAAAACTACTTTTTTCAAATACTCACAATTTTCATTGCAAACACCTCATAAATTTTCATAAACAAAAAAACTATAGGAAATGCTTTTTTTTTTCTATAATTTCGGCTTGCTATTCAAATTTCAAATGCAAAGAACAAAATCACATTCACCATTATCAAAAAAGGAAAGACTTAGCACCAAGGAAAGTCCTAGCGATCAATTAGTGGGTGAGAACCGTGAGGTCTCAGGTTCATATCTTAGCGGAGATTTTTTTCCATCTATCCTAGCCTTGGTAGATAGCTGTGAAATTAATCAAAGTGCACACAAGCTGTCCCAAACACCGCAGTTATAGAAAAAAAATGGAAAAACTGACACGAAAAGTCACATTAATCTTCAAAATTCTACTCCCCTCCGGCAAAGAACAAAATCACATTCACAGTTACAAAAATAGGAAAAACTTACACAAAACGTCCCTCACAAACTTCTAAATGTAAACTGCACAATGAACTGTTCTCATAGCATCAAGTTCACCGGAAAATTAATTCAGAAACAGCAACAACAACAATGAAAAAGAGAGAAAACACTTGCAGAACCGTCACCGAAGCACTAGAACACGATCTACAGCAGAAAAAACTGTAAACACAGCATTATGCTAGATGCATTACCTCAAATACTGCATAAACCAAGCTGAACTCAGAGATCAGAACAATTTCACAGCTCAAGTAATCGAAATATGCACAGGACCAACATACGCTATTAGAAAACAAAGGATAATAGAGACTGTATATTTTCTGGCGACACTTTCCACCGGCGAAACAGTAGTTTTAGGCAAAACAAGAAACTTTTGCCGGCGACAGTTCACCGGAGAACTAGGAACACAATTGAAAAGAGAGAAATAGAGAAATTGCGCATCTGTGAACGCTAGCATAACCGTTTGCGAAGCATTAGAACACGATCGACAGCAGAATAAACTATAAATACAGCTTTACTCTAGCTACATTACCTCAAATACTGCATAAACCAAGCTGAACTCAGAGATCACAATAATTTCACAGCTCGAATAATCGAAAATAAAGCATAATCGACACTGTAAATTTTCACACTTTGCGCCGGTGAACAAACAGTTTTCCGACGAAACGAAAAACGATTACCGGCGACAGTTCACCTGAGAAACTAGGAACACTACTGAAAAGCGAAGCCGTAGAACACGATATACAGCAGAATAAACTATAAAAACTGCATTAAGCTAGCTACATTACCTCAAATACTGCATAAACCAAGCTGACCTCAGAGATCACAACAATATCACAGCTCGATTAATCGAAATACGCACAGAAACAAGGTACACTAGTCGAAAACAAAGCATAATTGAGACGAAAAAGTAGTTTTCCGATGAAACAAAAACGTTTACCAGCGACACTTCACCTGAGAAACTAGGAACGCTACTGAAAATCAAAGCCGTAGAACACGATATACAGCAGAATAAACTATAAATAATGCATTAAGCTAGCTACATTACCTCACCTACTGCATAAACCAAAGCTGAACTCAGAGATCACAACAATTTCACAGCTCGAATAATCGAAATACCCGCAGAAACAACGTACACTAGTCCAAAAAAAAAATACAGATTGTATATTTTCGCACTTTGCGCCGGCGAACAGGCAGTTATCCGACGAAACGCAAACGATTCACTGCTCGAATAATCAAAATACCCGCAGAAACAAGGTACACTAGTCGAAAAAAAAAAGCATAATAAAGACTGTATATCTTCACATTTTGCGCCGGCGAACAAGCAGTTTTCCGATGAAGCCGGAGAAACTAGGAACTCGACTGACAAGCGAAGCCGTAGAACACGATATACAGCAGAATAAACTATGAACACTGAATTAAGCTAGCTACATTACCTCAAATACTGCATAAACCGAGTTGAATTCAGAGATCACAACAATTCCACAGCTCGATTACTCCAAATACGTGCAGGAATAAGGTACACTATTATAGAGTATCTGCGAGACTGTATATTTTCCAGCGACAATGAACACCGGCGAACAAGCAGTTTTCCGGCGACACGAAAACGTTCAACGGAGACAGTTCACCGGTGAAATTAGGAACACTATTGAAAAGCGAGAAATAAAGAATTTTCCGCCGATAGTTCTCCGGCGAACGGAGAAGCTCTCCGGCGGGAAAATGGGAGAGAAAGCAGAGAGAGAAAGGAATAGCTTTAGAAAAAGAAAAAAAAGAAAAGAAAAGAGCGGATAATTTAGTTATATTATATACACACAAAAAGATTAGTGTGGTGAGTGTTAAATATCCATGTTATCGCTCGACTAAATGTTGATTCACGTATTATAAGGAGAGCAGTGTCACTAAGTATTGATATCCATATTAGAAAAAAAATATCGAAATTGGTCGATACATTTTCCATTTATATCCGATCCCAACGAGAATAAAAGCGAGCCGCTTTCGGCCTGTCTTATAGTCATAGTCTTTTAGCTTATGATGTCGTCAACCTTCTTACATGCATGTGTCTGCAAGAATGCCTTCTTGATTCGGGACGAAGCCAAGCCGATTCACACAATAGGCGATGGAAAGACCCCCATTTCGCAGCGCTTGTGGAACCGCTCGACTAAATGTTTCTTCGTGTATTATAAAGAGACTAGTGTCGCTAAGTGTAGATATCCCTATTAACGCTCGACTAAACGTTGATTCACGTATTATAAGGAAACTAGTGTCACTGAGCGTTGATATTCATATTAACGCTCGACTAAATATTGGTTCGGGATTATAAGGAGACTAGTGTCGCCGAGTGTTGATATCCATATTAAGGACCGACTAAATGTTGATATGCATATTATAGGGATTCTATTATAAGGATTATTTTTAAGAGCGGTGTTTGCACTTTTTTTTTTTTAGAGGTTCGAAATCAAAACATCTGATTAAAGGTACAGAAATACCATCCAACCGTAACAATTTGGTTATAATTGATTTTTGAAAACAATTAATTTTCAACTCGAGGTACAATATCTGTTTTATCACTCAATTAAATTTAAACTCAAAATTTCTAATTAAGTGTGAAAAGATCTCCAACCGTCTTGCAACAACAAATTGATATATAATTTTATTTATTTAAATAAATGGATCAAATTGTGAAATAAATAATTGGATTTTAATTGGTTAGTTGTAAAAAACAAGAAGTATGAAGAGAAGTGGTTGATGAGTTGGTTCAACCAAATGCCTGCCGGCCTTCGAAACGCAGCGTTTTGAAACCATAACCAATAGTTTTCCTTTTTTTTACGAGTAAATGCTCTGTTTACATCTTAAACTATATATAAAATGAAACAGACTTCAACTTTAGAGGGTCCTATTATCCTGAACTAATTAAAATCATATTTTTGACAACTTTAATGTCTATGTGGCCCATACGTAGCACATCAGTGAATCAACACACTGAAAGTTTACGTAGGCACTAAGATTGGAAAAAATACGATTTTAGTTTGTCCAGAAGATAATAGAACCCTCCTAAAGTTCGGATGTGTCTCAACAATTTCGTGTATAGTTTAGGATGAAAATAGAGCATTTTCTTTTTTTCATTATATAATATTCGGATGAGTGTTCAATTTATTTAAATTTACGTTAAATATTATAAATATTGTATCAAAATTTTTTATTAAAAATATAAACGAACACAACTCCATAAATTGAAAAAAAAAAAAGTGAAAAATATTTCTAATATACAGCCAAACACCTATTAAGTGCATGTTTGAGCATGGACATGTTTGAGCATGGACAATATTTTTGGAGTTTTATGGTGGAAAATTGTTCGGACGTAAAATTGTTATAATTTTTAGAATTTCAGCTTCAATATGAAGAACTTATAAAAATTGTCTTTATTATTTGCATTTTAAATTACTCACAAAAACTTTATAATAGTTCAATTATAACACAATTAATTTTTAAATATTATTTTTAACTTGAAAAAATATTTCTTTTTCAATTTTTACAAATTTTATGTCGAAAGACCCGCTAAATTTTAAGGGGTTGTTTGGCTGGAAATAAATTATTCTGAATAATTAAATTATGAGATAAATATTCACAGGACTACCTGATACCTCCAACTAAGCCTGTCAAACGGGCCGGGCCAACCCGTCCCACTAAGCAAACCCGACCCGGTATGACCCGATCCGGTTAGCCCACGGGTTGTAGGGTACCAGGTACCGGGCCGTGTTATTTTTTTTAAATCAGATTTTATAAAAATTGGACCGTTGGGCCAGTTGTCCGTTAGGCCCAACGGCTATATTACCATTTGGCCCCTTAAAACGGCTCGAATAACCTTTTTTAATTAAAAAAAAAATATATTTTAAATATTTTTTTAGTCCCAAAAAAAATCTATAAATACCCTACACTCTCAAATCATTTTTCACACAAATTTTCATTCTCTCAAATCTCATTCTCTCTCAATTCTCAAATATTCTATATATTTAAATTCCTAAAGTGCTCACTTTAATTTTTTAATTTTGCAATTACAAAGTACGAGTGGAAGTTTCTAAAATCACAACCTTCGGATACCTTTAAAATTTGGTATTATCATTCCATCTCTTACGTTTAATTTTTAATTAGTGTATTAATTGTTGAATATTTCATTTTATTATATTTGTGTTTTGAATTTTTTTAGTTTAATTTATATTATGGATAAATTAAGAAACCTCGCCACTAAAGGTGTTAAAAAATTTTGTCCCGGAAGTGGTAGTGGTAGCAAAAAATGAATTACTAGTGGTAGAGGTACTTCAAGTAGTAGATATACCCGTGTGCCTTCGCTTCCGGTACCGCTTGGTACACCTTTTGAGGAAGAAATAGGTATAGGTGCTCACGATATGAATTATGTAGAAGTTCAGAAAAATTACGGTATAGAAGAAGAAAATGAAGTAGATGCGGTTAATTTAGACGAAGATGACGAAAATAATGGTGAGACACCCGCAGTAGAAAATACTAACGTTAGATCTGAATCGGTTAATCTCCCTCCCCGTGCCCCAAGAGCTCGTAAAACAACTAGTAGTGCATAACAATTTTTTAAATGTATATCAGATATTTAAGTACAATATAATATTTGTCAACAAAATATAAGCATAAAAGCGGAGGCAAATAATGGGTACGGGTACGTTAATGAGACATATAAGTGATGTTCACGAAAGAGAGTTAAGTATTGCACGAGGTGGTGCGGATGTTGGTGGACCAACGCAAACTAGAATGGACCCAGCAACCGGTCAGGTAACGAAGAAGTATAATAAATTGAGAGACCGAAAAAAAATAGATAAAATGGTAGTTGTGGGTTGTTTGCCTTTTAGTTTTCCTTCTTCTGATGCTTTTATTCATTATATTCAAATAATTTATAATCCTATGTTTAATGATATTCCTAGAAGTACTTGTTGGTCTGATATTTTTACAATTCATTCACAATATTATTTTTAGTTATCAACATTGTTAAAAAATATTCAATGTAAATTGTCCCTAACTTCTGATCTTGGTTGTGCTGTAAATAAAAATGATTATTTAACTATTACTTGTCACTGGATGGATAGTAATTTTGTGATGCAAAAACGTATTCTTGCTGTTTTATATGATGAAGATCGTAAACATACTGGAGATTTTATTGCTGATTTGATCGTTAAAGTTGCAGAATTTTATGGTATCAAAAATAAAATCTTATGTATTGTTTTTGATAATGCTTCTAACAACAATACTGTTATAACAAAGTTAAAATCTAAGCTATCTTCGCCTTTACCTGAAATTTTTCTTATTAAGTGTTCATATCATATATATATAATTTAATTGTAAAAGATGGTTTTGAGTTTTTTGAGCTTTATATTGAAAAAATTCGTCTTTCTGTTGGTTTTATTCAAGGAAATAATCGAAGAAAAAGAATTAGAGAATTTAAAGTTAAATGTCAAGAAAATGAACTTGCACCGATATTGATGTCTAAGGAAATTGACATTAGATGGAATTCTACGTATGATTTTTTAAAAACTTGTTATAAATATAGAGTTCCTATTACACTAGTTTTTAACCAACATTGTGGTTTATTTGCTGATTCTGTTGATTGCATGCTACATGATTCTGATTGGGTTGTAATTAATGATCTTGTTAAGTTTTTAGAAAAAAATTATATTGCTACGGTTGAATTTTTCGGTGCTTATTATCCTACTGTTTGTAATATTTTGGCATATATAGTCGATATTTCTGGTTTGCTCAAAGAATGTAAAAATAAAGAAGGTTATAAAGAAGTTGTATATTTACTAAATTTAAAAAATAGTTTTTCCCGATTTCTCCTATTTACTTGGTTGGTGTTATGCTAAATCCGTGCATGAAATATAATACTATATGCCACTTTAGTACTCTTATTTATGCTAACTTAGAAATAAATACTAACAATGATTCTAAACAAGTACAACCTGATTTGTAGACGGCTATGGGTGATGCGAATGAATACATAGAAAAATTATATAATCACTATGCTGATTTAGTTGATTTAGCCGTACCTACAAATATCGCTCCAACTGTCACCCCTCATCCTCCCGAGGAGTCATCAGCTTCTAAAAGGCCGACACATAATGGTTTTCCTGATTGCTTTTATGATTTACCTTGTTGGAATAGTGTTGATGAGAGAGCATACACATCAACTTATCGGAAAGAGCTTAACTATTATCTTCGGTCGCCGCCACAGGATCGCAGACGACGAATCAACACGTTGGATTGGTGGAGGAGTAATGAACCATAATATTCAGTGCTTTCAAGATTAGCTAGAGATATCTTGAATGTTCCAATGTCAACTGTTACATTAGAGAGCGCTTTAGTTAGGGACGACAACAATTTAGAGACAACCGACACTCATTGGGAAGCAATGCAATGAATGTTCTAGTTTGCCTCAGAGATTGGATTAGAGCGGAAAGAAGAAATCAAGGAATGAAATCGGAGCCGCACGACGAGCAGAAACTTGAAGAAATTATGTCTTCACGGGAGAACTCAGCAGAATCAAGTCCAATGCATGGTTTTGCCCCCGTTCACTTCGACTATCCTATGCAAGTTCCCATTAATATTAACATGAATGAG
>NC_061111.1:244388638-244472004 GCF_002878395.1 Capsicum annuum | reverse complement strand
CCGGGAGAACTCAGCAGAATCAAGTCCAATGCATGGTTTTGCCCCCGTTAACTTTCACTATCCTATGCAAGTTCCCGTTAATATTAACATGAATGAGTTGAAAAAAAATGATGCATAATTTGTAGATTTTTTATTCATGTAAATTATAAATTTTGGATCATTTCGCAATCAATAAAATTCAACATTCATTCACTCTTTAGTCCTTACTTTGTAACTTTTTTCATTTGATGATTTAAATTGAATTTCTAATTTAAATTAAAAACTTACTTTTAATAGATTATTAATTTACTATCAAGTGTTATTAAATTATTATATTAAGTAGCATATGTTTTGTATATTTGTCTATATATCTTCTATAGATGTGTATATTTAATGTATACATGTGTATATGTTTTATAAATTGTATATATACTATAGTATATGTTTTATTTAAAGTAGTACATATATATTGAATAGTGCATATATATGTGTATATATCTTCTATAGACGTATATATTTAATGTATACATGTGTATATGTTTTATAAATTAGTAATTAGTATATAATTATATATATTGTAGTATATGTTTTATTTAAAGTAGTACGTATAGTCGTATATATTGAATGTTACGTATATATGTGTAATTGTGTATATATTTTTTAAATTCTAATTTAGTATATACTATATATATAGTGTATATATATTGTTTAGTGTATTTAAAATGTATATAGGTGGGTATATATAGTGTAAATTGAAAAAAATATATTTTTTATTTTTGATCGGGTTTGACCGAATTTTTAACCGGGTTTGATCGAGTTTAGGTGAGTTTGACTGGGTTAGGTTAAGTGGGTCGTTTTAGGGTTATTTTTAAAAATTTTACTGTTGAACCCGGACCCAGCCCGACCCACCTAACCATAACACGGACCCAGTCCGGCCCACAACCCGGCTAAATTTAATGGGCCGATTTCGAGTTGACCCGGTCCGACCCGCTTAACACCCTTACCTCCAACCAAACATAACTTAAAATAATCTTACATTTTATTCTGAAACTATTATACCTTATAACTCACACCAAACGATTCTTTCTAACAAAATCTCTCCGACAAAACGTAAATTGTTGAGTTTTGTTTTTTTCAGGTAGCTTTTTTTGGGTTATTTACATAGAGAGATGGAGAAAATTACAGAAAATCGAACAATTATATTATATTTATCTTATGTAACACGTTGAGATTATTAAGTGATTATGTTCACAGAAGCAATAACTATAAATGGACCCAAATAATTAGGCAATATTCAAAGTACCTTAAAGGGCTAGCTATCATAGTCATTATGCTTGAGTTGAGTCGGATCACTTCTCATTGTTATGGCTCGGTTCTTTTATGACGGATATTGGTGCACAAACCTCTTTCATATTTTTCGAGAAAGAAAATTGATATATGACCTATTCAAAAATACTATCGGTATGCGAATTTTCCATCTCTTGTCCAAGGCCGAGCCCTGAATTTAACGACGGACTTAAAAAACCATCTACAAACATTTTACGTCTAATCATTTCGGATAACGTTTACATCCTCTCTATTATTGCGATTGCTGACATAAAATTAGTCGATGCTTTTTCCCCAAATACCGTCATTGCGTCTTTGATGTTCTAGAATACCTTTTGTTTCAACGGCAGTTAAAAGAGTAAAAAAGAAAAAAGCGGGAAAGTAGGATCTAGTGCACCGCATATACATGAGAATATCATGGGGTGCTTATATCAACCGTTGATTACACTTCGTTACAATATCTAACGGTGGAGATTACTTCTATGTTTATGTCAGTTACTTTAATTCGATTGAAAAGACAATTCTGTCCATGGTAGTTGCTTCTTTTTGACCATTGGATAAAGGGGTAATTGCGTCATTTTATAATACATTATCTAACTTGGGAAATTCCATAACGTGAGTTTTAGATTTTCATCAAAAAAGAAAAACTTTGATGGGACCATTTAAAAGGCACAAAGTTTAGGGGAAGTTAAACTTTCGTTTTAATTTATTTGTTTGATTTAATTTGTTACTTTAAAAAAATTAAATTTCATCGTTTAAATTAAAAATACATAAAATGTATCAAAATATTCCTTAATCTATTATCTTTTTTTAAAAAAGAAAATTCAAACATGCCTTCATTCATATGATCCAAATAATCGGATCAATCAAAAGTTCGATTCTATCTAAACTATCCATTTCAAATAATATTCACATTGTTCATAAATATTTAGATTCGTTGATGAACGGTTATTAGAACAACGATCTTTAGAACTATTTGTTTAGCTTCCATCTATATTGTGATTTTGTATCATTGTTGTAGATTCAGCTTCTGTTGTAGCTCCTATCGCGATTTTCTTGATCTACGTATATTAGCATGATGTTGCGTCGAATTATAATGATTAGGTAAAGGAATTTCCTCTACTAGCACGTATTATCTATTAATTTGGTGTTATAATAGACTCAATTAACTCAAAAGTGTGTTCGATGTTCATAATTTGTATTTAGTGATATTGTCCGCCTCAGACAAATCATTTTTTATCAAAAGTTTTGAATTTGAATCCTACTGTATAAAGTCTCATTTTATTTTATTTTGAAACACTATGCATAACAGTATCTTCGATCGCATTGGAAATATAGTCGATATGATTAACCACAACACAAGTTTGAGAGTATTAAAAGTCTCGCTTCAAAAGATATGTCTTGTAATGCATGAATCTAATGTAATCAGATTCCAATATAAATATTGGACACTAAATAAAAACAACAATAACTATACAATATATTCAGTGCATTCTCACACATTGAGGTTTGGGGGGGAGGGGGGGGGGGGTGTAGATCATCGCAGTTTGTATCACTACATCAGAGGTGAGATAGAGATGTTGTACATTTCCGATAGACCCTCGACTCAAGACAAAATAAAAGCCCAGAAAATAGTTGTAAATAGGTATAAAAGACAATAAAAAGTAACAATGGAGGACCCGAGATTTAGGGATCAAGGTGCTCATGAGGTTCGAACACATATATTGACACCAAAAAATTTAAGGGTCCGCCTAATAACCAAAGCACTGATCTATCTTCTTGGTTTTCTAGATGCTTTTTTGAAACTTATACTATATTTTGTACTTTTTTATATAATTATACCTAATTTGCGTTGAATTTAATGGGTGTTGGAGCACCAAAAAAATGTATATGGTCCGCCCCTGAGAAATAACACAACAACAGATAGCAACATAACAATACTACCACAAAATAACACCACAAGCGATTTGCCCGAATCAATAAGTATCAACAAGAATCCGAGAACAAAAATTACAGCATAACACTGCGACTATTAATAAAGATAACACTCTGACCTACTAACATGGACGCGTTCCGACCTCCCATCCTTCTACACTAAATAAAAATAATTTTATTTACAAAGGGTACAAAAGATAGTAAGGATTAAGGAGTAACACAACAACAGATAGTAACAAAACAATATTATCACAAAATAATATTACAAGTGATTTGCCTAAATCAACAAGAATCCAAGAACAAAAATTACAAGTATAGCACTTCGACTACTAATAAAGACAACACTCTGACCTCTTAACATGGATGTGTTCCGACCTTCCAACCTTCTACGCTAAATAAAAATAATTTTATTTTAAAAAGTTACAAAAGACAGTAAGAACTGAGGAGTAACGCAACAATAGATAGTAACAGAACAATACTATCACAAAATAATACTACAAGCGATTTGCCCGAATCTACAAGAATTCAAGAACAAAAAATTACATCATAACACTACGACTACTAATAAAAACAACACGCTGATCTACTAACATGGACGTGTTTCGATCTCCCAACCTTCTACGCTAAATAGAAATAATTTTATTTAAAAAGGGTACAAAAGATAGTAAGGACTAAGGAGTAACACAACAATAGATAGTAACAAAATAATACTATCACAAAATAATACTACAAGCGATTTGTCCGAATCAACAAGAATCCAAGAATAAAAAATTACAGCATAACACTACGACTACTAATAAAAACAACACGCTGATCTACTAACATGGACGTGTTTCGACCTCCCAACCTTCTACGCTAAATAGAAATAATTTTATTTAAAAAGGATACAAAAGATAGTAAGGACTAAGGAGTAACACAACAATAGATAGTAACAGAATAATACTATTACAAAATAATTCTACAAGTGATTTGTCCAAATCAACAAGAATCCAAGAATAAAAAATTACAGCATAACACTTCGACTACTAATAAACACAATACTCTAACCTACTAATATGGACGCGTTCCGACCTCCCAATCTTCTGTGCTAAATAAAAATAATTTTATTTAGAAAGGATACAAAAGACAGTAAGGACTAAGAAATAACACAACAACAGACAACAACAGGACAATACTACCACAAAATAATATTACAAGCTATATGGCCGAATCAACAAGTATCAACAAGAATCTAAGAACAAAAATTACAAGTATAACACTTCGACTACTAATAAAGACAACACTCTGACCTACTAACATGGACGCGTTCCGACCTCCCAACCGTCTACGCTAAATAAAAATAATTTTATTTAAAAAGGAATACAAAAGACAGTAATAACTAAGGAGTAACACAACAATAGACAGTAACAGAACAATACTATCACTAAATAATACTATAAGCTATTTGTCCGAATCAACAAGAATCCAAGAACAAAAATTACAAGTATAGCACTTCGACTACTAATAAAGATAACACTTTGACCTACTAACATGGACGCGTTCCGATCTTCCAACCTTCTACTTTATATAAAAATAATTTATTTAAAAAGGATACAAAAGATAGTAAGGATTAAGGAGTAACACAACAATAGATAGTTACAGAATAATATTCCAAGAATAAAAAATTACAACATAATACTACGACTATTAGTAAAGACAACACTACGTACTACATGAACGCACTCGGACCTCCTAAGCTTCTGCGCTAAATAATTTTATTTTTATTTTTTTAAAAAAAAATTGTTTGGTTGCTATTGGTTGAAGGGTGCTTTTCCATATTTGGGGTTTTTAATTATTGTAGTGAGTTGGTTGGGCTAATGATTAGGTTTCCCCATTCATTAACCAAAAACTAAACTTTGAAGGGACAAATTAAAATGTGGTTTAATTTGGTTGGCGGCTCATCCTTTTACACTTTTCTTTAAATGGCAAAATTCAGAAATCACATTTATTCCCTGAGTTTCATAACAACAGATTCATAATTACATAATATAATATATTATATTTTATATTTTTACAAACTGTTGATACAAAAATATAAATACATATGATTTGTACTGCCTTTATGATCGATATATATTTTATATTTTTGCAAACTATTGTTACAAAAATACAAATACATATGCTACAAAATATAATTTGATAAAAGTGTTGCTATTTTTTGTAATTTAATACTTAAGTATGTTATTTTACGTATTTTTTCCTTCTTTAAATGGAATTTTCAATAATTATTCTATTTCATAAAAATAAAAATAATTTTTTTTATATATTGCATTTTCTTTTTTGAAATTTTAGTTATGAGACTATATTGATATGTTATTGTGATTGATTTGAAGATACTATATTGATATGTTATTGTGATTGATTTGAAGATAATGTAATTTAATTTTTTATTTATTTTTAGAGATAATTTATAGACATACGAATGTCAGAATTGTACTATGATATGTACTATTTACATTGCTTTATGAAAAGATCTTTCTCCGTTAAAAGTGTTTGTTGCATTGTATATATATATTTGTGATTAACAAGTCATTTTAATAATTGTTTTTTTTAATGAATTAAGTCAAAATGTGATCAGTGAAAGTGAATAGAGTACGTATTATTTTATATAATCATTTAATACTAAGATTAATATGGAAAAGAAGCAGAGCAATAAAAATCTCTTAATTTGTGAAAATGATCAACTAAATTAAAATATTTATTTTGAAAATAAATTCAAATAAAATGAAACTAAGAGAATATAACATTTTTTCTTGTGTCATTCCCAATATATCAAACGTAATAATGAGAAAATACAATGAAAGATCATGTCCTTGATAATGATAGGTTAAAGTTGCACCATAAAGAAAAAAAACTTTCCTACTTTATTGGATGCAAATATTAAAAATTCCACTCATGAAAATATATATGTGAAAAACCACCAATCAAGACAAGGCATCATTATGATAATCCCATGCTGAAATGACCCAATGGTAAAAAGTTAGAGAAATATTAAATTAAGAATGTCAAATTCAAAATTTAAATGTTGTAAATGTTACGATGTATATAAAACCTTATTTATATTTGTACCTGATAGACACGAATATCAAGTTAATTTGAAACTCTTAAGTTTTACCAAACTCGCAATACTGGAGCATTAGAATATGCCGAACACTATTCCGGTGTTGATATATATATGATGATAATAATAATAATAAATTTTATGAGTAATTCGAAGAACATTTTGTATAACTATTTAATATTAAGTATTCATTATTGTCCCAATTGATTTAAATTGGTGTACATAAGAGACATATTATGGAGGAAAACATTTTCAATTAGAGATTTTGTATTTGTAGGAAGTTAGGAACTAAACTACAAAATTATTTATTAAAGATATAAATATTTTATTTATTTTATCACATTTTTTAGTGATAAGTGGCTTACATACCCGGTTCAACATTCTTGGAAAATAATTGACTCGATTTTTCGGTAATAGGGATATTTGCGAGTACTCTTATCCATATCTTATCATTTCTTCGGAATTGTCCGCTCATAGCACGATGAAAGTGTCTGATTATAGCACGACGCGCTACTTCAATGGTTCACCATGAAAGGCGACCTGCTCCGTCCATCCAGAACCAGTCATCTAGCTTAGAAACCATGAAACTAGCTGCCGGAGAAGGGCAACTTCAACTAAGAAAGAAGAAGAATTGCTTAAGCAAGGTAGTCACTTTTTTTTTTTTTTTTTTTTGGCATACCGCTCTGCTCGCATAATAACTGATTGAAAAACATGAATATGCATCATCAAAGGATGTGGTGCGGTGGATAGGGCTGCTTTCTTTGAACCAGAGGTCTCGGGTTCAAGTCTTGGATATGAAAATATCCTTGGCAGGGAGCGTTATCTCTGAATGCTACCATCATAGATTATAGTGGAGTGATAAGTATTTCTCTAAGATATGGATATAGAGTCGTCTTAAAGTAAATCTGAATTAATCAGGTCTCAAAATATATACTTAATACAAAATTATTTTATTTTATTTTATTTTTCTAATAAAGAGAGAGAGAGTGAAATATGCCTACATATGCTTGCATCATTACTGAGTGATTTCACATGGAATCATTATTAATGGGAATATTAAAAATTCCAAATTGGGAATTGTGTAATTGACAAGTGGTAGTTGACTGTCTTTTCCTATATATATTTCACAAATAATTATCCATAATAAACTTCATTATCAGCTGATTAGCTCACTAAACCCCCTTTAATTTGGCTCAATAATTATGTATTAGTTTTAAAATAATTTTAGAGGCCTCCAATTGGTCAATAGGATTAATCATTAAGTATCTTTTTTTACTACCATATACTTTAAGCATATTAATATTTCTTCAGCATAATGAAATTGGTTTGTTGGTACATACTTTTTTTCGGTCTCTCCAAACAAAAAGTGAAATTAAAGAAAAATTGTCTGCGGTATTTGGTACGAAAGACAAGAGATAATTAATTTCGTTGAGATAAAATCTTGAGATGACTGTTATCTGATTGAAATAAAATTACATTATAATTTTCTTAAAATTAGTTATCTCGAAATTACAATACTATTTTTATCCTACATCGAGGGTGGAATAATAAGGATGACTATTATTTGGTTGAGATAAAATCGTGTTATAACTTTTCTTGAAATTAGTTATCTCGAAATTATAGTATTATTTTTATCTCAGATCGAGGGTGAAATAATAAGAACGACTATTGTTTGATTGAGATAAAATCACGTTATAACTTATCTTGGTACTAGTTATTTTGAGATTATAGTGTTATATTTATCCCACATGAAGGGTGGGATGATAAGGAGGACTATTATTTGGCTGAGATAAAATTGCGTTATAACTTATTTTGGAATTAGTATCTCGAGATTACAGTATTATGCGAATTCTGCATCGAGGGTGAACTAATTAGGATGACTATTATATGGTTGAGATAAAATCGTGTTATAACTTATTTGGGGATTAGTTATCTCGAGATTATAATATTATTTTTATCTCACATCGAGGGTGGAATAATAAGGATGGTTATTATTTGATTGAGATAAAATCGCGTTATAATTTATCTTGGGATTAGTTATCACGAGATTATAGTATTATTTTGAGGGTGGAATAATAAGGATGACTATTACTGTGGCTGAGATAAAATCGCATTGTAACTTATCTTGGGATTAGTTATCCTGAGATTATAGTGTTATTTTTATCTCATATAGAGGGTGAAATAATAAGGATGACTATTATTTGGTTGAGATAAAATCGCGTTATAACTTATCTTGGGATTCGTTATCGCGAGATTATAATATTATTTTTATCCCACATTGAGGGTGGAATAATAAGGATGACTATTATTTGGTTGATATAAAATCGCGTTATAACTTATCTTGGGATTAGTTATCTCGAGATTATAGTGTTATATTCATTCCATATCGAGGGTGGAATAATAAGGATGACTATTATTTGGTTGAGACAAAAATCGAGTAATAACTTATCTTGAAATTAATTATCTCGAGATTATAGTATTATTTTTATCCCACATCGAAGTAGAATAATAAGAACGACTATTGTTTGGTTGAGATAAAATCGTGTTATAACTTATCTTGGGACTAGTTATTCTGAGATTATAATATATTTTTGTTTCACGTCAAAAATAGAACAACAATTTCAGAATAAATTATCTTGAAATAACTTGTTCACCAACTAAATAAGATAGAATCGACTCTACAAATTACTAGGTAGTAGAACGTTGTCTTAATTATTCTTTCATATTGATAGTTAAAGTATTTTTTATTTTTTATTTTTTGTCTTTTAACTTTTGTTACTATTTACTGTCTCTTGTATGTCTATTACTGCTTACTTTTGTTGTAGTTACTTTTCCTTTTTCATAATGCTTTGTCATGTTTTCCATAATATTTTTTCCATAATTTCTTCATTTTCATTATTTCTTTTATGATTTGCTTTAATTTGATAAAAAAATTTGAGCCGATGATCTATTGGAAACATCATCTTTACCTTCCAAGATAGGGGTAAGTCGGTAAGATCTAAGTGCACTTTATTCTCTCCAAACGCTACTTATGAAATTACACTGGTATGTTGTTATATATTGGTCTATTTAAGCCGATCTCCCTACTACAACAACAACATATTCGACATTCCGCAAGTGGGATCTGAAAAAGATAGAGTACACATGCGTTATCTCTATATCATAGAGCACACAGGCATTATCTCTATATCTCGTGAAGGTAGATAAATAATTTTTGAAAGACTCTGAACTCAAATGTAGCAAGTGAAATAGTTATGAAAAAGGACCCCCAAAGATGTGGTGCAGTGGATGGGACTGTTCCTCCCTTAACCAGAGGTCTCGGGTTTAAGCCCTGAGTATGGAAAAATACTTGATAGGGAGTGCTATCCCCGAATAGGCCCTACCCAGCATGAATCCGAATTAGTCGGGCTCCAATATGGATACCGAACACCAAATTGAAAACAAAAAAAAAAAAAGAAATAGTTATGAAAAAAGATTTAAGCCAATCACAAAACATTATGTGAGGAGTTAGTTTTATTAGCACAAAAATTTCTTTATATTTTCTGCTGATATTTAAATCTCTAATAAATCAAAAGAAATCAAAGTGAATAAAATACTATAAAACAAAAGGGTAAACTGGATTATCATAATGTATTAAATTATAGAAATGGCTAATTATGGAGGAGAAACATATATTTAAAAATTGTACCACTTCAATAAGGTGCAATGAACTAGAAAAGGTACATAAAAAAGCATTAGAGTAAAAGCTCAAATTAGTATAATATTTTTTCTTATTTTTCATTTGGTATTCGCATTGAAATTTGACTAATTCAGATTTACGTCGGGTAGGGACCATTCGGGGATAGCGCTCTCTACCAAGGATTTTTTCATATCCAGAGCTCGAACCCGAGATCTCTGATCAAGAAAAGATTAGTCTCATCCGTTAAACCATATTCTTTGGTGTTAATATAATGTTTTAAAACATGCATGTTTTTTAAGTTTATATCACTCGGATTCTGATAATTGTATTGTGGTTCGTCTAAATTCGCATTCGCATCGGGAGATCGGGCCTAATTAAGTGCTTCCTCTTCGTACCCAAGAGAACTCGAATTCAAAAATTTTAATAAAAAATAAAAAAAATATTTATCACTTCGACATGATCTTTATTGATATGATTGGTACATTTCGTACCAAAATGGAAAAGTGGTTGGTACTAGCAGTTTATAATTATTATTTTTTTTAAATACTAACTTATAAAATTATATTCATACCAAATAATGTACAAAATGCCAAAAGGTTCTTAACTACTTTTTTGAATCCAAAAATACTCCACTTCATATGCAATGCCAAAATATAATTTTTATATATTCACGTAAAGGCTGTCTAATTTTTTTAATAAATTTCTTTAATAAATATATATATAATCTGTACAAAAATTATTGAGATCACGTGAATTCATACGTTGCATTTTAGACGGGTAAAGGGCCAAAAATTATCCATCTACTTTGTGAAAATATTTTTCTTTTTTTTTTTCTTTTTTGAAGTTTTTTGAATTTCAGAAAATTCTTGAAATTCAACTTAATCAACTTCAAATTGAGTTATTACTAGAGGTATCGGGTTCGAGTCCTGAATATAAAAATCATCTTTGGTAGAAAGGGATTTATTCCAATAATGGGGTATCTCAACTTAAATCAAAATTAATCAAACTCAAATGTAGGTACCGAATACTGGATGACACGAAACAAAACATCACCTAGATTTCTCTATGTTTTCTTTTGTTGCACTAATGTCACATTTTTATATAGTGGCTAATTCCTCAAGGAATCATTACACTTTAGCCATATATCCCCACCATTTAGAAACCACACAAAAATTTTTATTTTTTTTTTGTTTTTTTATTTGGTGTTTGGTACTCATATTAGAGCTCAATTAATTCGAATTCACGTTGGGTAAGACCCATTTTGGGGATAGCGCTCCCTATCAAAAAAATTTTATACCCAGAATTCGAACCCGAGACATCTGGTTAAGGGAGTAGTAGCCTCATCTACTGCACCACATCCTCTAGTGGTAAAAGCAAAATTAATTGAACTTTCGGCCTCTACGACGACTCCTAGCTCTTCCTAAAATGATTTTTTTTTCTATAAAAATATACAAGAGTTCGACTAAAGTTACTAAATTCTATCAAACATATATTTTTCATGCTAGCTCTACTTCTGCGTGTGCAAGCTTAATTAGTAGTAATAGGTAAAAACTTATACGCTCTTGATATATACACCAAATGCTCTTTCGAGTCGTAGAAAATGGAAACTATTTATAGGGAGAGTTTTCCTTTTAATATTTTAGTACACGATGCAAATTCAAATTAGTCAAGTCATTAAATACTATACACTGGGTTAAAATGTTAAATAATACTCTCGTTTCAATTTGTCTGTCTTATTTTTTTTTAACTGTGTTTTAAAAAGAATGATTCTTTGATCATTTTTTTAGCAACTCTTTAATTATAATTTTCCACATGACATATTTAAGAATATAACGTTAAAAATATTTTGGTACATTATACATATCTTTAATTTATTATCATGAAATTCAAAAATCCTTTTCACTTTCTTAAATTTCGTGCATGATGAAAATTTATACATATCGTAAATGTATATCTTAAATTTATATCTTTCTTACATTTCGTGCATGATGAACATCAGACAAACTAATTGAAACAAAAAAAGTACAAAGATCATGTGTGTACTAAACAAACATATCTTTTAGTTAAGATATTGTTTGTCAAGTACTTTCTTTTTTATGGTCCAAAAAGGAATTATTTATGACCAAAAAGATTTGATTGGATTGTTGAAAGATAGGAATTTGAGGGAGCAAATCAGCAAATAGCAGCAAAAATAGATTTTCTTTGTAGTGCTATTTATAGGGCAAAATTTCAAGTCTAAATAGACAAAATTAGCAGAAAAGGACCTTTATAAAGTCATTTATGCCTCATTTGCCCACAACATTATTTTTTGTCCCTTTATATTCTCATCATTTTGTCTTCCCCTTTTTTGACATATTTTCAACTTTCTTTTAAAAAAAGGGGAAAAAGTTTGAAATATATCTAAATTTTGACGAAATTTATTATAACACGCTTCAATTTTATGAGGGTCTTTTGACCTCTTCGACTATTTATTACTGTATTTCTGTGGCATATATTTATCCAGTTGGACCACTGCGTGAATACACGAACGCTGAGCGCGTAAGAATCTGAAGTGGTCCAGATGGACTAATGTATACGATAGAAATACGGTAATAAATAGTCTATGACTCTCCACAAAGTTGAGACGTATTACAACAAATTTCGTCAAAATTTAAGTATATTTCTGACTTTTTGACCCCCGCACCCCACCCCACCCCACCCCACACACAAAAAAAAAAAACAACAATAACATATCGAATGAAATTTCAAAAGTTAGGTATGAAGAGAGTAGAGAGTATGCATATACCATTACCTCGTAGAGGTAGAGAGTTATTTTCGAAAGACCCTCGATTTTAAAAAACTAAAAAGTTTTAAAAGAAAAGAAATTCCATTCATCATATGGTATTTCACTTTGGACTTCGACTAATTTATATTCACTCAGAAAAAGTGTCATTTTTGGGAGTAAATTAAAGTGCTCTCTATCCTAGGCGACTTCACATCTAGAGCTCGAGCTCAAAAAAATTGATTAAGAATGAATGAGTACTTAAAACTCCACCACAATCTTTAGCAGTTATTATCAAGTTTCCACCTATATAAACGACATAATTATCTGAATGTATTATATTATTAGTATATATTCAACAACCACATCCCAGTATAGTCCCAAAAGTGAAATCTGAATAAGGTAGCATGCACGCGAATCTTACGACAACCTTTAAGAGGTAGAAAAATAATTTTCTAAAGATTCTCGACTTGAGTAACGAACATCAAAACAACTAACATAACAATATAGAAGTAAAGAAGACATATATTAGATAGAAAAAAATCTCTGTCTATTCAAAAATCTATTTTCAAGCCCCTAGTAATAATTGTTAGTTTGTCTTAAAATAAAAAATTGGTACATTTCTTATACAAACAATTAATTTTACCTTTTTATTATACTCTTAATTAGAGTTTTTATAACCACATATATGTCATATTTAAAATCATAAATTTTAAGAGTCTTTATTTTTTTTAAAACTTGGTGATAATTTAAACTTCGAACTCTGAATAAGGAGAAAATCTTATTCGGAGCGTCACTCACAGAATCGATCGTATAGTGCATTATTCGTATTAATTAATCAGAGCTTTAATGCGAGTATCGCGCGAAAACCAAAAAAATTGAATCAACCTATTTTTATGTGATCTGTAAGTTACGAGTTAAGTCATGAAAATATTCAGTAATACATATATTAGGATAGATTGTATACATCACATTCTTTGAATGCTTTGTGCACTGGAACGTAGTATGTAAATCTCTTCACATTTACGAAACCTCGGAACAATGATAAATTATTTCTATATTATCTGTAAAATCACGAGTTTAAGTCATGAAAACATTCACTAATACTTATATTAGGATAGATTGTCTATATCATATAATCTTAAAAAAAAAAAAAGTTTAAATCCTACTAATACAGAATGCTTTGTGTGCCGAAATTTAATATATAAAATCTCTTTCCACATTGACAAAATACGAACTACATGCATGTGCCTAAAATCCAAAATCAATTTTAAAAGTCAACTCTAATAGGAGTTTGACTAAATATTTTCAAACCTTAGGATTCTCATATTTACTTACCATATGTTATGTTAGGTAGTATAATAAATATATTAATTAGCATAGTTATCAACAATGATATATAAAAAATACTCTATAATTAGTGTTTTGAGTGTATGACCACAACTCTATATCCTCAGTCCTCTTTTAGTAGAATTCGAGATTTTAAGCTTATAAATTCTAAATTTTAGAATAGAATAATTTGGAGTTTGTTTGGATAGGATTAAAAAAAATATTTTTTTGCTTAAGTAATTAAAAGTTTAAAATAAGTGCTTATAAATTAAGCAGATAAGTATTTGGATAGAAGTGCTGAAACTGAAAAAAAAAATTATTGATGTGTTTGGTAAACAAGTGATGTCAAGCCCCTTTTTGCTGTTAAAATGACTTAAATATCCTTAAAGTTGTTAACACCATAAATAAGGTGAATCATTTATACTTTTTAATTCTATAATAAATTTTTTTAACAAACCTCCGATGTAATGATGAATTCGATTAAAACAAAGAAGAAAGATGAAGAGAAAATTGGAGGGAAGAGATGAAGCAAAGCGGCAAAGAGAAATTTTTTCTTTTTTTAATATATTTAAGGGCTACAAGTTTAAGATATTGTTGGAATTGGAGGAAATATAATGGATAAAAAGATAAATGTTTTGGTCAAACTTAAAAGAATTTTAATCTAAAAAGCAAAAAAGTTGAGGTACCCAGCTTCTCACTTTTTGATTCTCCCAGCTTCTCACTTTTTGATTCTTTTCATCAGTTTTTAGCTTTTTTTAAGCACTTTTTAATTTTATCAAACACCTTAAAAAGCTAAAAAAGAGATTAAAAGCTGGTTCGACCAGATTTTAATTCTATCCAAACGGGCTCTTAATTGATCTGAGATAGATTATTATACCATATATTAAGTAAAATTTTAAACAAATATAAAGTCTGAACTAAACATATTAGATTCTATATATCAAATCATTAACTAATTACCCTCAATTTCTTTTAACTATTTAGTTTTTGATACTATTGGTACAACTAATTCAAATTTAAGTCAGACAAATGAATATTGTGAATTTCGTTTTTACTTTAAAAAGAATTTTTATTTTCAAAGTTTAAATTCGAGATCATCGCCATCATACGCAACGATCATTTTCACCCCTCATATGGTCATATATTCCTACTATAATATAATATTTCCAAAATAGTGGTCAATATGAAGCAATAACCCTATTATAATTTTGAATTTTCTTGCGTTAAAAATGCTTAGTCATAAAAATAAAATAAAAAGATAAACATTCAATACCCCTCGAATTATGGCCAAAATTGCTACGACACGTCACTCCAACTTTTCAGGGGTCCTATTACCCTTGAACTTAATTTTAGCGTATTTTTGTCACCCTTTTGTGCTGACATGACACATTCATTACATAAAAATGGGACACATGTTAAAGGTGTCATGTCAGCTAAAAAGAGTGACAAAAATGCGCTAAAATTGAATTCAGGGGTAATAGGACCCATGTAAAATTGAAGTGTATCATAGCAAATTTAGTCATAGTTCAGGAGGGTACTAGATGCTTTACTCTAAAATAAAACTTGGGAGAGAAATGATAAATTAAAAAGAGTATGAATATACTACGACCATATAATTATAAATTACATTGTAAACGAAAAAAGAATCATCGGCATGTCCATATAAAAAAAATAATTGGTGCATAATATATGTTTGCACGTAAAGTATATTCACTCACTTATTCATGGTTAGTTAGTACTACATATATATATATATATATGTTGTTGTTCTTGCATTCGTTGTTGTTTTGAGTTGATGATCTAATGGAGACAGTCTTTCTATCTCTACTGTAGCAATTTGTGGGATTACACTTTATGTTGTTGTTCTTGAATTTGTTGTTGTTTTGAGTTGATGGTCAATCGGAGACAGTCTTTCTACTTCTAAGCTAGCGGTATGGCCTACCTACATTCTACCAGTTTGTGGAATTACATTTTATGTTGTTGTTCTTACATTCGTTGTTATTTTTAGCTGATGGTCTATCGGAGAGAGTCTTTCTACCTCTAAGCTGGCGGTATGACCTGCGTACCTTCTTCCATTTTGTGAGATTACACTGTATGTCGTTCTTGCATTCATTGTTGTTTTGAGTTGATGGTCTATCGGAGACAGTCTTTCTACTTCTAAGCTGCCGGTATGGCCTGCATACATTCTACCAGTTTGTGGAATTACATTTTATGTTGTTGTTCTCGCATTCGTTGTTATTTTGAGCTGATGGTCTATCGGAGAGAGTCTTTCTACCTCTAAGCTAGTGGTACGGCCTACGTACATTCTACCATCTTGTGGTATTACACTTTATGTCGTTGTTCTTGCATTTGTTGGTGTTTGATAGAAGCCCAAAATAAAATGTAAAGTGTTATTGGGCTTTGAATGGGAAATTCAAGAATAGAACTATTATATTCACCCAGAGGAACTCGATTACGTATCCGTTTTCATCTAACTCATTTTTAATCCGTTCAAACTCGATCCAACTTATTCATTCGATCCCCAACATTACCCGCTATCGAAACATAGACCCAAAAAGCAAATTTGTGTCTCATTTCTCAATCTTAAGGTTGGAGGTAGAGGTTATTTACCATCCAAGCAACCCCTCTGGCGTTGTAATTCGAAAGAATATTTGTTTCTTTTTTAGTTAAATGGATTAAAGGATAGGGGAGGAAAAAGAAATTCTTTATAGG
Organism: Capsicum annuum; assembly: GCF_002878395.1. Taxonomy (NCBI): domain Eukaryota; kingdom Viridiplantae; phylum Streptophyta; class Magnoliopsida; order Solanales; family Solanaceae; genus Capsicum; species Capsicum annuum. Next base: position 244,455,183 of record NC_061111.1, on the reverse strand, counting down.
CAATTATGTTACTATTGCTTGAAGCTACCCCAAGCATTGTTTGAAGCAATACCATAATCTCTTTTGCTTTAAATGTTGGGATCCATTCTATTTGCTTGGCAATATTTTCTTTTGATTTTCTCTATGGCACAACTCATGTGACATTGACATGACGCGGAGTTTAAGGAACGAAAATAGTATTTAATCGAACACTTTGTCCTCAACGTTAACGCTAGTTGGTGAGCTCATATAAGCAGAACGGAAGGAAACTCACCTCGACGACACGAAGGAGAAGCAACGTTAAAGGGCAGCCCGATGTAGTAAAGCTCCTACGCATGACAGGGTCCAAGGAAGAGCCCCACCACAAGGGCGTATTGTACGCAAACTTACCTTGCATTTCTGCAAGATTTTGTTTTCAAGGCTTGAACCCGTAATCTCTTGGTCACATGACAACAACTTTACTTGTTACTCCAAGGGTGCATTAAAAGTTCCCGCTATGCGCATGGTCCGGAAAAGAACCCCACCACAAGGGTGTACTGTATGCATTTGTGCTAGAGGTTGTTTCCAAGGATTGAACCCGTGACCTCTTGGTCACATAGCATCAACTTTACCGGTTACTCCAACGCTCCACCTTTAAGGAGAAGCAACATTCAACATAAAAGATCACCTCCATGACACTAAGAAGCAACGACGGTAAAATATGACAAACATTCAATCCACCACCATCATAAGAGGAGAGATACAATGAGTAAAACAACATACCCAATGTCATTCCACAAGTAAGGTTTGGAGAGGGTAGAGTGGACGCAGACCTTACCCCCACCTCGGGAGGTAGAGAGACTATCTCTAATAGACCAAAGCTCAAGCTAAGATCAGATATTTAAATAGTGAAAATGAACGTAAAACTGTAGTATTCTTCCATTCACTTGCATGTACTTATTTCAGATTGTACAAATCTTAGGAAAGGTTTATATTATAACCCAGAAAAGCAATCCAAGTGACTGCGATTAATTACAAAAATCACATCCACCCCAGTTCCACTCATGGTGGTGTGGTGCTGTCGTAAACACCAAAAAATAAAATAACAAAACGAGAATTTTCATACTTCCTTTAATCAACACTTGGTAGAGGCCGTCCTGTGAAATCCACGAAGGAAACAATTGATTAGATGGATGGTTATTCTACGGTAGAGGATACCTTAAGCGTCTTGACCTATATAACTCCACCCACTCTAAAGACGGATTTAGAATTTGAAGTTTATGGGTTCCTAAAGTGACCTCAAATTAATTAAAAGGCAGCTCGGTGCACTAAAGCTTCCGTTATGCATAGGGTCCGGGGAAGGGCTCCGTTATGCATGGGGTCCAGGGAAGGGCCCCACCACAAGGGTGTATTGTATACAATCTTACCATGCATTTCTGCCAGAGACTGTTTTCAAGGCTTGAACCCATGACCTCATGGTCAATGGCAAATAACTTTATCAGTTACTTCAAGGCTCCCTTCCCCATGACCTCAAATTAATATATGATATTTAATTGGACAATAGTCAAATTTTTATAGATATCTTGACAAAAGTTACTTGTTCCCATGAACCTGTACGCTATTACTCTGATCCGCCACTGCCCCACAATAGAAAGGTGAATTCCAATTCTCCAGGTGAAATTTTGTGAAAAGAAAATGTGACCGAAATAAATAAATAAATACCAAGTGTACTCCCATAAACTAGGGTCTCGACTCTCGGGAGGGCAGAGCGCACGCAGACCTTACCCCTACCCTCAAAGGTAGAGAGGTTGTTTCCGATAGACCCTCAGCTTAAGGAACAAATGTGATAGGGCAAAAACGATGATAAAAAGGAGAATGGAGGGATGGGGAGCTAAAAACTTAGGAAAGAATTCTAAAACTGAAGAAAGAATACCTCAGGAGGGGTCTAGGTGGCTCATTCAATTTATCAATACCATCTTGAGTAATGCCATCTGTAATAAATCTGTTGCTGTTTACTTCCGGTAAGGAGTCGGCAAGTTCTTTAAGGCCCTATACCAAGATTAGTGAAGTCAAATGCAAGTGACATTACAAATGTTATTGATGTTCACTGAAACGATATGAAATGAAAAGAAATATAAACCACGGCATGCTAATAGACGGAGAATGAGCAGTAACACTACAAAAATAAACTATGACAGCAGCAGCCAATCCTTTTCAATCTGAAATCATAAAGGTTCAACCATATCCACACTGCCTCAAAATTGCAAAACTTATTATTTCTACCGAAAAAAATTATGGAAGGCACATATTAGAATGTGTTTCCTAAACAAAACAATCTGTTGTTGTAGAGAATGTAATAGCCTTATGCTGCAGAGTCTATTCCAATTAAAGGTACGTTCTTGGATTCACACATATACGAGACATCAACATGGGCACCAGCATTCAGAATTAGTCCATGCATTGAACAAATTGGGAACGAGTATTTTTCATAAATTGTTAAAGTTTCGATAAATTTCAAACAGTTTTTGAATTTTTCATTTGTAAGAAACATCCCTTGATGGATTCATTTCTCTGAATAAAAGACAAATACCATTTAACTTTCATGAAAATTGAATATGAACACAAGCTCACACCAACAACACGAAAAAGGTAAATGCCAAGAAAAAAAATAGGAAAAATACATCCAGCAATATTTAAGTTAGTTGAAGTACCATCAGAGCAGGTGTAGAGTTGCCCACAATTTTAAGTTGTTCCTGCAGCAGGAAGTTATGATTAAAAAAGAAATTGATAGCCAGCATCAGTAATCCTAAACAATCCAAATGTCATAGCCTAAATAGGGAGAAGGAAAGTAGGCTCATAGAGTATGAGATACCTAGGAATTGAACTACGCAGAAATTTTTGCATAAAATATCTCCGATGCTTTTGCATAAAATTATCTCATTATCAAAACATGCTGATTCAACTTTCGCGAATTTATAAGAACTCTCCCCGGGGGGAAGTAAAATTGCTGAGTAAAATTTTCCATCTCACTTTCACTCCAGGACCAAAATCGAAAAACATAAAAGGCAAATTTGTTATGCAATTACGTGGTCTTTGGATCATAGTATATATGTCCCAAGAGATTCTTCTCTCCATGCTTCTAATACAAAAAGAACTTCAAGAAAATCCTATAATTCAAGTTGAACAATCAAAGTAGGTTGTGTGGACATGAACTGAGAGATGTTTGGAAGAAAAAAAAGGTGACATCTGAAGTTAAGTTGAAAAAATGTGGAATTGTGTTTGGAAATGCATTTCACTTGAAAAATGTTAAAGTTGGTGAAGGAATTCTTTTAGAATAAGGATACTAACTACCCTCGAGCATTCTGATGCAGGGAGAGAATTAGAAGCATAAATCAATCTGTGCAAGCATAACGATGCGTTAAACATCATTTTAACAGAAAAAGTTACTCCGACTAACAAATATACGAACCTGCAGTGTCTCAGGCATCTTCACCCTTTTGCCATTGACAATACTGCACAGATACATAACACCGGCATTTGCAAGGTCCTGTTATCAACAGTAAGTGCAATACTTAGTACTGAATATCTATGATCAACCTTGGCAAATAGGCATTGCTACTAGCTCCAGAAACCGCACATTAAACCTTCTTTCTTTTCCTTTTTTTTTTTTGCCTATTTATCATAATAATTAATAGAATTTATAGCATATATTTTGGCTATTTATAATAATAAATAGAATTTCGCTAGTAGCTGAAATGACATATTTTTCAAATTACCTGCTTGCCTTCCAAGGAAAGTAACTTGCCATCCTACAATTCCAGATACAGTTGACGCAAAAGGATCAGTGGACATAACAGTAGGTAACATATATTATTACGTAATAGATATGTAAATATATGTTTATATAGACAGGCAGAGTGACCAAGATGACAGATAAAACCAGGGTTACTTTTCACTGCCTTTCCTCCCCTAAGAAAAGCTTGTACTCCACATAAAGAAAAGCCTTGAAATATTCTTTGACAAATACAAACAGAAAAGCCTTAAAATCACACTTACCAGACCAGAAACCATCCTATTTAATTGATCCAAATCAAAACCAATCTGGGACAGATCACCATGCACATCATTAACCTGCTCCAGAACAAGGAAAACTCGATTATAACAACTCCATTATCTGTTCTTTTCTTTTTTCCTTTTCTTACTGGTACCAACTCCATACTTTTCATTACAATTTTGTTCCGTGATTTTAACTTTGACAAGGAAAAACTAGAAATATGATTCTCTCGTGGTCATCAATACTGGGAGGCAGGAATCTGACATTTCCACTAAACCGAACGTGAAAGTTGTTTTCCATCAGATGGCTTTTCCTGTAATCTCACTCTCGACTTGCAAGGGGATTTACAAGATCAAGCATAAAGCAGATGGCTTGGTAGATTTATTCAAGGCTAGAGAAACATAAAACGAAAATAATGGAGTTCCATGAAACAGATAACTAGTCTCACAAACAATCCAGGAAAACAACAGAGGTGGAGTAGATCTACATACCTCATTCCTTATTAGTTTTGACATCTCCATTTGCTCATCCAATTTCCCATCCACGTTCTCAATTCGCTGTGTTAAGTGCCTCTTTGTAGCCTGATCAAAGGACAAAACAGAACATAAGAAATGATGGAATTAACAAGCCATTATACAATAAACAGCAGAAGAAGAACTGTAAGTAAGAATTGAAAAGGCGCAACTTATAACTTAATGCATGGCAAGGCTACCATGTGCGAAGATTGCAGAGAAAGAACTAAAGAAGAAAGCTCAGGTGTAAACTCACAGCAAGAGCCTCTGAGACATTCTCCAGATGTTTTGTCAGATTTGAAACAGCAGTTGCCATATTCTTTTTTGTTACATACATAAGATCAGAGAATGACAAACCCTGCAGGTATTACGAGAGAAAAAGGTGAAGATAATGGAATGAAATTAGAGACCACGAGAGCAGGCAAGTATCACATGAAATATTAAAAGTTAGACACAGTGTCTTTCCCTTAACTCTCTATCTTTTATTCGCTTACTTCTTTCTGGAATGATTCTTGTCTACGATAAGTCTGACTCCAATTGATTTAATACATACAGAAACAAGCATATCACTCCCTCAGCCCCAACTAATAAGCATTTATCAAAATCAAATCCAATTTTCTTGAACCCTTTCTACTTTTGCCAAAAATAAATTGTTGAACCCTGGGCCAGCTGGCCCTTAAAGAAATCACTCCAAAAGAATCAAAAGCAATACCCAGAAATTGATGTTTTACATTTTCTCTAATTCTATCGTTCTCTTAATTTATTTCTTTTTTGATAAGTAAATATAACTGAATCTTTCACTTAGGAAGTCTAATTATATCTTGCATTTCAATGTGTTAAATTGTCAAAGCGTCCTTTTAGTAATCTTCAGGCTAGTGGCAATCTCCTTTGAGATGTAGTATCAATAAATAAGGAATCTAAGGGTTATTTCACCTTCCACCACATGTATCCATAACCTAAGGCACCCGCTGCAGCAGCTGGCATTACCAGAGATGTCCAGTTACCTGCCGTGGAAAATGGGATTCAGGAACACCATCTAATAAAAAGCAACTTCTGCCAAGTCAAAAGGCAAAGCCATTGAAAATCTAGCATGAGAAGGCATCACTGAAAGAATGGTTGAACATACCACTAGAACCTCCATTTAGAACAGTAATTGATCGTGCCGAAGCCAACTGTCGAACCTCCATTGCCAACCTACGAACCTACAAAGGAAATAAAGGAATCAATTGAAGTCCCATTGTAACCTTTTTCTTACATGTGCAATACGGAAAACTTCTCATCTAATTTTGGTAAAGATGATTCACCATGGTCTTCAAATCTCGTCCATACACGGCAGTAAAAGACCCACGGGACAGGCAAAAGAAAGAACGGCATTGGGATAATAATCATCCTACCACTCACCACTAGCTTATAGTTTATCGACCAATAAATCATGGATCTCAAACAATGGTATTTCTCTTCAGCAGATTTTACATTTTTATGGTAAATTTATCTGTACTTAAAGCCAGAACACCATAACAAATTACAAAACTATATCTCATTACTAAGAAACAATATCTAGATACTGTCAGCCCAAAAGTAGACAACAGATCTAATTGCCTCCTCCCCAAAGAAGATAAGCAAACGACACTCACGAATCAATTTGGAAAGATCACTTGTAAAACACTAAAACTACATTTAAACAATGATGGTAGGAAGAAACGCAGACTATAACCAAATTATGGCTAATTTAAATGTTATCATAGAAACTGCATCACGAAGCGCTCGTGTCATTCTACTGAAACAAAACTTGAAATATAGAAATGAGAATGTATGCTAGGATGGTTAATTCTAATTGATAGGTAAAACAGATCACAGCTCGATTGATAATCCAAAAAGCATATTAATGTCTAATACCATAATCTTAACAACAAGATTAAGCTCTCATAACTTAAGCTATTATTATCTGAGTACCTGTGCAGCAATGACATCTGAATCTCCACCATCCGATTCCCCTGTTTTTTCATAACTTTTGACCAAATTCTGCCAGAAACATTGGAAAGAAATGTTTAAGCTCGACACGTGTGAACAAAACTTGAGAAATGGTTTATAAATTGACAAATAGATTCCATGCTTGTTACAATTTATAACAAGACTCCTCATACCTTTATTATAGCAGCACCATAATGTGCAAAACAGCCTTCAAAATTTATTTGATCGTTGCAGTTTTTGTTCATAAAGTAGCTCATAATCAGTAGTTTACTGTGGCACTGCTAAGTTTCACAAGCATACTATACTTCTCATGATTGCTTCATTTAGTCTTTTTTTTTTTTTAACTCCTATTCAAACCATCTATTTTAAGATGGGAATTAATGGAACAGAAATTAAATCACTATACGCTTCAAGCATTTTAACCCCCCTAGCATTAGTGATTCCAATGAAAAATCTAGTTGATTATTGTATTATTGTTCATAAAGTAGCACATAAGACTATGTCACCTCTAACTTTCAAACACATACTGAATAACTTTTGTAAACGCAACCATATATTTCAAGATTGGAATTAATGGAGTCCAAATTAATCCATTATGCGACTAAATCATCATGCCTCTTGGCAGTTAAGATTTCAACTTATATTACCAGACTCTAGCTTCTTCTGTTTCACCCCTCCCTAAGAGCTACCACCGTTTTTGCTCCCCTGGTGACTTGAACCAACAACCTTAGGATTGGAGGCACAGAGTGCTTACCATCTCAACAAGCAGGGGCGAATTTATGTGCGACTTATGGGGCACGTGAACGCATGGTCTTTCCACAAAACAAGATATTTTATTCATATATTTTCTAAAATTGATCTAATATTACCTGCTAGCACCCATGCTACAAAAAAACTTAATGATCTATTTCCACTTAATGCATTTTTTCTCCTTCTTCAGTAGTGCATCCGGATTCTAGAAAACCTAGATTTCGCCTATGTAAAATCAACCCCTCGGATTCTAGCCCATTGAAGATACAACAACAGATAAATAACATACACAGAAGGATATAATTGTACAGTCTCTACAACATAATCCAAAAAACACAAAGCAAAGAAGCTAACTTGGGCAATAAGAAAACCTTAGAGTTGGAGGTGAAGGATCCTTATTGCCTGAGCAATCCCCCGGTTTCAACTCATTGAAACCAACACACTATAACACATAGACATACAATCATACAATCTCTATAACACAATTCAAAAATCACAAACCAAATCGAGGCTAACTTGAGCAATAAAAGAACTAGATTGAATAAGTACCTGAAGCTCGCCTATCACATCAGATAATTTACCATTTTTGAATAGCAAAGTACCAGTATACCCTACATAGACACACAAATATCAGATCAAACTGCAAAATTCACCAAAATCAATCACAAAATAAATAAATAAATACAACGCACTAGTGGGTGAGACCTATGAGGTCTCAGGTTCATATCCTTAAGGAGACTAAGAAATCGTAGGTGATTTTTTCCTATCTATCCTAGCTTTGATAGACCGAATTATCTATTAGCAAATTGTTGGTTGGAGATAACACATCCCGTGGAATTAGTCAAGGTGTGTGCAAGGTGGCTCGAACAACCATGAATATCAAGAAAAATTACAACACACTAGTCGATGGAACATGAGGTCTCAGGTTCAAATTCTAGGGGATACTAAAAAATACTAGGCATTTATTCCCATCTATCCTAACCTTGGTGGATGGAGTTACCTGCTATATGTTGCTTGTGGGAGGTGGAAAGTATCCCGTGGAACTAGTCGAGGTGTGTGCAAGATGGCTCGAACACCACGATTATCAAAAAGAAATTACAACACTTTAGTGGATGAGAACTATGAGGTCTCAGGTTCAAATCCCAGCAGAGACTAAAAAACACTAGATGATTTTTTTCCCATCTATTTTAGCCTTGGTGGATAGTTATTGGTGGGAGGTGGCACATATCTCGTGAAATTAGTTGAGGTGCGCAAGCTGATTGGACACCACGATTATCAAAAAAAATAAAATTACAACACACTAGTGGATGAGAACTATGAGATCTCAAATTTAAATCCCAGCGGAGGCTGTAATACACTAGGTCATTTCTTTCCATCTATCCTAGCCTTGATGGTGGGAGGTGTCAGGTATCCTTGGAACTAGTTAAGGTACACGCAAGATGGCCAAGACACCACGATTATCCAAAAAAAATAAAATTACAACACACTAGTGGGTGAGAACCATGAGATCTCAGGTTCAAATCCCGACGGAGACTAAAAAACACTAGGTGATTTCTTCCCATCTATCCTAGTCATGATGGTGGGAGATGTCAAGTGATTATGGAATTGATTGACACCTAAAAGAGAGGTCATTCACGTTCTTTTCCACATTATCATTTAGCGATTCAAGGCTATCAAACTATCAAGTTCAGGAGGGTAATTAGGACCAAAAGCAGTTTGATCTGCACTAAATAAATTGTGTCAAGTTTGGGTGATGTTATTGTAACATCTTGAACCTCAACTTTCTTAATTATGATTAGAATTATATTTTAAAGTTTTGGATGAGTTTGTATAACCGTTTGGGATTTGTCAAAATGGTAGAGTTGGAAACCCGAAGGCTCGAACACCACGTTTATCAAAACAAAAATCACAACACACTAGTCGATGAGAACTATGAGGTCACGGGTTCAAATCCTGGCAAAGACTAAAATACACTAGGCAATTTCTTCTCATCTATCGTAGACTTAGTGAATAAAGTTACCTAGTACCCGTTGTTGATGGGAGGTGGCACGTATCTCTGGAATTAGTCGAGGCACGTAGTTAACTCTTGCTATCACACATGGAAGTAGTCAAGATGGCATATATATCACGTGAAATTAGTCGACGTGCGCGCAAGCGCCCAAACAACATGGCTATCAAAACAAAAAATTCCAGCACTAGTGGGTGAGAACTATGAAATGGAGCACTATGAGATCTCAGGGTCAAATCCCAACTGAGACTAAAAACACACTAGGTGAATTTTTCCCATATATACTACCCTTGATAGAGTTGCCTGTTGCGGGTGGGAATTGGCTCGTACCCCATGGAATTAGTTGATCTGAGCGCGAGCTAGCCAGGACAATACGGTTATCAAAACAAAATATTACAACAAACTAGTGGATGAGAACTGATATCTCATGTTCAACTCCCAACTGATACTAAAATACACTAGGTGATTTCTTCCCATCTCTCCTAGCCTTATTGATATAGTTAGCCAGTACCTGATAGGAGCCTATGAGGTGGCATGTATCCCGTGGAATTAGTCGAGGTGCATAGCAAATGAGAACTATGAGATCTCGGATTCAAATCCCAACAGAGACTAAAAACCACTAGGTGATTTCTTCCCGTCCCATCTACCCTAGCCTTGATGGATAGAGCTACCTGATATCTATTGCTATTGCTGGGGTGAGGTGTCATGTATCCCATAAAATTAGTCGAGGTGCGCACAAGCTGGGCCAGACACCACAATTATCAATAAAAAAATATTACAACTCAAATCCTAAAAGAGATTAAAAAACGCTAGGTGATTTCTTCCATCTATACTAGCCTTGATGGATAGAGCTACCTGATATCGATTACTAGTTGCTGCTGGTGGGAGGTGTCACGTATCCCATGGAATTAGTCGAGGTGCATGCAAGCTGGCCTAGATAATATAGTCATCAATAAAACATACAACTCAAAAGAGACTAAAAAACACTAGGTGATTTCTTTCCATCTATCCTAGCCTTGACGGATAGAGCTACCTGATATCTATTGGTAGTTGTTGCTAGTACAAGGTGTCACGTATCCCATGGAATTAGTTGAGGTGCACGCAAGATGGACCAGACACCAATAAAAAATATTACAACTCAAATCCCAACAGAGACTAAAAAACACTAGGTGATTTCTTTCATCTATCCTAGCCTTGATGATAAAGCGCTAACACAAGCAGCTAGCCTAGACTACCACAATATAGTTGTTGCTGGTGGGAGATGTGACGTATCCATGAAATTAGTCGAGGTGCACGCAAACTGGCCCAGACATCACAATAATCAATTAAAAAATATTACAAACTAGAATTCCATACACTAAAAAAACACTAGATAATTTCTTCCCATCTATCCTAACACGTATCTCATGGAATTAGTCATGGTGCGCACAAGCTGGCCCAGACACCACAATTATCAATAAAAAATATTACAACTCAAATCCCCGCAGAGACTAAAAAACACTAGGTGATTTCTTCCCATCAATCCTAGAATGTATCCCATGGAATTAGTCAAGGTTATCAATAAAACATATTCCAACTCGAATCCCAGCAGAGACTAAAAAACACTAGGTGATTTCTTCCCATCTATCCTAGAATGTATCCCGTGGAATTAGTCAAGGTTATCAATAAAACATATTCCAACTCAAATCCCAGCAGAGACTAAAAAACACTTGTTGATTTCTTCCCATCTATCCTAGCACGTATCACATGGAAATTAGTCGAGGTACGCACAAGCTAACTCGAACACCACAATTATCAACAAAAACACAAAATTTACAACAACACTAGTGGATAAATTAAGTGTATTTACCTGCTCCAACGATGAACACGATCTTAGTTAAACCTACTCCGGCGTGCATAGCCATGTCCGGTGAAAGTTCGATCAACAAAAATCCCGATTTATTTTTTACTTTTTTTTGGGTCTCCGGCGAGCGAAATCGGCGTTTGAAAAATTTGCTAAGTGAAGAATGGAAGCTAGCTGGGTATTTATAGCAGTGATGTAAAAACGACGTAGTATGGGGGTGTATTGGGGAATTTTTTGTTTAATGACGATTTTGCCCTTTTGAGATTTGTATCGAGTCGCCAATTGTAGTGCAAATTCAACCACGTCAACCGAAGGGCACGTTAGAGTTTTTACTTCTTTCCTTTTTCGTCTCGATTGGTAATTGGTTGGTTGATTATAAATAGTAACTTCTTTTTTATTTTATTTTGAGTTTTGGAAAAATTTAAAAGAATATGAAAGGCAAAATGATGTTGATTTTGTAAGTTGGACACTTTTACTTACAAGTTTATCATCTGGACCCTTGAATCTATTAAAAAATAATATTTTAAATCTTTTTTAGTGAGTATAACATATTCTCTGCCACGTCTGCCGCGTCAGTTATGTCTGCTACATCATTTAAAAAAAAAAAGTATTACATTAATTTTTAATTTTTTAAAATATTAAAATTAATTTAATTAAATAAGAAAAAATTATAAATTGTAGAAAAATTTGAATAATCATGCTTTTAAAATTTTAAAAATTTGAATAATCATTTTTAAAATAAAAAATAATGAAAAAAGTATTACATTAAAATTAATTTAATTAATTAATTTAAATTTTAAATTTATATTAGTAAAATATTAATTAATTAAAATTCTTAACAAATTAATTTATTTAAATTAATTAATCTATCAAATTTAAAATTCTTACCTAATTTAAAAAAAATTACTTAAATAATTAATTAATTTAAATATGATTTACATATTTAAAATATTTAATTTAAATTAATTGTGGGGAGGTGCTGAGGGGTTGGGGAAGGGGTTGGATGGGGTGGAGGGCTAAAGGAAGGGGGTTGGGTGAGGTGAGAGGTTGGGGAAAGGGTTGCGTGAGGCTGGGTGGGATGGGGATGGGCTGGGTAGGGTGAGGGGCTGGGAAAGGGGGAGGGGTTATGTGGGGCTGGGTGGGATGGGGTGGGGTGGAGGGCTAAGGGAGAGGAGTGGGTGGGGCTTGATGGGGTGGCAAGGGGATGGGGTGGAATTTTTTTAAAAAATTTATTATTTTTAAATTTTTAAAATTATTTTTAAATTAAAAAGGATGGAGAAAAAAAAGGAGAGGCTGGGATGTGGAGGTGGGGACGGGCTGGGGTGGGGCGGGGAGGGAAAAAAATATTTTTTTTTTAGTAGTATTTTGGTTTTATGGTTAGATATCTTCAAAGTGAAACTTTTTAATTTATTATACTTCATTCCATGCTTGAATTTAGGTAAAGAACGTCGATATTAGGATGAAAGGAGTACTCACTATTTTAAAATAGAGAAAGTATTATCTTCATTTCAAAATAATTAAATTATTGGAGTATGTCATAAGAAAAAAATAGGTTCCTTTTTACTATTATCCTTTTAATTGTTTTTAAATAACTCTATTAGAAAATATAAATTACTTAAAACCTCAAAAAAAAAAAATTAACATGTATTTTTAAAGAATAAATATTTCATTTATTCTGAACATTGAAAAATAATTCAATAATTTATTTATTTTTGAACGAAAATAGTATTATATTTCTTAAATTTAGAAATAAATTGCCAATAGTATTTTAATTTATTGTTCTTTTGTAAGGGAGATTATTTCTTTTTAACATAAACTTTAATCACAAATCATGAAGTCAACGCCTCCTTCAACAAGAGAATAACCACCACCAACTGTCGTCTCCGGCGGCATCTCCACCGATGACCACCACCACCGGTGCCGGAATCTCTATATTCACCAGCTCTAAAAAGCTGTCGGAAGAAGAAGTAAATGTCTATTGTACCCTTACATTCTCTCATTTTCCAACTGTAAATCCCACTCCTCCAATTGATTTCTTCCTTCTAATTCAACAACAACAACAGCGTATTCAGTGAGATCACACAAGTAGAGACCGTACAGAGCGTACAGTGCATACGCAGATCTTACCACTAGCTCGTGGAGGTTCAACAACAACGTATTCAGTGAGATCACACAAGTAGAGTACGTCGAGAGAGTACAGTGCATACGCAGATTTTACCACTAGCTCGTGGAGGTATACAGACTGTTTTTCACAATTTTCAATGTCAACAACAACATACTCGTGAAATTTCATAAGTGGGGCCCGGAGAGACGTCACCGCTGCTTTGTGGAGGTAGAAAGACGGTTTCCAAACGACTGTATAAAAAGTTTTCACAATTTTCAATGTCAATAATAACATACTCAGAGAAATTCCATTAGTGGGATCCGGAGAGAATAAAGTGCATGCAAACGTTGTCACTGTCTTGTAGAGGTATGTCTTGTGGAGGTGGAGAAGCTATTTCCGGAATACCGTCAGCTGGGTATAGAAAGCTTTCGCAATTGTCAATGTCAACAACAACATATTCAGTGAAATTTCATAAGTGGGGCTCGGAGAGGATAACTTTACCACTGGGTCGTGGAGGTAGAAGGACTGTTTTCGAAAGACCGTCAGCTAGATATAGAAAGCTTTCACAATTTTCAATTCGTTCATCGTTTTCACCCTTCAATGATCCTCTAGATTTTTTCATACCAAAACATCAAAGCAATAAATCTGAAGGGAACAAAGGTAATTCTGATGATAAATTGATCTCATTTGTTGATGAATGGGGTGAGAAATCGGAGCCGGAGCTTCGACCCGTTACTAAGTTATCGGATTCGGATCCTCCTATTGATATAGACGAATGGGGTACCAACAACTCTTCAGGGATTGAAGATGAATGGGGCGAGAAGTCGGGTCCGGAGCTCCGACCCGAAAAGACGGTATCTGATTCGGATCCTCCTATTGATGAAGACGAATGGATCGGAGCTAAAATACACAAGGTAATGAGCAAAACAACTGATCGGGTTAAAGTTTGGAAGTCGAAGCCCGAGCCTGAACCTGAGGTAGTGAAGGTTGAGGATGAGGGGAGCGAGAAGAAGAAGGAGAGTTTACTGGATTCTGATACTCAGGAAGTTAAAGGTGAACGGGTCGGAGCTAAACCCGACCCGACCCGCATCCATACGCGCCTCGTCCCGTTGCCATCCTTAGTTCAATTGCCTAAGTTAGGAAAGATAGCGGGGGGAAACATTGATCGGATAAAAAATGAGGTTGTTTCTAGTAATGAAACGAGGTCGTTTGCTGATGAACAGGGTGAGAACTCGGAGCCGGAGCCCCTACAGGTAGAGAGTTTACCGGATTCTGATCCTCCGAAGGATGAAGATGAACGGATCCGAGCTAAGCAGGCCAAACCCGACCCGACCCACATCCGCATTGCCCCATTGACATCCTTAGCTAAGCTAGGAAAGATAGTGGGCGACAGGACTGATCATGTTAAAAATGAGGGAGTTTCTAGTAATGAAACTACTTCGTTTGTTGATGAGTTGGGTGAGAAGTTGAAGCTGGAGCCCAAACCGATAGTGAGTCTACCGGATTCAGACCCTCTGGAGGACAAAGATGAAAGGGTCGAAGCTAAGCAGGCCAAAACCGACTCAACCCACACCCACATTGCACCGTTGCCATCCCTAACTAAGCTAGGAAAGCTCATGGGCAACAAGACTGATGAGGTTAAAAATGAGGGAGTTTCTAGTAAGAAAACGACTTCGTTTGTTGATGAGTTGGGTGAGAAGTTGGAGCTGGAGCCCGAACCGGTAGTGAGTTTATCGGATTCTGACCCTCTGGAGGACAAAGATGAAAGGGTCGGAGCTAAGCAGGCCAAAACCGATCCGACCCACACCCACATTGCACCGTTGCCATCCCTAACTAAGCTAGGAAAGCTAGTGGGTGAAGACATTGATCGGGTTAAAAATGAGGTTGTTTCAATAAATAAAGCAACATCGTTTGTTGATGAGTTGGGCGAGAAGTTGGAGCTGGAGCCCGAACCGGTAGTGAGTTTACCGGATTCTGACTCTCCGGAGGACAAAGATGAAAGGTTCGAAGCTAAGAAGGCCAAACCCAACCTGACCCACAGCCACATTGCCCCGTTGTCTTCCCTAACTAAGCTAGGGAAGCTAGTGGGCGAAGACATTGATCGAGTTAAAAATGAGGTTGTTTCAGTTAATAAGGCCACATCGTTTGTTGATGAGTTGGGTGAGAAATTGGAGCCAGAGCTCCAACTGGTGACGAGTTTACTGGATTCTGATCCTCTGAAGGTTGTAGATGAATTGGGTGTTACCGAGCTAATGGGCAGATTGACTGCAGTTGTTGTGCAAGAGGAGAGAGTTGCAGAGCTGAAAAGAAGCTTAATTGATACGGTTTATGGGACAGATTTCGGGCTCAAGGCTTCATCTGAGGTTCGAGCTGAGGCTCTGGAGCTGGTTGCTCAGTTGGAGGCAGCAAATCCAACGCCAAATCCAGTTGAATCGCCTGAGTTGCTCGATGGGAACTGGATTTTAGTGTGAGTTCCGGTTTCACATTTCGCTTTTCAATAGCTTATATGCCCGCGGTAGAATGAAATTTGTCCGATTTGAGTTGAGTAAAAAGAGAATTCATATAGACGATCCCAACTACTTTAGAACTAAGAACTAAGAAGTAAGCTGATTGAATGATTAATATGCCTAGATAGTCACTTAACTACATAAGGCTACAGCTCACAGATCATTTACCCTGATGTTGTTAATGCATTAAGAGGTCGAGGTTGTTCAGAAACAACCTCTTTACCTTCACGGGGAAGGGGTAAGGTCTGCATACATTCTACCCTCCCTAGATCCCAACTTTAGTATCACAACACTGGGTGTGTTGTTATTGTTGCTGTTATGCATTAAGATTCTTTCATTTTCTTACCAAGCTCCTCTTTGTTTTAGTGAAAG
Source organism: Capsicum annuum (assembly GCF_002878395.1). Classification (NCBI taxonomy): domain Eukaryota; kingdom Viridiplantae; phylum Streptophyta; class Magnoliopsida; order Solanales; family Solanaceae; genus Capsicum; species Capsicum annuum. Next base: position 244,439,104 of record NC_061111.1, on the reverse strand, counting down.
TAGCTCTGGTCTTGGTATTTTGAGTGCACATACTAGTTTTATTTGTTGGCTCAATCTGATTTTCTGGTTAAAACTGTATGACTTGTGCTTTTTGTCAACATCAACATTCATCGCGAGAGCTTGAAACAAAGGGATGGGAACGCAATAAGTTGCTTTGAGTAGTCGATTCCACTGGTTAAATCGTTTGTACAAGGGTAAACTGCAAATGATCAAGTGTATTACCTTTTCTTATCTGAGATTTCTTAGCATAACATATCTCTTCTATGAACTCCAGAATGCAGCTATGCTATTCCGATAGGAGCATAGAATAATTCGTAGGCAGGAGTTGAGGCCAACGCGTTACTCCTATGCTTTTTGTGCGCGTAGAAATAACTTGCATTTTGCGACATAAGTTAGTTATGTTTGGGATGGTCCAGTTGGAACTGCTGATATTCAATTTAAAACGGAATACTCCATGCTTTTTGATTTTGACTTGGCTTTGATTAGAAGATCTTGGCTTATTGATTTGAGGATACTCTGATATAATTGCAAACTTTTTGGTATTAACTGCAATTTGGAGCAGCATGTCTTGGCGGATGCTCCAGTTCAGAGTTGTGAGAGGCTGGCTATGGATAGTTTTAGGCGAGTAGAGGTAGGCCGAAGAAATATTGGAGGGAGGTGATTAGACATGATATGGAGCAGTTACAGCTTATGAAAGACACGACTCTTGATAGGAAGGTGTAGAGAATGCGGATTAGGGTAGAAGGTTAGTGGGTAGGAGGTTGTCCTAGGTACGAGTGCTTTTGTTTGTATCTATGTCTATAGTTACTTGTTCGTGGTGTTTCGGTGTTGTCTTTGATTTTGAATTGATAGTTTATAGGATTACCTTGTGGGCGCCTTGTTTTCATTATTATCTAGTGGTGTGTTATCCCATTTTTGTTGTGCGCTTTTATGATTTCTGTTTGTTTGTTGGTTATACGGTTATCTGTCCTGAATCGGGGGCCTATATCGGAAACAGCCTCTCTACTTCGTCTGAGGTAGTGGTATGTAGAGCGTACATGTTACCCTCCCCAGACCCCCCCACTTTGTGGGAATACACTGGGTATGTTGTTGTTGTTGTCGTACATGTAACCCTTTCGATTCTGCAGAAAGAAGTAAATACTGGAGATACTAAAAGAGGACATTAACATGCACAAACTCATCGTTATATTGCTTCCTGATGTATCAGGTTTACGGCATTTTCTGAGCTGTTACCTCTTCTGGCCGTGGGCACGATTCCTTTATTGAAGGTCGAAAAGATCAGCCAAGCGATCAGTACACGCAGCCTGACCATAGAAAACTCAACTACAGTATCAAGTCCTGTTGCCGCCTTGTCTTTCAGTGCAACTGCTGCATTTGAAGTTCAAAGTCCATCAAGAATACAGGTACCTTAGATATACTACAGTTTTCTTTAGTGTGTTTCTTATAGTATATCATATGCAAAGAGAGAAGGGAAGCCTTGGAGTAACTGGTAAAGTTGCTTCCATGTGACCAGGAGGTCACGAGTTCAAGCCTTAGAAACAGCCTCTGGCAGAAATGCAAGGTAAGGCTGCGTACAATACACCCTTGTGGTGGGCCCTTCCCCGGACACCGCGCATAGCGGTAGCTTTAGTGCACCGACCGGGCCGCCCTTTTTTTATATGCAAAGAGATAACATGATCAACCAGTACTTGCCTTTTCAGGTTGGATTCAAAGAAGGGACATTGACACTTAAGCCACCGGAGATTATGTCAAAACTTCTTCCAGGAAACATGGATATCTTAGGCCAAAACATAAGTTTGTTACCTTTACAGCAATCTCTAGGTTCTCTAGAAAATGCCGCGGCAGGTATAACCCAAACTATTTTTGGTCTGCCTACTGTCAAGTTTCCAATTCCAGGTGAGTGGACAAAATCTTGGCTTATTACGACATACCTTGACAAGGATCTTCGGATCTCCAGAGGAGATGGTGGGCTTTTTGTTCTCGTTAAGGAAGAGAGTTCTTTTCTAGAGATCGGTAGCAAGGTCCTATCCCGGTTAGTATAATAATAGGAGGTCCTAGGACTTTCATATGTATGATATAGATATGAAGTATACCACACATTATCTGGAAAGAGAGATACATATTTTGTGTACCCTCCTCTACACTCTCCAGACCGCACTATATGAGATACGTTGTTGTACGTAAATTGGATAATTAAGAACATTTGATGTTATTTTGAAGTTTTGGTGTTGTTTGTATCCAATCATTGGTAAAACTTATGTCACTCTGCCTTCTCTTGAGGTCAAATTTGCGAAGTCCCGAGGTATGTAGGGGGTGAAGAAAGCAAGCCCCCTCTTATAGGAGAGGCGCTATGGAATGAAAAAAGGAAATCTTCAAGAAGTGTCGTAAGAAATCATAAAACATCTGATTTTTTTCTACCTTTATATTTCCATTTGCTGCCTCTCTATCTCCACGAAATAGAGGTAAGGTCTGCATAAATTGATATACAACGGTGGTGATCGAGACCAAAAGACTTGTTTTGTAAAACTATCATTGATCAAAGTCTTTTACACACCTCCAAGTTAATAACAAGAAAATAAATCAACCATTTTTGTTTAGTGTTGTATGTAGTTACTACTGACAACTAAAAAACATATCCTAGAGGTTCCAAATTGTAGTATAACTCAAGAATATCGAAAAATCAATGGAACTACGACTCGGGCTGTCAAAATGAGGAGAGTTAAAAAGGTAAGGATTATCAATTATCATGAACTCGATAGAGCAAAAAATGGACTTGCCGCAGTCACATCATGCCTTCTTCTTCTTGGATTTGAGCATGACGTATCCAACAAACACGCTCAAGAAGCAGATGAGTGCCATTGCAGCATATACAGGAATGAGAATCGCGTATTCTTGTGGTAGAAAATACTTGTGCACGAAATGATCGCTGTCAACAAGAGGCTGAAAGGACAAAACATCATATATATCAATCCCCAGATAAAACTTAGGTTGCAAAGGTTGGACTATGTTGCTCGGACTCTCGAATAATGTTTCCCATTGTCAGCTCCTTCAAAAATGTACTGTTTTTGAAGGATCATACATGCACATGGCGACATTTTTGAAGAGTCCGAGCTACATGGAAGGTCAATACATAATGGAATGGAATGGACGAGAATACGAGCTTACCAGAATGATAACCCAGAAGGTGTAATATGTGAAAATGGACAAACTAGTCAGTGTTAAAAGCAGCCCAACAGCTCTGTCTGCTAACTCCATCGAGACTCTTCTATTTGCGTCACCTGTAAAAGAAGAATGTTTTAGTTCAGAACTTATATACCTAACTAGAAGAAGGTTAAAACAAAATTTCTGGCCTGGTCGCAGGTTGCCGGTACCATACAAGGTTCATGGAACTAAAAGGAAAGAAGACAAAAAGAGATTGGAGGTGGGGTCATGGGAGGGTAATGTATGCACAGACCTTACCCCTAACCATGATGGTAGAGAGGCTGTTTACGATAGACCCTCGGTGCAAGTAGAGATGAAAAAGAAGCAGTAATAACAGACAGTAACAACAGCAATATAACAAGACAAATGAAGCGAAAGCAAAATGTGTGTAGTTTAGTACATATCTTCCAACATGTGACCATTGTGAAGGAACAAGTTACATTCAATATGTAACCAATCATTCATCGATAGGTCTTGCCAAGCAAAACTTCGGAAAGCTACATGAGCATTCCCTCAAGTCTCAATGAACTCGTTTCTTAGCACTATCCTGACCACAAACTGATATAACTTCTTGTCAAGATGTCGATAACGATGCTTTTAACTACGGCGCACAGCCCAAGAAAGACAAAGCTAATAAAAATGAAGAAAACAACTATAACTGACCAGGTTAGTAACTGTCGATAAAAATGATGCCAGAAAAACTAAATACCGGTGTCTTAATAGATTTTCATTGAACAATCGAATATTAACAAACAGGACACGTCGATGTAGTAAGACCATAACATTCAAGATCTTCCAACTATAAATAGAGACTGAAAACTCCATCTAATATAAGAGCCTCAAAACACATATTTAATATCAGGAGTGTTAGATATAGTTATTGCATGAACACGCCTAATAGAACAATTTTTCCAAAAAAGCAAGGTACAAAAAATCGGAACATAACAAAGACCAAAGTCTGGCATTTATCTCCCTTCTGCATTGAAAGTACATGGTAGATCATATTAGAAGGAAAAAGCGCGGAAGGAGCCATGATATTGATATAGCATGTATTAACAAATTATCTTATCATGGAAAAGGCGTCGGTCATTTCTCATGCCCAAATCGCCAACATTGCTGCCAAACCAAATAATCAGAGGACCAAAAATCGTATCATGGTAGTTGTTGTTGTTTTGTTGTAAGGACAGAATATTATAAACTGACACGAGTTTTCCTATTTGAGTTCAACCTATATCTCAGATCTAAGAAAACTGATTTTGCAAGGGTCCGTGTTTGGGAAGAAAGAGAAGTTATGTCCTCCCAGAAAGCAGACAGCACAGGAGAATAAAATTTTATAAAATGCTTAAGTTAGTCAAGTTGGAGAATACGAAAAGTATTTTTCTGGGAACCGAATCACTAGTCCATCCAACCATCAATAGATACTACTACAACAACATACCCAGCGTGTTCCCACAAAGTGGGGTCGCAGGGGGTTACAAAGTGTACACAGTCCATACCACTACCACAGATGAAGTAGAGAGGTTGTTTCCGATAGACCCCCGGCTCAGGAACCATCAATAGACACTAATTTCCTAATAGCAAACGAGTTAAATCTTAAACCCCCTAGTCACTAGTGAAATTACTCTGTTGAAAGGGGTTGAAAACTAAGCTATAATGGTGAAAACTAGACCATTTGAAGAGCTAATACTTAGACATGTTAAAGCTGAGGTGAAGTTAATCCAATCTTGGAACGTACCTACCACAGCTGCGGAGCCCCTCCATAGTATTCAATACAAAAAAGCTATGTTGCTCGGACTCTTCCAAAATGTCGGCGGGTGCGTGTTGGATCCTCCAAAACTAGGGTATTTTTGAAGAACCCGACAAGGGTGCAGCAACATTTTTGGAGAGTCGGAGAAACTTAGCAGGAAGGAACACCAATTCTTAAAGGACCGACATGGTCCCATCCATTCAAAGAGTATAACATACCCTTCAGACGAGTAAGCAAGCCCATCCTAATTAGCCTCTAATTTTACCATCCGTTTCATCTTAAATTACCAATCTTCTAAACAACAAGAACATACCAGTGTAATCCCACAAGTGAGATTTGGCGGGATCTGGCAAGGGTAGGATGTATGCAGACCTTATCTCGACTCAAAAGACATGTTTAACAATCTTCAGTTGAGCAGTATGATTCCATTTCTTTAGTAAAAAGAGAAAACTAAAATGAAACAGAATCATAAGTTCTCGTGTTACGAATGCATAGTGAGCTAATTGTTAGAAAAAAAAAAACATGGAAAAGATAAAACTGTTCATCACTTACACAAACGACAGATAAACACCTTTAACCACAAATTAGTTGATCGCAAAAAGAAAAAAAAAAGATCATCCGCATCTCTCAATTTCTAAGCAAGCTCCACTAGAAAAATAGGTTTATCCATTTCGATGACCAATATATTTAACCTCTTAGTAAAAGTTTCTAAGAATTGCTATTCAGAAATAATAAGTCACAGTAAAGTTGTCTCGGTATATCGTGTTATCACTGAACTTCTCCAAACACCCTCTAAAAACTCTCAAAACATTTCCCAACTCATCTCCAGAACAGTTACCAGATAAGTTTTTTTCTTCCCCACTTTAAGGTTATCATTGAACTTCCAACAAGGCTCGTACAACAAGAACCTTTAGGCATGATTTGAATCCCACAGCTAAAAACTTCATACCAGAAAATGCTAGAGTTACGAAAAAAAGCCACCACCGAAACCTTTAGAATCCCAGTCAGGATAGATCTCGAAACTGATAATCCCCTTTGAATTCCAACAATGAACTACGCCTCAGTCGTAAACATGTTGTGATCAGCTATATAAATCCAACAACAACAACATACCCAGTGTATTCCCACAAAGTGGGGTCTGGTGAGGGTAAAGTGTACGCAGCAGTCCATACCACTACCTCAGATGAAGTAGAGATGAAGTAGTTTCTGATATACCCTGGCTCAGGACAGATAACAGTATAACAAACAAAAAAAATAAAAGCACACAACAAAATGGGATAACACACTGCTAGGTAATAAAAGAAACAAGACACCCACAAGGTGACACTATGAACTATCTAGTCGAAATCATAGACATCACCGAAACACCACGAAATCAGCTATATAAATCCCAAAGCTAAAAACTTTATACCAGAAACGGCTAGAGTTACAAGAAAAAGCCACCCCACCTAAGCCCCAGGGTCAGGATTGATCTAAAAGTGCTAAGCCCCTTTGAATTCCAATTACAAGCTAAACCTCAGTCGACAAACAAGTTATGGTCAGCTATACTGATCCCAAAGCTAAAAAATTTATACCAAAACAGGCTAGAGTTACAAGAAAAAGGCCACCCCACCTAAGCCCTTGACATCAAGGTCCTGATTGATCTCAAAACTGATAACCCCCTTCGAAAATTCCATCGACAAACTAAGCCTCAGTCCCAAACAAGTTGTGATCGGCTATATGAATCCCCACTTCTGGAGCTAATTTCTCAGATGGTCACTCAACTAAAAGAACAGCCCGGTGCACTAAAGCTCCCGCTATATGCAAGGGTCCGGAGAAGGGCCCACCACAAGGATGCATCGTACGCAACGATAGGTTGTTTTGAAGGCTTGAACCCGTGATCTCCTGGTCACATGCCAGCAACTTTACCAGTTACTCCAAGGCACTCAACTAATAATCATTGTCATAAAAAAGTCATCTTTCTTCTTGAATCCAAATTCTTTTCAACAAAAAACATATCTTCCTGAGATAATAAATATTCATTTAACTCCTAATTTTTGTTTAAGCTCATTTTATATGAATTCTTCTTCTTCTTTTTTAAAAAATAACCGTGTTGTCTATGTCAGCTTACGCGCACCTCAACTAATTCCACGGGACAACTAACATTTTATATTAATTCCAACTACCCTTGAAAATTATGGAACATGAATCAATTAAAATCATCCACCAAGACTAAATAAATCCCAAAAAATAAATGGAGATTTTTTATGAATCAACCAATTAAAAACTCAATAAAATTGGCGTATGATTGTGATTCATCAAAAAATATTGAGACCCCATAAAAGTAATATAAACAACGAATATAAATCACCTTAAAAGTTTGGTTCTTGGTGTTGAAAATTTGTGCTTTCAGAGCATCAAGATCCACATTTTCATGGAAAATTTACTTGTTCTTTTCTCCAACAATATTTTGCATACTTAATTGGACCATTATATATATATTGGGCTAAAGTTTATATGGGCCAAAATTGAGTGAAGGGTACCAAAAGAGAGGAAAGTTTCACTAATAGTCACATTTGGCAGTTTAGTTTTAAAAAATAACCACTTCTAAACTGCTGTCTTGAAGAATTTTGTTTTGGCAGTTTATTGTACAGTTCATACCACTACCTCAGATGAAGTAAAAAAATTATTTTTGATAGATCACCGACTTATGATGAGAATATCCTTAAATAATGATGAGAAAAAGATAAATATAAAACAGCCTTTTATGTTCCGTTTGAACATTATGAATGAAACAACATGTCATTCAAATTTAAAAAAATACTCTGTTTGAATTTCGAAATATTATAAATAATATATTCAATCAATCTAGTCGGCGTATTAGTTCGTGCTTTACGTAAATTCTTCATCGAAAACCACTCTAGTCGATTATACAGGCCACATGACTCACTTATCGTCGAGGCTTTGGGTGTTCGAAAAGCTCTAAGTTGGCTAAACCAACATTTTACATCGATACAAATTATTGAGGAGATTGATAATTTTTTGATTAAACGAGTTTTGAGAAAATCCTGCGTACGTCAGGAATTCTTATTTTGATGTTGTTATTCGCGATTGTAAAGTACTTATGTGTGGCTTTACTTCTATATCTTTGTTTTTTGTCTTAACATTATTGAACCAATGCTTCCATTAATATAATCAATTTTGATTTGATTAATAATTGATCAAAATTTCATTTTTTTTGAAAAAACTATCTTTTAGTTTTAAAATTCACGAGTGAAATTTAAAAATAACATCTATTTTTGAAAAACAGGGTTGAAAAGTGACTAATAACACTATTTCTATCCAAAACAAACCTAAGCAGACTAGAATACAAGGCGAAATTTGTTGTAACACACCTCAACTTTGCAAAGGTCCTATGACCCCTCGACTATTCATCACTATATTTCCGTGACATATATTTGTCCAACTAGATCACTTCAGACCCACACATGCTCAGTGTACGTGTATTCACGTAGTGGTCCAGCTGAACGAATATATACCACAAAAATACGATAATAAATAGTCCAGAAAGGTCATAAAACCCTCACAAAGTTAAAGCGTGTTACAATAAATTTTGCCAAAATTTAAATATATTTCGAACCTTTTTCCCTTTTAAAATTCATAGTTGGATAATTCAAATTCAAATTTGTACCACTATAGCTTAATCATTGACATGTCATGGTCCAATATGTTGAACATGACAAATATTAGGACCCAAATGATATTATTGAACTATTCAAGGGTCGGACATATCAATCATTAGTAATAAAGTAAGTAGTAGTATAGAAAAATAGAATTTAAATTTCAATCACCATAAAAATACTACTACAACTAGGTTACATATAAAAATGGTTGAGTTGGTATAACAGATGATATTGCGTAAATATGATTAGAGAGCAATATTTTTTGTCATTGTCCTATCAGTCGAGCTCGTTGCAATTGTTTTCTCTAATATAATTTACATTTTATGTGTGATTTGCGAGGTATCACACAAGCAAAGATTTATTCAATACTTAACGAGCAATAGTGGTTGTGAATTTACCTAAAGATTATGGTGGGATAAGTATAACTTCTTTTTATTTTTCCTGAAAGTACAGGGGTTGCGAGTAGGGGTGGACATGATATGGTATGATGCGGTATTTGAAACTTCGATACGACGATTTTGGTATTTGATTTTAAAAACACTATACCAATATCATATCGTTTAATTCGGTATTGTTCAATATTTTAATGTTGGGTTTGGGTATTTTACGGTATAGTAATAAGTAATCATAATTTGTTCAACTTTGATAATATATACCCACATAATATAGTGTTACTATTTCGACTTTTCAAAAGCACGTCTCAATTGTATAATTACACATTATACATGCACAAATATATATTCAAAAGGAAATTAAACAACTTCTTTTGTTAATCAATTAGACACACACAAAAAAAAATTACAATCAAGACAAAGTTGTCAGAGTTTTAATATACTTTGGTATGGTATTCGCTATTTTGATATGTCATTTATAAATACTGAATACCATACCATATATCAAAAAAATCTAATATTTATATTATTTACCATATCAAATATCATAATATCAAAATTTTGATTCGATACGATAATTCAATATATATCATACCTTGATTTGTAGTGAAATTGTTGAGATCCTTTTACTCTGGACTTGCAGTCTTAGTTTGAACCCACAAAAATAGAATCAGATATCGGATGAAAAAAATAAAAATAAAAATAAAATAAAACTATAAAACAACATAACTTATTTTTACTAAATTACATAAAATTTCTATCCTTTTATTAATTACCTAAATCCTTTTCTTTTTTTAAACAACTGGATACATCCACAAACTCATAAATTTTCAGCTACATAATTTTAATTATGTATCTCGATCATGTAATTTCAGAAACAGATGTATCTCAATAATCAAAATTATGTATCCCAACTTCAAAATTATGTAGTTGAGTGCTAATTATATATTCAAAAATTACAAAATTAGGAATTATTTATAATTTAACAGGATATGGGTAAACTAATTTGGATTTATGTAAGTTTTTTTTTTTAAAAGGAAAAAACAATATGAATAATTTAAACATAAGGTGCCAAGTGGCAAGCAGCTGAACCATGTCACATCCAAGTACAACCAGTTCTTGTCCCACAAAATGCAAATCGTCCTACAAAAAAAGATCCAATTTTATACTTTTTTTTTCCATCAAAAAATTCAAATTCTCCAAAACCCAAATCCCAAAACTTCATAATATTAACATATTTGTCATCAAAATTTAATCTTGTTTGTCCCTATACAAATAATTTTACATTCTTGGTTCTTGGGGTTTTGAATTTCACCAAGAATATTTCCTTCCTTACAAATTCTCCAAAACAAAAATTTCCAATTGTGATCAAGATTCAATTTTTGTTTGATTTTGATTATTGGGTTGGTGGGATTTTTTGAAAAAAATTGAAGAAACTAAGTAAAAGTACTGAGTTTTCAAGATTTAGCAGAATTATTGATTTTTGGGAATTTCACCTGAAAATTTTCTTCAAATTGTGTTCAAGATTCAATTTTGTTACTTCCTGTGTATTTTGATTATTGGGTTGGTGATATTTTTTGAAAAAAATTGAAGAAATTAAGTTAAAGTATTGAGTTCTCAAGATTTAGTAGAATTATAAATTATTGATAAATTTTTGGGAATTTCACCTGAAAATTTTCTTCAAATTGTGATCAAGATTGGATTTTGTTACTTTGTGTGTATATATCTGTGTATTTTGATTACTGGGTTAGTAGAATTATAGATTCTTGGTTGTTGTGAATTTCACTTGAAAATCTTCTTCAAATTGTAATAAAGATTCAATTTTTTTTTTAATCTCTGTGTATATCATTGTAGATTTTGATAATTGGGTTGTTGAGTTTTTTCCCCAAAAATTGAAGAAATTAAGTAAAAGTATTGAGTTTTCAAGATTTAGTAGAATTATAGATTCTTGGTTGTTGTGAATTTTCACCTGAAAATTTTCTTCAAATTGTAATAAAGATTCAATTTTGTTTATCTGTATATCATTGTAGATTTTGATTGTTGGATTGTGGAAATTTTTCAAAAAATCTGAAGAAAATTAAGTAAAAGTATGAGTTTTCAAGATTTGGAATCGGGTCAATCAACCAGGTCGGGTCGGGTACGTACCAATGGGAAGCAAGACCCGACCCAAGCAGTGGCTTCTGGAATATTCCAGATCAATACTGCTGTGTCTACATTTCAAAGGCTAGTGAATACACTTGGTACACCAAAAGATACACCTGAGCTACGCGAAAAGTTGTAAGTGATCTTAGCATTTTATTTCAAGTTTTGTATAAAAGTTGGATGAATTGCGTGGTGAATGCATATTAGTTTTAGCTCATCGAATTGAGAATAGTATAATTGTGATGATTTGTCCAAAGGGAGCTGAAAATGGATACAATTGATTCATAGCTAGTGTATCATGTGAATTCTAGCTCGTCGAAAGTTTAGATTAAATGGGGAGTTGATAGACTTTGACTTCAAAATGGGAATAGTATGATAATGATGATTTATCCGAAAGGAGCTGAAAATGGATGCCAAAGATTCATAACTAGTGCATCGTGTGAGTCTTAGCTCGTCGAAAGTTCGGATTAAAAGGGAAGTTGATAGATGCTGACTTCAAAATGAAAATAGTATAGGGCAGCCCGGTGCACTAAAGCTATCGCTATGCGCGGTGTCCGGGGAAGGGCCCCACCACAAGGGTGTATCGTACGCAGCCTTACCTTGCATTTCTGCTAGAGGCTGTTTCCAAGGCTTGAACCCGTGACCTCCAGGTCACATGGAAGCAACTTTACTAGTTACTCCAAGGCTCCCATTCAAATTGAAAATAGTATAATGATGATGATTTATCCAAAAGGAGCTGAAATGGATAAAACAGATCCATTACGAGTGCATTGTGTAAGTTTTTGGCTCATTGGAAGTTCAGATCAAAGGGGAAGTCGATATATGTTGACTTCAAAATGAGAATAGTATAATTATGATGATTTGTCCAAAGGAGCTGAAAATGGATACAAAAGATTATAACTAGTGCATTGTGTGAGTTTTAGCTCGTCGAAAGTTCGGATTGAAAGGGAAGTTGATAGATGTCGACTTCAAAATGAAAATAGTATAATTATGATGATTTATCCGAAAGGAGCTGAAATGGATAAAAAAAGATTCATAACTAGTGCATTGTGTGAGTTTTAACTCGTTGAAAGTTCAGATTAAAAGGGAAGTTGATTGACGTCGACTTCAAAATGAAAATAGTATAATTATGATGATTTATCCAAAAGGAGCTGAAATGGATAAAAAAAGATTCATAACTAGTGCATTGTGTGAGTTTTAGCTCGTCGAAAGTTCAGATCAAAAGGGAAGTTGATAGATGTCGACTTCAAAATGAAAATAGTATAATTATGATGATTTATCCAAAAGGAGCTGAAATGGATAAAACAGATCCATTACTAGTGGATTGTGTAAGTTTTTGGCTCGTCGGAACTCGGAAGTTCAGATCAAAGAGGAAGTTGATATATGTTGACTTCAAAATGAGTATTGTATAATTATGATGATTTATCCAAAAGAAGCTGAAAATGGATACAAAAGAATTCATAACTAGTGCGTCGTGTGAGTTTTTAGCTCGAAAGTTCAGATTAAAAGGGGAGTTGGTATATGTTGACTTCAAAATGAGAATAGTATAATTATGATGATTTGTCCAAAATGAGCTGAAAATGGATACTGAAGATTCATACAGTAGATTGTGATTAGTTTGGGATTGAGGCGTAGGTGATTTGATTGACCGATTGTTGATTGAGGTCGCCCAACTGTGTGGCCTAGTGGCCAATGATGTGGTGCTTTTTAGCTCGTCGAAATTCAGATTAAAGGGGGAGTTGATAGGTGTTGAGTTCAAATTCAGAATAGTATAATTATGATAGGTTTGTCCAGAAGGAGCTGAAAATGGATGCAAAAGATTCATACAATATATTCTGACTAGTTTGGGATTGAGGCATAGGTGATTGATTTATCATTGTCGATATATGTTGACTTCAAAATGAGAATCGTAAAATGATGCAAAAGATTGATTCAGTCGATTCTGACTAGTTTGGGATTGAGTCATAGGTGATTGATTGATCGATTGTTGATTGAGGTCACCCAAATGCTGCTACGTGCTTGTATAACTACTATACTATGCACGTTTTTTGTACGCGCAATCCTTTTAGTGCAAGCAGTCGACAAAATATTGTTTAGGCTACTGGACATTTTCGTGACGGATGGCCGAACAATTATTTACTTATTGCCACAAATGCTTTCCGGCTGTACTGGTGTTAAGTGCTGTCTCACTCCTTCCCTGGGCGAAAAGAGCGTAGGCATTGTGGGTGGGTTACTAGGAAAAGGAAAGGGTGGTGAGGAAAATGCAGTACATCGATTTTGGAAAATTTTGAAATTTGTCTGATCAATTTTTAGCTACCGACTAACGTTAGCAGATGCTCCACATTACTTTTTTTCCGATTTTAGCATTTAGAAGCAGGGTCAAGTGTTCCAACGGAGCTCAAAGATGATGTTGCATACCTTTTATTTTGTGTTTGAAAAATAGTAGTTATCATTTGATCGAACATTTGTTTGGTGGTAATTGTGCTGATATGGCTCAACTTGCAGGCGCAAGACAAGGGTACATATCGGCCAGTTAGTCAAAGATACATCTGCAAAACTTAAGCAAGCAAGTGAAACGGATCATCATGCTGGTGTCAGTGTAAGTTTTAACGAGGTCAATATTTCTGTTCATCCACTTTTGTTGATCTTGGTGGGTATGCACTTTCCGGTCACGTATATTTAAACACATACTGTTCATATTATTTTCATATGAGTTTCATGTATACTAAGTTCTCGTCCTTTTCTTTTTGGAAGTGCCGGACTTTCTGACGTGTATTTCCTCCTCTTCTTATATTTGACTTTTCTCTTACGTATATGAGTTTAAGTTGATACCCTTTTTCTCAGGCTAGCAAGAAAATTACAGACGCTAAACTTGCTAAAGATTTTCAAGCTGTCTTGAAAGAGTTTCAAAAGGCTCAGAGACTTGCAGCGGAGAGGGAGACAGCATATACGCCTTTCACTCCCCAAGATGTTCTTCCTTCTAGGTAACGTCAGCGGCAGTGGTAGTTTTTATGAAAAATTTCATTTACTCCCTCTATCCCGATTTATGTGGAATTCTTTCTTTTTTAGTCCGCCCCAAAATGAATGTCGTCTTTCCTTATCTGGCAACTGCTTAATGGCATCATCCCCATTTTACCCATTTGGGTTCCATTTGACACTTTATTGTGAAAAAATCAACTAAAAGTAAGTGCACTAAAGTGACTTTAATAAGGACAATTTGGTAAACATAACAAAGTTTTCCCTTATTTCATTAACTCCATGCGTGGTCAAACGGTGCTACATAAATTGGACAGACGGAGTAGCAAACAGAGTTATTGGCATATGAAGAGCTACATAAAAAGAAACTTGTAGTGCTAAGTACTACGATTTGTACCCTGCAATCCCATTTTTATAGACTTACTGAATCGTAACCTTCATCTGTATTTATTGTCCCACATTTTGCTCATACCGTTCATTTATATTTTATTGTGGTAAACAGTTACACAGCCGGTGAAGTAGATGTTGCTTCAGATAAGAATCAGGAACAGCGAGCGCTTCTTGTGGAATCAAGAAGGTGAGTTAGTCTAGTCCGATTACTCATTTTGTTGTTTATTACTAGTCTTTGCGCTTCTGTTTAGATTGTTAGACTCGTTTTATCCAATTCAGATATGATTTTAGTTAAAGAAACGTTGATGGTCGATGGTCGATGGTCGAATTGGTTGCTAAACTCACCAGCAAGGTAGCCATCAGTAATAATTATACATGGAAATGAAATTCACCTTTGAGTTTGGTCCCTAGACAACTGGTGTTAGTAGTTAGTACAAACTAGATAGAGGATTGTTTGCTGTGGTACAGAGAAATCAGATTACGAATGTAGCTCAGGGCTTAAAAGTGTTGGGAGAGGAATGTACTTCCCCCGTGACACTACACGGATTTCTAGAGCACCGAGGAAGGTGTGCTTCTTTTTATGGTTGGAGGCTTGGTGTGCGATCTCAGCCGCGGAAAATCTATGAAGAGCAAGATCAACTATGTCAGTGGTACTTTATGTGTACGAAGAATGCAGTTGAAAATGTGCATCATCTTCTTTCTCACGGTAAGGTGGCTACTCGGTTATGGTGGGTGTCCCTCACTTTGTTGCGGATGCAATGGGTGATGTCGGATAAAACGAAGGGCATGAGTGTTTCTCCCTTAGCAATCACGTATCATTTGGAAAGAAAGAAATACAAGAGCATTTGATGGGGGTAAATATATGTTATTACACAAAGTGTACTACATTTTAATGTCTCAATTTGTTTCCAAAAATTGGGCTTATTATTAACTGTGAATTAATGTAGCTCGTATACTTTTAAGACGAGGTAGATGTAATTATTTGGACAGTCATAGAGTACTAGGGACTCATTTGTCTACATCAGGTCCAGGAAAAGGAATCAGAGGCCAACGAGTTGAATTAAGCATGAAAAACCATTTGCTTCCGTGAAACAATAATTTGAAAACTTGTGTTTCTTGGCAATGTGCTGAAGTTGCGTTGACATCTGACTTATGAAACTATTCCCGTGATGGCAATACGATCAAAGATAAATGTATTTTTGTGTCTTTGAGACATGTGTCTTCACTTCTGATCTGTTGTTTCCTGCGTTTCACGTGTCCGTTGTTCCAGACAAGATGTTTTGCATTTAGACAATGAGATTGCTTTTAATGAAGCTATTATCGAGGAAAGAGAGCTCGGAATACAAGAAGTACAACAACAGATAGGTGAAGTGAATGAGATTTTCAAGGATCTTGCTGTGCTTGTTCACGATCAAGGAGCTATGATCGGTAAATCACTTTTCTTTGTTTTAACGTTCAAAGCTTTAGAGGATGTTATTTGATGTATACAATTCTCTTTTTCCTCAGACGATATTGGCTCCAACATTGAGAATTCTCATGCTGCTACTGCACAGGGGAGATCACAACTTGCTAAAGCTGCAAAGACCCAAAGATCAAATTCATCTCTGGTACGTCGATTACTGATACAAACTTTCCGTGAACATAAATCTGGCTCAGTTTTATTCTGCTTATATTCCATGAGAACTTGTACGTTAAGACTTGGATCTTCGAGAATTTGGACACGGACGATGGGAACCTGTCATAGCATTAAGGTACTGCGTTTTGCAAGCTACGACTAAATGGTAGCTAGATGTTCTAGTTACAGCGTGGTTGTGTTTCCAAATTTGAAGTGCCATTATGAGGCAGTTGTGGGTAGAAATTTTAAGGTCTAAATGAATCATAACGACAAGTCAAGTCATGCGATTAGTTTCGTAGGTTTGGTTTAGTGGACAATAGAGGGGAGGAACCCGCGACAAGGATGGATTTTTCATCTTTAGGAGTGGGGGCAAAATATGCGTAAAGTGGGCATAGGTGGATCGAAGTTCTTTTTTAAAATTTCATTTTTGGAAGTTCTTAGCATAGTGGGGGAAAGCGTGGCAAGGCTGGATTTTACATATATATATATATATATATATATACAATAACAACAACAAACCCAGTGTATTCCCACTTAGTGGGGTCTGGGGGGGGTAAGATGTACGCAGTCCATACCTCTACCTCTGATGAAGTAGAAAGGCTGTTTCCGAAAGACCCCCGGCTCAAGTCACGAGATATCACACAAACACATAGTACAGCACAGAAGCAGATGACATAACATAGATACGGCACCCATAAGGAATATAAAACAGAGTAAAGCAGGAATGCAGGAATATAAAGCAGAGGAAAGCACACAGATTCGTAATAAACATGTAACACGGAACACGGAACACGGAATACGGAATCATAACAGGAATACACCCCCACCAATTAATTCCCTACACTAGCGACCCGAACTGGCCCTAATCCTCTGCCGTAATTCGCATCTTCCAGACCTTCCTATCTAGGGTCATGTCCTCGGTGAGCTGTAACTGTTCCATGTCCCGCCTAATCACCTCACCCCAGTACTTCTTCGGTCTACCCCTACCCCGTCTAAAACCATCCAACGCTAGCCTCTCACACCTACGGGTTCGACACTGGTTAGCATTATTGAACAAGCGAGCCATTCGTCCGAGGAAAGAAAGAACTGCCTTTGAAGGGAAAAAGAACTCGCTAGGCCTTCCGAATAAAGGCGATTCTTTTCATGCTATAGACGATGTGACCTAGTCGTTAATGAAGTAGGTTGAGAAACCACAAGGTCTCGGGTTAAAATTAGGCGAAAAAAATACTTTTTTTCCACAAGTCATGGTGGACAGAGTTACACCCGTGGAATTAGTCAAGGTGCTCACAAGCTGGCCTGAACACCACCGTTATTAAAAAACATGTAGTCGGTTTAGCTTCTGGAGGTGCCGTTAATTTTAAAGCCCTTTTGAATGGTGTCGAATCTCTCAACCTCCTTATTTCCCTGTCAAATGTAGGTGGAAAATACAATTTTACTTCTTGCCATTTTATATACGATCTCGCAGCGTGCATATATCCTCTTCGATATAATTTCTTAGCGATTTTTCTTTTTTGCAGACATGCTTGCTTCTGGTGATATTCGGGATCATACTTCTAATTGTGATCATAGTACTTGCAGCATGATCAGAAGATTTCGAGATGGATAAAAAGATCCTAAACTTCGCGATTCAAGACGTTGTTAAGGTATATACTCTTGGTGTGATCCATGAATCTTTGTCATGCTAAGACAAGTTGTGCAACTGTGAGATGTGAGTGTTTGTATGCTATATATGTAATGTGTTTTGGGTTTGCAATTGCGTGCTGCTGCTATGTAATGGCTGGTTTGTTACAAAGTTACAACAATATGTCTATAATTTTTTTTGGTTGATGCAACCATTCTATTGTCATTTGATTCTACTGCAGTGGTCAGAATTTGACCTATTCGCGAAATTAAGCGTCTATACGAATAAGGCACAACAACAACATACCTAGTGTATTTCCCACATAGTGGTGTGGTGTGGTGTCTGAGGAGGGTAAAGTGTATGCAGCCCATACCACAAAGCGGTTTCGATACTGATAACACACAATGGTGAATAACTGTATGCATAAAAAACACAAACATAGTGCTGGGATGTTGTACAAGTGAGCAAAAGATCCATAAAATATAACCCTCTTCTAACTCAGTTTACACCAAAAGCAAAATAGCATGATACAATGTAACGAAATCGTCTGCACTGTTTTCTGTTCCTCTTCAAACATCTCGAGTTCCTTTCTCTCCGAATCATCGACAAAATACAAGGTGGAATAACGTACCACGCGCTAATTCATGCTTTGTCCAGATCAACAAGGTTATGAAAGAGCTGCCATAATTTGTGTAATAGGGCAATGCAAAAAGAGTTTTCTGCATAGTTGACACAAATAAACATCTGCTACATCCCTCTTTTCTGGAGATCATCAATAGCAAGGCAGATCACCTTCATCGCAATCCAAGAGAGAACACTTGCACCTCTACGAGGAGCTCGACTTTCCAGATTGTTTATGGGGCCACGATTTGATATGTTGCTCTTCTACGAGGAGCTTGACTTTCCAGTTTTGTTTCTGAGGCCACGGTTTGATGTGCCGCTCTTCTTTTTTAAAGATTCTATAACAACGTTTTTCTGAAATCATACAAATCTGGGAATTTGTACTTGGAAGAATATCATTAAATCTAGAAACGGGAGAGTAGCATTAGAAAACAATACCAAATCGTACAAATCTGGGAATTTGTACTTCGAAGGAACATGGTCCCTCTATCTTCGCCGCCTCCGCTTCCTCCGACTATTATCACTTTCACTATTACTTTCGTCTGAAGTGGATGACGATGATTCTGATTCAGATCCTGAAGATTCAGAATCAGAACTCCCAGACTCATCCGATTCAGAAACAGGCTTCTGTTGTTGCATGATAAGCCTTGGCATGTTCTTCAGATACTCTCGTAGATTTTCAGTAATTCCACCCAGACCGATGGAAGTGAAAAAGTTGATAGCAAACCTTGTGTTCTTGGGATTATCCTTTGGGAAAATAGAATCGAAGGAATCTTGCATGGTGGGGTCGTTAAGACGCTCATTCAACAAGCGGATGCCAAGGTGCTCCGACAATTCCTGCATTAACGATGCATCTCTGAGCGAGTTTGAAGCTAACAACACAACAAATATGTGATATAGAGAGAGGGTTTCAAAAAAGTAAGCCACAAAGACGAAGCTAGTTGTAAGCTGTTTGAAAGAACCAAAAAGATAAAGTAAGCTGAACAAGCATTAGAGATCAAATTAAATGTACCTGGAATAGGATTTTGATAAATATACGAGAAGAAGAGGTTGTGTCCTCTTCTGTCAGCCGTATATAAGCCAAAGCATGCCAAGGAAGAGCATCAGTGCCGAGTAAATGTGCAAAAAACTTGGCCACGTTACGAAGTTTATTAGTTTCAAGCCGGTGGATCATGGAGTACTGCTGCACAAAGCATTTCTCAAAGTTTTCTTGATGAATTTTGTTGATCATGCAAAATCGCTGTCCCAGTAATCCATAGTAACGAAGATAAGTCCTCTCCTGACTGCAGCACTCCAATAACATTATGCACAACTCCATCTGCATGATCAAAAAAATTTAGATCAGTTTCTTTTCTTTTCGACAGAACCAATTAAAGAGTCATTCATTAATACAAGAATGAACCATACTCCCTCAGGACAGAAATGATTACAGAACCACAAATTTTTTTATTTTAACCAGTCTCACAGGAGAAACCAACTCAGAGTACCAGAGGCTACCAAAATATGGTACTCGACCCCCACCCCAAAACACAAATGTGCAACCCGAAATGTACAACACCACACTAAATAATGAAATGAAGAGAAGGGCTTTTCCCATCCTATGAGCCCTGCGAGCTCACGACAAGCAAGACAGAATTAATATAGGTTAATATATCTAAACATAATTATCATACTGATGTTGACTTTATTCAGAGTCCTAAAATATTATAACCATTATCCAATCGTCTTTTTGGGTGGGGTGGGAGGCTGGCGTGAGTCATATCAGGATTATAACTTTAATTCTTAGATGAGAATTTGGTAATAAGTACTAGCCTCAAACCATATATTAATATATTAAACCTACAGAGGTGTAGATGTCCAATGTTCTTTCTTTTTAACTAATGTGACTGAAGCTCTGGGTCACCTTCACTACATCAAGCAAAAGCATCAATATACAAAAAAAAATTGGTGAAAAAGAGCACTCCTGGTCTAATGAGTAGAGTTTCAACTCTTTCAAATGTGCACATTCTTTCCTCAGTCCAAGAGCAGACACAAAGGTGCAATTTCCAAATATTTCTCTTGAGTTGGATTTTCCTCTTGAGCACTAATATTTGCTGGGAGAACCTCATAGACTCCAAAATAGAGAATACAAGATGCCAGAAGTCTAACTAAAACTTGCAGTGATGTAGTAGCAGGGGACTTTGTCCTCCCAACTCCAGTGATATTTACACGTGAAGCATGCGCTAATTAATTCCGCAAATTATCAATGTTAGAAACTGTAGTACGGAGTTGTTACACATTACCCAGGACATGACCTTAGATAGGAAGGTGTGGGGGATGCAAATTAGGGTAGAAGGTTAATAGGAAAGAGTGCGTCCATGCTAGTAGTAGGAGTGCCTGGTTTTGTTACCCGTGCTAGCAGTCGCAGTGATACACTTGAAGTGTCTTGTTCTTAGAGTTCTAGTGTTGTTTGTTGTTTCGGGTAGATTGATTGTAGTTGTATTTTGTGGTGGTCTTGTTTAGCTAATATCGTTTGTTTTGTTACTACCTATTATGTTTTGTTCTTATATTATATCTTTTTATATTATTTGTCTTGAGTTGGCCTTTGGGGGTCTATCGGAAACAACCTCTCTACCTCACCTCTGAGGTAGTGGTATGGACTGTGTACACTTTACCCTCCCAAGACCCACTGTGTGGGAATATAATGGGTATGTTTTTTTGCAGTAGTTGTTGAGAAATTGTATCACGGGCTACATGAATCTCCACCTCAATGGGCCACAAGACAAGCCAATGACATGTTTCCCACCTCCATTTCATCTTTATTCCTCAACCATCAGTTTAGCGGAATCCCTCCAAAAACGATTTATGGATGCATGATTGAATGGCAATACCCCTATGCTGTCCATGAAAAATACGATGAAAAATCAAATTCAATAAAAGCTCAAATTTTGGTTATTTAATTTCCCTACAACTTTTTAATGTTCAATTACGTTTTCCCTTTTAACTTAACCCTTTTGATATAATGTTTAACAAACAAAAGCGACATTACTCTTTCGATACTCAAAGCACATGAAAATATATGTGCAGATCATTCCATGTAATCATGCACATGACTCAACAGTAGTAGAAAAACACAAAAATAAGAAAGAGATTATGAAACCAACCTCCTGACCAGGCTCTAGTTTGATTTTCAATAGCTTATGCCCTGCTTCTTCAAAGTCAACACTAGACATAATTGTAAGGTAGATAGTTCTCCGAAGGTTGATTAAGTTTGTCTCTGTTTCATCCTTTATTTTCATTTGTTCTTCATCCTCTTCTTCAGACTCCTCATCTTCATCTTCATCTTCATCCTCTGATTCTGCATCAGAATCCCTTTCTTCCTCAGATTCTTCACCAAGTATTGCCTTCTTTAATTCTTCATACTTCCTCTCGTTTTCTAAGAAATTAGGATCCGGCTTGAAAATATCTGAGCACAGAGAACAAACACAAAAATCAACATTCTATATAGTTGCTCGACAAACAAAATAGTCAGTAGACACTAAAAGCAATCCGTTTTAATACTTTTATAATAAATTGATCATACAACATACCTAGAGCAATTTCTGGATCTATTGTATCTGAGAGAGAGACTTCATGTGTTAACTGATCTTCCTGCTCAACAAGGTCGAGTTCTGGACGCACAGCTTGGTAACCCTGAAGAGGATGCATGTAAGAGATCTAATATTCCTGCTTTGATAAATAAGGGATAAAATATCTTTTTTTAACTCGGAAAAAATTTAAAACTAAACTCACCTGAAACTTTGCTTTACGCAATGCAAAGAGGCTTTCAATTAAGAACTGAACCCGTTTATCTATTTCTCCTTCATGAAGTATACCACGGAATCTCTCAAAGATTCCTATTTAAATGGAAAAGGGGTATTAGCATGACAGCCACAGCAAAAACTTTATACAAATACAAACTAAATATAGAAGTCGTGAGATACACGAACTTTCAAGGTGTACTCACCATGTAATCCTCGTGGACAGAGGTCCTGAAGCATTGCACCACATTCTGTAACAAAACCAACTGCAACCTCAACACTATCATCAGTAGGTTTATCCAACAAAACAGTAAGCAGTTCAAGAGCAATAAGCTCGTGGACAATTTGTTGGTTCACAAGGTGAGCAATAAATTTGACAGCTGCTAACAGCTGAGGCTGCAAGAGTGAAAAATTAAGGGTAAGACAAATCATCAAAAGAAGTTTTTTTTGTCCTGCTAATGTTATGAACAGATTCGGATTGCATTGAAATAATTAGACTAACTGGCACAGTAACCCCCCCCACCCCCTTTTCGAATTTCTCTTGTAGTGATATTCTCAGAGGAAGACTTTCAGGTATCTCTGTGGCATCCAGATTATTTGTTCTCTGTCATCCAAACAGCAATAATGTACAAGAACAATACAGTATGTTGCACAAATAAAACAAAGCACAAAAGAAAGAGAGACGAACCTTATCGTTACGTTTATAAGCTCTTTGCAGCTGAAGTATGATCCTTCTTAACAAAAGATCACCAACTTCTGGGAACTTGGTATTAACGACAGCAACCAAAGCAGCAAACACATCAGTAAAACCCGGAGAAGCCATTTGGGATTTCATACAGGATCTACAAAACAAACCCCTCCCTCGAATTAAATTCTCTGCGAACAACTCCGGAATAATGTTCTTGAGGTTTGCTGCATTAACTTTATTCACCAGCCCGTTAATGCTTTTTCTCAGAGCATCCCAAGTCATTCTCTGGTACTCAGTACTGCTCTTGTCCTGAACTTCCTTCATCATTCTTGCCAATTTGAATGGTGGAATGTACACTCCCCCACTCCTGCCCAAATTCGCTGTATCGACATTCAAATTACCATCTTGCGTTGGCATCTTGGAAGCCTCACGGGCTTTCAGCGCCACATCCTCTTGAGCATTATCTTTCCTATTGTTCTCTTTTCCGTGCTTATCATCCTCAACCTTTCGCCTCATATCTTTTCTATTATTGTCATCACTATCAGCCCTTCTCTTATGCACCTTTTCATCATCATCTTCATGTCGCCTCATCTCCTTCCTATTATCCCTTTCATCTACATTCCTTCGACTCCGCTCTTTCCTAACATCCTTTTCATCTCCATTCCTTCGACTCCGCTCCTTCCTATCATCCTTTACCTCACCAGCTTCACCTTCATTTCTTCGTCTCCTCTTTCTCCTATCATCCCTTTCATCGTCCTCATCAACTTGGCTTATCTTTTTTCTGCTTTCCTTCCTATCATCATCATCATCTTCACTATCATCTTTCAGCCTCCTCTGTCTCCTGCCATTCCTTCCAGCATCATCTTCACTGTCATTTCTTCGTCTTCTCCCACTCCTATCATCATCTATCGATTCACTTCTTCTCCTCATCTCCTTCGTTTTACGCCTTCCACCACCATCATCTTCTTCGTGTCCTTCTTTTGGCCTCCTACTATCACCCTTTTCAGCACTACCTTCACTTTCATATCTTTGCCTCTTCTGCCTCAAATCATCATCACTATCATCCTTACTTGTACGTTCAGTTCTTCGCCTAGACAACCTCCTATCATTCGTTGTATCACCGCCATCATCATCACTTCCGCGTTCAACTAACCGCCTCCTTTCCCTCCTATCAGCCCTTTCATCTTCCTCCTCACTTTCATCTTTTGGCCTCCTCTGTCTTGTTCTATTCCTTCCAGCATCATCTTCACGGTCATTTCTTCGTCTTCTCTCCTTCTGATCATCTTTTTCATTATCCTCATCTACCCGTTCACTTTTTCTCCTCCTCTCCCTCGTTTTATCCCTTTCATCATCATCACCTTCTTCCTCTTCTTGTTTTGGTTGCCTTTCCCTCCTATTGCCCCTTTCAGCACGATCTTCACGTTCATCTCTTTGCCTCTTCCGCATCAAATCATCATCACTATCATCCTTACTTCCACGTTCAATTCTTCCCTTAGACAGCCTCCTATCATCCCTTTCATCATCTTCATCATCATTTGAGCTTCCACCCCCATGCCTTTGCCGCTCTACTCTCTTCAAATCATCATCATTCCTTCTCCTCCTCCTATCAACCCTTGAATTATCATCACCACCATAATCAGTCTCGTGTTTAATTACTCGCCTCCTTGCCCTACTATCATCCCTACTTCCACGCTCAGTTCTTCGCCTCCTACCATCCCTTTCATCATCATCATTCGAGCTTCCATCCCCATGCCTTTGCTGCTCTATTTTCTTCAAATCTTCATCATCCCTTCTCCTCCTATCATCCACCCTTGTATTATCACCACCACCATCATCATCATCATTCTCGTGTTTAATTACTCGCATACTTGCCCTACTATCATCCCTACTTCCACGCTCAGTTCTTCGCCTCCTACCATCCCTTTCATCATCATCATTCGAGCTTCCATCCCCATGCCTTTGCTGCTCTATTTTCTTCAAATCTTCATCATCCCTTCTCCTCCTATCATCCACCCTTGTATTATCACCACCACCATCATCATCATCATTCTCGTGTTTAATTACTCGCATACTTGCCCTTCTATCATCCCTACTTCCACGCTCATTTTTTCGCCTCCTATCATCCCTTCCATCATCACCACCACCATCCTCCTCCTCCTCCTCCTCCTCCTCACTTCCGTCTCCAGTTCTCCTCCTCCCCCTTCCATCATCACCACCACTTCCGCGTTCAGTTGTTTTTCTCCTCGCCCTCCTATCCACCCTTCCATCATCACCATCATCATCACTTTCACGTTCAGTTGTTCCCCTCCTCTCCCTCCTATTATCCCTTCCATTATCACCACCACCACCACCATTTCCATGTTCACTTATCCTCCTTCTCTCCCTTCTATCAACTCTTCCATTATCACCTCCACCACCATCATCATCACTTTCGCGTTTAACTACTCGCTTCCTCGCCCTTCTCTCACCTCTTCCATCATCATCCGAGCTTCTATCCTCATGCCTTCGCCGCTCTACTTTCTCCATAATACCTCAATTTATACTTACACTATAACAAACGCCCCCAATCTATCTATGAATAACCTACACTACAACAAACGCCCGAATCTATGTATGGGATAAATTTATTGAACAAGACGGCAGCTTTCTGAACAGCAATTGTAGATTACATAGCTTCCGACGGAGCTGACGCCGGCGAAAGTTTCCGATTCCGATTTGGAATTGTAATTGGGGAAAGAAGAATACGGTTCGGATTTATTTTTTTCTGATCCGCGACGGAAATATTTTCTAAGAAAATTGAATTAATTAAAAGAAAAAAAAAAGGGAGAAGACGAAGAAACAATTAAGGAGTTAAGGCCGGTTGGCCATAAAAATTATAATTTTTTAGAGTTAAAAGTTGAAATTGTATTTGATCAGATATAAATTGGAGCTGTTTTTGAAGGTATAGAAATGAAAAAAGTGAAAATAAATTTTTATTGTTTTCACTTTTTCAAATACAATTTCAAATTGTATTTGAAATTCTCGTGGTCAAACACATACTGTTTTTCACTTTTTCATTAAAGGGAAATAACTTTCTAAAAAAATAAAACAAAGTCAAACGACTATTAAAAGAAAAGTTTATTTAAATAATAATTAAATTTGAAAATTGGTAAATGAAATAAATATGAAAAATGATTTTAAAATATCTAATTTATGTGTTTTATCACTATCTATAATGAGCACATCTTAATTATGTAATTTTCTAAATTATTTTTATTTTGAGTCGAAGGTCTATTAAAAATAATATTTATACCTCACATCTGAGATCCGTACACCATTTCCTCTACACTCTCCGGACCTCATTTTATAAAAAAATACACTAAACACATTGTAGTTGTATTTTCAGAAACTATTGAGTGTAGACATGGTGCTTCAATGGTTTAGGCATGTCTGTTTTTATTAAGATTATACTACATATGTTTTTGAATGCATTTTTAAAATTAAGATAGAATCTCTAAATTTTAATATTAAATAAGTAAAATTATTTATTTTTTCAATGTTTATACATATTTTAATGAACAAAAATAAATATAAATTTTAAATAAAAATTTGTTGAATCTGTAAAACTATTTGTTTGAGAATATGCATTCTAAAAATTAGCAAAAATTTCTAATGGTGATTATGGTTGACAGTGAAGGTGAATGGCGACAGAACTATAAAAGATATTTGATCGTGATAATTAACGATAAAAGAGATTGTTGTTGGATAGTCGTAGCGGCTAACAATAATACGCTCGATGATTGTGCATAGAATAGCGATAGGACGACATCGACTTCGATCGTCATTGAACGAATCTCTATTTTAGAATCGTACATGAAAATTTCACCTCATACGACTTCTCCCTTGTGTGCATAACTTAATAACTTTAAGAGCATAAAAATTTAAATAAATTAATTTTCTTTTGATGAGCCAATAAGAGATTACGTATAAAATATGAAAAAGCGTCTTAAGTGGTTTGCCTGTTACTCGTTTGGCCTCCTTTTCGTCACGTTAGAATTAGAAAATTGAAATATGATGGGAGTTTTTAAGCAATTAGGAAAACCACAATTCTAAATTTGAGTGAAAATATATAATATTTGAAAATTTTCCTCAAACATGACTTCTTTTGCTGCAGCATTTTCCTGTGTCATACTTTAGTATAGGTCACTTGGGCGCAGGGCGACCTCTCTACCTTCACATAGTAGGAGTAAGGTTCCACGCACCAGCGACGGAGCCAGAATTTTCATTTAAGTTCAAAAGATATAAAGAAGCAAGCACACAAACAAGTTAAAAGGGGATTCAACAACTACCATAAATACATAAAAATAATTCTAACCTTTTACAATGTAATTTTTTTTTTTTTTTTTTGGAATGGGAATCTTAGAATAACCGGTAAAGTTGCTGCCATGTGACCAGGAGATCACAGGTTCAAGCTTTGGAAACAAAAGTTGCGTACCCCAGGATCCTGCGCATAATGGGAGCTTTAGTGCACCGGACTGTCCTTTTTTATAGTGTAATCTTTTGCCGCCCCTTGCATCTATGTAGCTCCGCCCCTGGTGCACACGCAACCCCTCTCCCCAGACACACTGTGGTTACACCGGGCATGTTGTTGTATTTACGAAAAGGTATGTGTATAGAAGGGAGGAGGGGCGGGGGGGGGGGGGGGGGGGGGGGAGAAACATCTTTCACATATTCAACAAAAACTGTAGTACATTCAGTTTCATGTAAGGAACAAGAGAGGAAAGAAGATGAACCAGACATAACACTAAGGGGAAACTAGTCGACGCTAAAAGGTCCCCAATTGTGAACCCCAAAACTAGTCAAGAAACTACAATAATTAACAAATATACCTCGTGTACGCGATCAGATAGCCTTTTGGTTGTTTGATGTTAGTAGGCCCATTTGTTCAGTAAGCTGTTCCATGTTCTGAGTTTTGTTCCATCCATTTTCTTGTGGTTTTGTTTCACTTGTGTTTGAAGTATCATCCATTACGGCAGACTCCATCTCTTCCGTCTCTCCAGGTGAAGGGCTTTGAAGAAACTTCTCCCAGAAAGGGTCACCCACACTAGGAAACTCTTGTATATCATCCAGCAAACCAGTCTGCCATTCAAGAGGATCAGGAGAGAAACTACCAATATCTAGTGGCATTTTTCCGTCCACTCCAACTGCGGTATCCATGAAAGAATCATGCTCCATCTCAGATCCGATAATATCTATATTGTTTTCAGGTAAAATTTCTGGCAACTGTGATAGCTCGGGCATGATTATATCTGATGCAGGAAGTGAACAAGGAGGCAAATCTTGAGATCCTACCAACGAGCTTATGTCTGCGAATTGATTATTGGCGATTTCAGGAGATGTGCCAATACGAGATGACTGGATCTCGGAAGTGGAAGGAGACATACTTTGACCGGCAATTGCTGAAACTGTATTTAGCAAGGGCTGGCCAGAAGTTGGTGGGACTTCCTGAAGAGTGACTCCTGAAACACGAGTTGAAGATGCATTAGATGGTGGTGAACCGTCGAGGAAACTTTCAGGACTGTTGCTGAAGTTCTCTAATCTAGGTGAAGAATCTAGTTTTGAAAGCTCCCTGAGCATTGCCTTTGCTGCCTCATTCATCATAGGTTGGTACTTTACAATCTGTCCATCCGCAGGGGTAACGGAGTGATCCCGTGACACAATGTCCTGCTTAATCCTTCGTTTCTTGCTGCCTTCAGTTATACGCTTATTACTCTCATTTTGCTGCTGTACAAACTGTTGCAAGAACCCAGGGCTGTTAACAGCTTTTGCCAGGAATGACATCATCTGTTGTTGTCGCTGCTCCATTCCCTGAAGGCGCTGTACCATCCCTTGCAACTGATTGTCAGTGGTTTGCTGTTGCTGTCTGAGCCTAACCAGCTCTTGCATAAGCACATTCTTGTCCCTTTTCAGCCTCTCCACCTCTTCTTCAAGCCCAAATTTTCCAACCTCGACACAAGCTGATGCATTCTGTCCATGTGGCTGCTGCTGTTGTTGAGTATGTCCATGAGCAGGTTTACGCCGACTTATACTTTTAAGCAGGTGCTTCTGACCTCTTAAGAATCCCTCGTTAGCAAATTCCCAGCGGTCTGGATCAACCTTTCTAAAACCCTGTATGTCCACAAAAACCCCAAAAAGAGGGAAGTGTAAAGGCATGAGTAGGAGTCTGATAAGCAACACAAAGATCCCTGCGCCAATATTTCAAACTAAGGGTAATTAATCAACAAAAGAGTTTACTAATTGGCTTTGTTTGCCATTAAGATCACTCGTCAGGTTTCGTTCGACAAACAGAAAAAAATCAATTAACACTTGACGGAATAACTTTGTTTACTTAAGAACTGTAATAGGGGCGCAACCTCATTTACCTACTCCAATTTACACAAACACGTTTTTTTTATAAAATGCAGATAGATACGTTTATGTGATGCAACACACACAACCATCCAAATAAAACACATAAGAATATTCTCCCCTAGAATACAAAAATTGAAGAAAAGGTAAAATAATGGATGCATCTCCACATCCGACTGATACTCAACTATAGCATATAATTCAGACGGCACGGATGTAGCAAGGAGAAAAGAAAGATTTTGGAGAAGAAACAGAGAACATCAAGAACGGGGATTTTTATGCTCAATCAAACTAGCATGAACTGCAAAGAGAGATTTAATCATGACGGAGATGGACAGACAAGGATCATTCACAAATTTGGAGGATATTAGGAGGTGATAGAGAAGGAAGATTGGGAGGAGTCACATCACAAGTGGGAGGAAGGGGTGGTGGCCTTTCTTTCTTGATTTTCTTTGGAAGGTTCTCCTTTTCCACAAGCCTAAGCAATATAATTAATTTGTTTCCTTTCCTTCTTTCCTATAAAGTCATGAATCACACCTATATTGACCAACACGCCTTATACGCTATAGGAGTTCCTGTAGTGCCACTAAGTAATTATATTTAATAAACTTGAGGAACCTCTTTTCCTTCACATTTCATACCTTGGCATGTTTCGCAGGTCAATTGAACGACGCATTTGCAAAAAATGTCTAACAGTTTTAAAAGCGATAGATAATCAAAATTCAATCTCTTTCCTTCTTCTCATTTCCATTTTCTTTCTTCCTTTCCATCTCTTCCTCTTGACACCTTTTCCGTCTCTTTATCATCTGTTTGTCCTTCAAAGACTTCTTTCGCTCTTCCCAAAAACTCATCACATCTTTGTAACCTTATTTGTCTTTCCAAGACTTCTCTTCACTCTTTGCAAGAACTCCTCCCATCTCTCATCACCTTTTTGTCATCTGAAAACTCCTTAGTCCTCTTCTCAATAGCTCTCTTTTCATCATCACATTTCTATCACCTTTTTGTTACTTCGTCTCCCAAAACTCTTTTTTCTTCTCAAGAATTTTTCATTTCAGCATCACATCATCTCCATCACAATTATATCACAAGAGAGCGAATAAAATAGCTTCAAATAACCTTTGCTCTTATATCAATTAGCTAAGAATAACAATGGAAGAGGAAGAGCTTTTCGCACTGAAATCTACCACAACTCACATAGTCACACCAAAGCAGCTTAACATTCAGGCTTCTATACCACACCCTAGGTCTACAAAGAGCTTCGGTCCATAACCTCAAAGAAAATCAGAAAGTTCCAAATTTTGAAAATCTGAGAGTTGAAAACCAGTGAGATCCTACATTCCAACCCCAATTTGGTCTCTCAACGAATTTAGAACAAACTAAGGTCAATTTTGTGTTGATGTTATCCACGATTTCTTTATTTTCTTTGATGAATTTGTGATACTTAGATCAGATCGACAACTGTGTTTTCCACGAGGCTTGAAGGATGTTTAACACCTGTCCTTTGGATTAAATGAACCTCCAAAGCTTAATCTACTCTTTTTGTCACATTTTTGCATTCTTACGACTCACTTTTCCACTCATTGGAATGACTACAAGAGTTGTGGTAGAAGCTCTTCTTCTTCAATGGTTTTCCTTAATTCACTGAAGAACAAATGTGAAGTAAATAACCATT
Organism: Capsicum annuum; assembly: GCF_002878395.1. Lineage (NCBI taxonomy): Eukaryota > Viridiplantae > Streptophyta > Magnoliopsida > Solanales > Solanaceae > Capsicum > Capsicum annuum. The sequence continues at coordinate 244,408,211 of NC_061111.1, read as the reverse complement.
ACTCAAGGCTTAACCTGAGCTATTTCACTCTCCTCTTTTTCTTGTGATATGAATGTGATAGATATGTGACGGAACGAAGAATTCTTGAGAAGAGGAAAAAGTAAGTCTCTGTAAAAAGGTGACAAAAAGATGATAGAAATGCAATGGTGAAAGGAAGATTTCTTGAGAAGAGGAGAAAGCATTGAGGAGACGAAAATGTAACAAAAAATAATAGTGAAAGGAATATTTCTTGAGGGGGGTAAAATATCTTAAGAGGACAAAAAGACAATTAGAGATGGCAAATGCAAAAGAAGTCCGGAAGACAAAAAAAGTTATAGAGGCGGGAGAGGTTTCTGAGAAGAGTGAAAAAATTTTAAGAAGGTCAAAAAGGTAATAGGGACATGATGGAAGCTTTTTTCTCTTTTTTTTTGGATAATGGTAAAGTAACATGATGGAAAATTTTACTGATAAAATAAAGCAATGGAACATGTGAAGGGCTCTTGGGAAGACAAAGAAAGAGGGGCACAAGTCCTATAATATGCTAAGGTTATCATGTTAAAACAGGAACGAGCAGATAACTTACAGAATCTCTAGACAACTCACCTAACAATATAGCGGAATCTCATTTCACATAAAAGTTTGAGATGAGCAATCTAGTGAGACCCAAACGCATACGGACGATAACATTTTCTGTCTTGTGATAAAAAGAAAATTTTAGATGGATTTCCAAATTTGTCTGTTGGTTTCCTCAAACTTTCATAACTCACTTTGAGATCTTCAACGAGGATTCCTGATATAGATCAAAGCTCCATATATATGCTAGAACATCTTACCCCCACCCCACCCCTAACCCAAACACACACACATGTTATTATCACCTTTCGCAACTTTTAAATCCACAAAAGGCAACACAGCCACCTTTTCCATGGAGAACGAACTGAAAAACAAGGTCATGAACCTTATTTATTACTAAACTTCAGTCCAGATCAGATCACACCTTGAGGTGCACTACAGAGAGAGATATTTAAACATCATAGAGCATCAACCTGCAGCTACTATATCAGACCCCCTATTCGTTTGGGAACGGCAGTGATAATAATATAAGTTGCCACTGTACAAATATGATGCAGATATCGACAGTCCTATAATCAGTTTTATTGAGGTCAAGAAATATACATGCTTCTTACAGATTATACACAATAAGCACAACTTTTCATAGTAACCGATTCTCAAAGCCCAATCGCGTAAAGTTTGAAACTAGGTGGATAGTAAGCCTGCCCTTCTACTGTAACTACACCTATCTACTTAAATAACAAGCTTTTGACTGTGGCAGGATTCGACCCTAGAACTGCACCTAATCCACACATCAGACGTTGCAGTCTTACCACTCCAAAGTCATGGGGTCACAATAAGAACAGCTTTCATGTAATAATTTTGCGTTATCTTTTTATTTTATCAGTTCAATAAATTTCATTATCTTAGGGAAATTAAATCCGATATTGATCTTAAGACTAAAATATTGAACCTCGACTAATCCAAAAGTTGGATTGCACTAGCTACATTGAAAACGTATGTTGGAGGAACAACACTCAACGATGTCCTCAATCGGATAATTGGGGAAATAGGGCACACAAACAATGCACATCATTAATAATAAAGCAAATGGCAGATACTCAAGAGCAGCATTCTTTAATTCAACATAATAGTTGATTGAAGTTGAAGGGGAGCCTTGGAGCAACAGGTAAAGTTGTTCACGTGACCAGGAGGTCACGGGTGCAAGCCAGCCTCTGGCAGAAATGCAAGGTAAGGCTGCATAGAATACATCCTTGTGGTGGGCCCCTTCCCCGGACCCTACACATAGCGTGAGCTTCAGTGCACCGGACAAACCTTTTCTAATAGTTGATTAAAGTTAACATCATAAGGTTGAAAACATTAGTATTCCATTTAGTAATCATCATAACAACAACAAGAGACCACACCGAACAAGAAGCTAGCAGGAATCCTCGTTGAAGACGCCGCTGTGAGTTATAAAGTTTGGAGGAAGCAAATAGACAAATTGGGAAATCCATTTAGAATTTCATATCACAAGACAGAAAATGTTATTGTCCTAATACTTCTGGTATACACACACACACACACACACACACACACACCACCCCACACCCCCTTCTTCCGGCTTTCACCATCCCTCTCTACAAATGTGATTATCACCTTTCACAACCTTTAAATACACAAAACAAAAACACACCACCTTTACTATGGAGAAAGAATTGGAAACAACATCAGGAACCCTATCACTAAACTTTAGTCCAAATCAGATCAGGCCTTGAGGAGCACTAGGGAGAAAAATATTTTGACATTATATAGCATCAATCTGCAGCTACTATATCAGGTCCCCTATTCATTTGGGAACAGCAGTGATACAATACAAATGTCCAAACATGATGCAGAATAATCAATTTTATTGTGGTCAAGAAATATACATACTTCGTGCTAGATAATCTACTTGATGACACGAGCACAACTTTTTCCTGATAACCTAGGAATTTTGAAGGCTCAGTCATGTAAGGTTCGAAACTTGCTGGATAGTGGGCCTGCTCTTCTACCATAGCTGCCATTAACTACTTAAATACCAAGTTTTTGACTCTGGCAAGATTCGACCCTTGGTGTGCACCTAATCCACACAGAGTCATTGTGCTCTTATGACTCCAAAGTCATGGGGGTCACAATAGGCACAACTTTAATGTAATGATATTTCATTATCTTTTTAATTTTCTCAAGGCTGAAGGAGAGCCACAGGTAAAGTTGTTGTCATGTGACAAGGAGGTCACGGTTCAAGCCTTGAAAACAAACTTTGACAGAAATGCAAGATAAGGCTGCGCACAATACACCCTTATGGTGGGGCCCTTCCCCAAACCCGGTGCATAGCGGGAGTTTTAGTACACTGGGCTGCCCTTTTTTAATAATAAATGTTCATTATCTTAGGGGAACTAGATCCTATATTGATCATAAGAACAACAACAAACCCAGTATATTCCCACATAGTAGGGTCTGGGGAGGGTAAAATGTACGCAACCCATGTCACTACCTCCGAAGAAGTAGAGAGGTTGTTTCCGATAGACGCCCGGCTCAGGATATTGATCATAAGAGTTAAAAAAAAAAAAAAAGAGTATGTGAGATATTATTAAGGCATCGAGTAGATGCAGGGATACAAAGGGGATCTGTCAGCTCAGTAGGTACCAGAAAAATATATAAAGTTAAGGAGCTGACAAATCTAGCTAAGAGAAAAAATGTACCGCAAAAGTTGGATTGCACTAGCTATAGTAAAAAACTAAGTTGCTCGGACTCGGGTGCGGGTGTCCGATACGGGTACGAATCTAGAGGTTGGATCCTTCACTGTCTCAATTTAAAGATTCGGGGATATGGATCTAGGGATGGATACGGGTGCGGGGATTTGGCGAAAAATAATTTAAATATCTAAAAATAGAGTTATAAAACATAAATTTTGAGATATTATGTGGAAAACTTAAGGAGAAAATATTTTTCAAGAAGAAAATCCTGAAAGGAGATTAAAAAAAAGCAAAAACATAGAAATTTTTGTATACAAGTATTCCATTTTCTTCAATTTCACCTTAGCTTTTATTTTGATTATAGAATTTCTTAAATCTGTCCGAACTTTCCCAATCGATTTTGGTCAAAGTACCCAAAATCGGTTGACCATATCGGGTACGGATCCCACACCCACACCCATGTCGTGTCGACACGGGTGCGGCATCAAAAGTGAAGAGTCCAAGTAACTTAGGTAAAAAATGTATGTTGCAAGGCGCAACACTCAAAAAATGTCCTCAAATGGATAAGTAAGGAAATAGGGCTCAAGAACAATGAACATGGTATTCATAATAAAACAAATGACAAGTCCTCCAGAACAACATTCTTCAAGCAATAATCATAACAACAACAACAATAAGATACCATACCGAACAAGAAGTTATAATCTTTCATTTACCTGAATAAACTACAACAAATACGCAGAACAACAACAACAACAACATACCCAGTATCATCACACAAAACCATAACAACAACAAGAGACCTCATTGAACAAGAAAGTTATAGTCTTTCAGCTAGCCGGATAAACTACAAGATGTATGCAACAACAACATAGCCAGTATTATCCCACCAGTGGGATTTGGCCGAGGTAGAGTGTAAGCAAATCTTACCCCTATCTTGGGAGGTATGGAGGTTGTTTCCAATAGACCCTCATCTCAAGAAAAGTTACAACAAGTACCACCGAAGGGTGTGGCCTAGTGGTTAATGAAGTGGGTTGAGAAATTGAGGTTTCAGGTTCAAATCCCAGCAGAGATAAAAAATAAACTAGGTGATTCTTCCCATATGTCCTAGCCTTGGTGGACAGAGTTACCTAATATTTGTTGCAGAGGTGGTAGGTATCTTGTGGATCTAGTGGAGATACGCGAAAGCTGGTCCGGACACCACGGTTATCCAAAAAAAATAAAAGAAAAGTTACAAGAAGTACGTACAACAACATACTCACTACTCAGTGTAACCCCAGTTGTGGAGTTGTGGAGTCTGGAAGTAGACTGCGGACAAACCTTACTCCGGATTTATTACATAGAGAGGCTATCCCCTGAATACCCTCGACAACAACACCAACAACATACCCAATATAATCCCACAAGTAGGGTTTGGGGAGAGTAGTGTATGCAAAACTTACCCCAAACCTATGCTGCTTGGACTCTTACAAAATGTCGACCGATGCGTGTCGACCCCTCCAAAAATAGTATATTTTGAAGGATCCGACACGAGTGTAGCAACATTTATGGAGAGTCCGACCAAGTTAGAGAGGTTGTTTCCAAAAGATCCTCGGCAACTACAAGTATGCCCAAATCACAAACTAGTACGGCTCAAATTTCAGTTCTCACCATCCGTTTTTATCACATCAGTAGTCACCAAACACAATAAAAGCAAAGAGCAAGTACACCTGAATCAAAAACTAGTAGGGCTCAAATTTTCATTTATCAACATCCATTTATATCACATTATAAAGTCGCCAAACACATTAAAAAACAAAACGAGAAGAGAAAAGAGAAATGCATACATAAGTATTCAGTTGTCGACCAAAATTCGAAAAGTTGTTATGCTTAAAATACTTCGAAAGTGGAGTCTCGGGAGGATAGAGTGTGTGCAAAACTTACCCCTAACTTATTAGGTAGAGAGACTATTTCCAAAAGACCCTCGACAACTACAACAAGTACGCCTAAATCACAAACTAGTCGTGCTCAAATTTTCATTTCTCACTAGTTAGGACTCAAAATTTTCATTAATAAATATCCATTTTTTTAATAACCATAGTATTGGGGCCAACTTTTGCACACCTTGACTAATTCCACGAGATACCCTGCCACCTCCCACCGACAACAAGTACCAGGTAACTCTATCCATTATCAATATCCATTTTTATTACATTAGAAAGTAACCAAACACATTAAAAGCAAATGGCAAGTACGCCTAAATCACAAACTAGTTGGACTCAATTTTCGTTTATCAATATCCATTTTTTATTAATAACCATTGTGTCCGAGCCAGCTTTCGCGCATCTCGACTAATTTCATGGGATACCTACCATCTCACACCAACAACAAGTACCATGTAACTCTATCCATTATCAATAGCCCATTTTTTTATAACCGTGGTGTCCTGACCAGCTTACGCTCACCTTGACTAATTCCACAGGATACGTGCCACCTCCCACCCCCAACAAGTACGACGTAAAACTCTATCCATTATCAATATCCATTTTTCTCAAAATAATCGTAGTGTCCTGGCCAACTTACTCGCACCTTGACTAATTCCACGAGATGCCTACCACCTCCCATAAGCAACAAGTACGAAGTAACTCTATCCATTATCAATATCCATCTTTTTAAAATTAACCATGGTATCCTGGCCATCTTGTACACACCTTGACTAATTCCGTGTTTACCTACCACCTTCCACCGGCAACAAGTACCATGTAACTCTATCCATTAACAACATCTATTTATACCACATTAAAAAGTCACCAAACACAAACAAAACCAAAAAACGAATAGAAAAAAAAAAAGAGAAAATGCATACATACATAGGTATTCAGCTGCCGAACAAAGCTCGAGAAATTATTATGCTTAAAATACTTTGGCAATAAATCCCTAGCAAACTCCGGTGGATCCCAAACCACAAAACTATTATTTGTAGCACTCCACGACACAATTTTATCCGTACTCGAATCATCCACCATATCATACGTCTTCACCAAAAACGGCGGCGGCGCATTCGCACTCGGCATCGGCGCCGGCGTGGGAGCCGGAGCTCCAGTTGATGAATTCGACTCCATTCACGATTAACTATTCAGTTCGGGTCGGGTCAAGCCAAATCGAATCATCAAAAACCCTAGGATTTTAGAGAGAGAAAGAAGGGGATTTTTAGAGAGAGAAAGGGTGTGAGGACTGTGATTTGAATAAAATTGGACCGGCGATGGAAAAAGGGACGAATTTTGTTGGTTAAAATAAAAGAAAAGATTGTAGTGACGGCGGTAGAGTTGAAGATAAAATGACCAACTTACCCTTATCTTTTTATTTAATTGCATATTTGTTTGGAGTGGAATTCACGGGGGCAAAAGTGAAAAGTTACTACATATTTATATTTATGATCATAAATTATTTTATTAAGAATAAAATAAATATTATAGAGCTAAAATGTTATTAAAGTTAGAAATTTATCATTTTTTTAAAGACGAACTAAAAAGAAAAATTAGTAATACAAATTGAGATGAGGGAATAAAAGATATAGTATTCTATGAATGAGGAGAGACATGAATGCTCCAGTACAAAAGTGTGAGAGGCTGGTTATAGATGATTTTAGGTGGGGTAGAGGTAGGTCGAAAAAATATTGAAGAAAGGTAATTAGGCATGACATGAAATAGTTATAACTTATGGATGACATGATCTTTGATAGGAAGGTGGAGAGATACAGATTATAGTAGAAGGTTTATTGGCTGGAGTACGTTCGTAATAGTAGGGAAGAGTGTTTTGTTTATTGGTGAAAGAACAAAAACGACACTTCAAATTAAACTATTTCTATGAAAATGGCCATGGAATAAATTTAAATTCAACTTTCTAACCATTTCAATTTACTATCTTGCTATATACTATTTCTACACACCTTCTATACAAATCTTATGCATATAAATATTCTATACGAAATTATACAGTTTTGATACACAATTTATACAATAAATGTATATTTTTTTTACACGTTTTATACAACAATTATATAATTTTCATACACTTTCTATATATATTTTATACATATACATATTTGATAGAACTATACAATTTCTATAAATATATCTTGTATAGATACATATTCTATTTAACAATTATAGCATTTTTATATAATTTATTATTATTTCTAAACAATAAAAAAAACAGAATATTTGATCAGTTAAAAAATTTATTGCAAAAAAAAAATTAAATATTTTTAAAAGGGTTGAATTGTCGAAGTTGAATACTCTATCAGTATATATATGGACTACGTAAGCCAAAATGACTCAAATTAGGAAATGACTATAAAACCAAAATAATGTATCTGACTGGTCACTTTTTAAAAAGTTTTCAAATTTGAGTTATTTGATTTAAAAAGTGTATATAGAGTGTCCTTTTCCCTTGTTTATATTTATACCTGTAGTTTCTTGCAGTTTCTTGTTCGTGGTGTTTTGGAGATATTTATGAATTTTGTATAGCTAGTTTATAATATTACCTTGTGGACGTCTTGTTTTCTTTATTATCTAGCGGTGTGATATAACTTTTTGCTGTTTGCTGTATATGTTTTTTGTTTGCTACCATGGTATCTGTCTTGAGTTGAGGATCCTATCGAAAATAGCCTCAAAATAACCTCTCTGCTTCATTCTTGAGATAGTGGTATGGACTGTGTACACTTTATCTCTCTCAGACTCCCACTTTGTATTATTGTTTTTGTTGTATATTATTGTCAAATATGAAGCTACAGTAGTTTATGTTAAGTATGTTTTCACCACATATGTTATCATCTTTCATACTCTATTTTGTGATATTGTATTGAGTAGATTTTCATCATGTATGCTTATGTTGATTTAATTCAATACTAAAGTTATCGCTATGCGTGGTGTCCGGGAAAGGGCCGTATCACAAGGGTGTACTGTACGCAACCTTATCTTGCATTTCTGCCAGAGGCTGTTTCCAGGATTTAAACTCATGACCTCCTTGATCACATGAGATTAACTTTATCAATTACTCCAAGGCTCCCCTTTCCTTTAATAATTAATACTACATTTTAAAAAGATTCAACACCAATACAATAACATTTTCTCCTAACTAACATAAAATCAGGTAAATAGTGTATGAATGGCTTTTAATGTTCTTAATTTAGTAGTAGTATTGACTTTATGCACTTATTTTTGTCAGTGAAAGTGATGTTTGCCTTAAAAGTATAATTTTCATGACATCAAATTAATAAAATATAAACCAAAAAAGGAAAGTGAAAGGATGGATGAGAAGAAGCCAAAAAAGGAAAGGGACCCCGTACCGGGAGAATTGAACCCGACGTGAATCGAACACGCAACCTTCTGATCTGGAGTCAGACGCGCTACCATTGCGCCACGGATCCCTGATGGCTTTTGTATATCAATTAAAATTTATATTATTGTATAAATCATTGCTATCTTTTTAACTCCAAAATGTTACTCCATTCGTTTCAATTTATTTGACACAATTCAAATTAGTTTAAACATGTCGGCATTTAATCGTAATTTTTCGTATGTCTTACATATTTTGAAGTATTAATTACTGTGACTTATAATACGTTTTACGTAGTTTCCAACAACAACATATACCTAGTGTATTCCCACAAGGTGGGGTTTGGAGAGAGTAAAGTGTACATAGTTCATACCATTACCTTAGATGAAGCAGAGATACATTTTTACGTAGTTTTCAAATATATAAATTTTATTTCAAAAAAATTCAAGATTTCATGCTCAAATGCTCGATCAAATTTACACGGTTTGGACCTCAAAAAGCGAAATATGCCACATAAATTAGGACATACAGAGTATTATTTTTTTACGTTTTCTCGCTATCCGATAGTCGTATTGGGGTTCAATCAAATTTGAATTCGTGCATTGCAAGGCCTACTTTTGTGGTCTGTGTTCCTAATAGGACTCCCCTCTTTCAGGAGGTTCAAACTCGAAACCTCACTAATTAAGGGTAAAGGGATCTCACATAAAATTATATATTTGCCATTCAAATCCATTGCTTTTTAATTATTCTTTTTCCTTCAGCAATCGAACTTGTGGCTAGTGGAATATAAGTTATTTTGAAATTAAAGTCATGCGCGGACATAACTTATGGACATTATGATACAAAGATATAAATTTATATCTCAATAAAATTTATTCTATACGAGGAGTATAAATTAAGACCAATACAAGATAGAAACAAAAAAACGTAAACAATCGAGATCTCATCTATTCCACCGTACGCTTTTAAGTTTAAATTTGGTTAGTAGTAGTAGTAAACTCCACATAATTGATGCAACATTTGGTTGAACAATATTATTTTATATGAAATAAGAATATGTAAGTTGAATATGTGGTTTTCATAACAATGATCTATATATATTATAAAGTAAAGGACGAAACATCAGATGAAGCCAAGTGGCAAATTAATGAGATGTCACGTGTCAGTTTTTAGGACAAACTTAATAGTATTGTAATAAGAATTTATAATTATCTGAATTAAAAATATATTATCTTTTAAAAAATATTAATTAGTTTTAAAATAGAAACCTACAATGAAAGAATTCTAACTAAACTTATATTTCATAAATTTATTTGTATTAAATATAATAATAAATATATTATTATTATTATTAGATATAAATAATATATATTTATGATGCGTATCTAAAACTTATACTTACTTGCAATTATTTTAAAATTTAAAATATAAATTAAAATTTAATAATTAAATTTAACGTAGATATCTATTTGAAATACCTATATGTATCTAATTTGTCATTGATTTTTATTTTTAAAAAATAACAAAGAAACAAAAGAAAGAAACAAAGAAAGGAAAGGAAAGAAAAGGAACGAAAATTGCAAAAAACGTGGAAAAAAAGTAAAGAGTAATAAATTGTTACTTTCGAATCATATCTATATATATTATAAAGCAGAGGATGAAGCACCAGAAGAAGCCATGTGGCAAAATGTTGAGGCAAAATGTTGAGAAGTCATGTGGCAGTTTTTAGGACAAAACTTAAATGTTGTAATAAAAAATTTAAATTTAAAAATATTAAATATTTAAATTAAATAGTAATACTAAAAAATTCCCCTAACTTTACGTAATTATAGTTATACATCAATTTATTAAAAAGAAAGTTTTGGTATCTTATTAAATATTTAAATTAAATAAGATTTTTATAATTATTTGAATATAAAATACATTATCTTTTTACAAAAATTATCAATTAGTTTAAAAATAGAAACCCACAATGAAAGAGTTCTAAATGAACTTTTATAGTTCATAAACTTATCTGTATCAAATATAATGATAAATATATTACTATTAATTATTAATATTATTAAATATAAATAATATATATTTGTAATGTGTATCTAAAACTTATCTTTACTTGCAATTATTTTAAAATTTTAAATATAAATTAAAATTTAATAATTAAATTTAATTTATATATCTACGTGAAATACCTTTATATATCTAAGTTGTCAATTGATTTTTATAAAAGAAAAAAATAACAAACAAACAAAAGAAAGAAAGGAAGGAAAGAAAAGAAGAATAGAAAATAAAAATAAAAAAAGATGGGAAAAAAAGTTAAACTGTCAAAAATTAATTAAGAGTAATAAATTATTAATTTTAAATTTAAAATAATATTAGCTTGAAATTAGGAAGCTAATGTTGAAGAGTTTTAAATGAACTCTTACTATTCATAAATTTATCCCTATCAAATACTATTTTAAATATATTCAAATATTAATTTAAAAATAAAATATTAACCTAAGTAACAATCATAATAATAATAATAGTTTAGTAGTAATAGTAGTACACGAGCAGCACTCCTAATTTTTAAAATGCAGTCATCATCATCATCATCATAATAATAATAGTAGTAATACTAGTACACAAGCAGTACTTTCAATTTTAAAAATGTATAATAATAATAATAATAATAATAATAATAATAATAATAATAATAATAATAATAATAATAATAATAATAAATACACGTCTCTTACCCCCAATGATAAAATTTGCTTTAAAATTTGAACTGAAAATCAATTGTTTTGTTGGATGTGAGTGTTCCCTTTTTATAGCATATCATCCTCTTTAATAGCAACTAAAAGTTTTTTCTATTTTTTTTATTTTTATATTTATATTTATCCAATCAATATTTTGATCTTCTTATAACAAACTGAAAAGTTTTTTCTCTTTTTTTTCTTTATTTTTATATTTATATTTATCTAATCAATATCCTAATCTTCTTATAACAAACTGATATGAAATTTGAATTTGAATTTAAATGAAATTTGAGTTAGAATAGATTTCTAACTTCTTGATTAACCTCTCTTATATATATACACACACTCCTACAGTGACATATAATATTAAACTCTCTTCTACTTCTTTGTTATTGATCATTAGATTTATTCGTGAATTTATTTATTGCATTCTTCATATTCTTTATTTTTTTTTAGCAATGGAACATTTTTATTTTTTTATGCAGATGACTGATGGTGCTATTACAGACTAATTTATTTTCACTATATCTAAACTTGAACACAAGTAAGTAATATCTTTCTATTCGTTTGTTTTTTAATAAAAATAAATTTAATTACGTAAATGAAAATCAAATCACCTTTAATTGAAAAGTTAAGTTGTTTTTTAAATACTAACTTTTATTATTATTTTCATATAATTATTTTAAAAAATAAATGATCTTATTATTTTGTGTGTTTCTATTTTATGTGATGATTTAATTATTTAATATGGTATTGCAAGATTTCTTACATATTTTAGGATTAACAACAAAATGTACTAAATTTAAAATACTAATCAAATTTGATGTTTAATTATTTTTGCTAATATTTTGTAAAATTGTTCCTAAAGCTTAAAAAGTATTTTCCTAAAGTTGTTCAAATTAAATGAACATAAAGAATGAGCTGCTTGAGAAGTGAGATCTAATATGGTTGTTATCAAATATGACTGTCCCCAAGTGTCGTTGTGATTGTAGATGCAAGGTCATAGCGAAGAAGATTGTAGAATGAGCAATGTTTAAAAGTACAAAGAAATATATAAATGTGCCTCATACTAAGGTTGATGAGGGTGGAAAGAAAATGTACATTGTGATTATGATGACTACTTTACAAATAGATTCTGACATTCAAAAGTTTGATGAGTTATTAGTTATCATCTTTATTTTCACGTTTACGTAAAAGTTTCTTTGTATCTGTTTATATCACAATCTTATAAAATTTTGAAATTCTTAATATTTTTCTATTTTTCTATTGAAATTTAGAAGAATTGCAAGGACTTCTATTGAATTTAAAAGTGTAAATATCATTTGTCCGGGAACCAAAGAAGACAGGGTGTTGAAGTTATCTGTCACATAGAGAAAAATTTAAAAAGATGGAGAACAAGCGAGAAATAAATAAGGTACAGCTAAAAAATAAATAACATGGTAAAGTTTAGGTGATTCAAAAAAAGATTGTTTTAAGTTAAAAGATACTTATAACTTTAGATTTAAATTGAAATATAGTATAACATATAATTCAAATTTATATATACACAATTATGATGTCTCTTCTCATTTTCATATTTATATGAAGTCACTCAAACTCATCATAAGACGATGTAAACTCTAAAATTAATTTGTCTTGATGCAATAATTAATTTGATATGTTTTTAATTTGATTTTGAATCCAAATTAGCATTCTAGACATTTGATGATTTTGAATTTTTATTTATCACACCTTCTTTCATGATTTTAGAATGTTAGTGTTACTCTACCACTTAGTACTCATCATTACTTAATTCAAATTTGATTCAAGATAGTAATGATATATTGCATAGAGATTTTTGTTTTCTTTTTCAATATTACTCCTTTGTAAATTATCTTGAAGTTTCAAATAAATAATCATAGGCTATTTTGAGAGATATGTGATTTGATGTGTCTTGATCTTCTTCTGTAAAGAGTGTCGAAGTTGTTAAACATGAACTTCTAAAAGAAACATGATAGGTTTGAATAATAAATTTTTCATTAAGTCGACAAGATATATTCATCTTAAAATTCTCTAGTCCAACAATTGTATTTCAACAGCTAGATTTGAACTCCTAAATTTATAGTAGTTGATAACTTATTAAGTTAATGTGATCGAAAAAATATTTTCAAAACTTAAGTAATTAAAGTATAATAGAAAAATGTGCATCGATGATTGGAGGTGAGAGGAGAGATTTGAATTACTTTTTAGAATATAATGAAGTAATATAATGCATATATTATTATTTATAAATTTTAAACAAAAGAGCTTGAGGGAGGGGTGGGGTGGGGGGCAGAGCGGAAGGGAATATTAATAATCTAATACCTTTAAGTTGTAAGTAATATATATAAAAATATATGTGATTATTCTTTTCGCATATATTTAGTTAGAAGTGGGGGATAATATATTTTTTTGAGGGGGGGAGGGGAAAAATATTAATAATCTAATATGTTTAAATAGTGAATAATACATAAAAATATATATGATTGTTTTTTTGAATGTATATTTAGTTATAGGTGTGGGAGGAGATAGATTTTTTTTATTCTTTTAAAATTATAACTTGAGGAGGTGGGGTGGAGATGAGGTGGGTGGGGATTAGAATTTTTAGTTTATTTTTTTCGCATTTTATTGAGAAATAATGTGATAGCTTAACTTTTTTTAAGATAATAAAATTTAACATGCTCGATCGAAACATTTCAATATAAAATGATTAAAAATAATACTTTAATATTCTCCGCGTATCGCGCGGGTACGTATACTAGTATTCACTATATAGTAATCCTTGAGTTATTAGTTTCATGTGAACAATTCTTTTATTAAAATCTATATCTATATATTATTAAAAGAAAGGGCAAGAGGGGTACTCCTCGATTGTGTCATATGTATTTATCTTGCTAACTAACTGGTTATATACTCTAAATTTTACACAAAGTATCATTCTAGAAAATTTAAAAAAATAAGAAATTTATTTATTTTTTTAAAAAGGGAGTTATAACTTATTAACTCTTTATCTAACTCGTTTTGACCCAACTCATTTTTATTCAAATAAATTTGGATCAGATTGAATGTAGACATATTCGTTATCTCGATCCATCCCTATTGGTTTCACATAATACTTACGTTATTCTAATTAAAATAGTCACGTACAGTATAATGTTGTGAGGATAAAAATAAAAATTTGGGGGATTTAGGGTTATTAATCAAATTGAAATGGGGGAGGCAGAAGAAGAGTATGATTCTGATCATGGTATGTATGTTGGGAATTGTAGGATGAGCCCAGAAATTCGTAAGGAGTATAAGAGACTGGTGGATGAGAGCGAGGTAATTACGTAAATTATTCTTTTTGTTTATTTTATTTCTGCTTGAAGTTAATTTTCAGCACTACAAAAATTTGCTGCGAACAGGGGTCTCTTTCAAGCCATCTTATTGTTCGAGTTTCAGTGATTTTCTCTACATACATCTTCCTCTTTAGATGACAATTAATCGACTGTAGCGATGTAGTCAAAATATAAGTTAGTCCACTCTAATATGAATTTAAAAGCTTTCAATTTGAATCCTAGACCTAAAATAAATTAAAGAAAACCCTAAATAAAGAAACCCACACAACCTAAACACAACATTACAAAATGCTAAACAAAGAAACCTAAAGAATCCTAAAATATGAAAGGAAAATTAACATAATGAAATTGAATAATTATTTTAGAAAATAGTATGTGATAATTTTGTCTATTTTATCGTCTTGCTTCAGACTTTTCAGTGTATTTAACAATATGATATAATAAAAATTTAAGTAACAATCAAAACAATTTTTTTTTTATTAACTAAAAACACAATATAATGTACAATATATAACAACCATCCAAACACTTTTAGGTGTTAAAAGATCTGCTAATAATTAATTTAGAGTCAATTCGAGAGAAAGTTACAATGATTCATTATCAATACAAATAAATTTTTGAAATTGAAATATAATGAAAAGTAAGTTGCAAAGAATATTAATAAAGAGACGACAAAACTAAAGAAAAAATTAACTACTCCTACCTTTTATTTCTCGTAACAATTCAAAATCACCACACAAAATAAATAATAATAGTAATTGCAACCTTTTATTTTTCTAAAAATACGTCCGCCTTTTATTTTGTCAAAACAATAGACAGTTTTGTTAGAACTCTCACGAGCCTAAAAGACAGATAGTTTTGTTCAGACTCCTATTATAATTTATTTTCCTAAAATAACATGTATTTAAAAAAAATAATTATTATTAGTGTTTATGTATAATTATAGTTTTAGAAAAATAGTAAAAAGACAATTTTGTCTATTGCAAAAAACTTTTAATGAAGGACAAAAAGTTTAATTCAATTTTCTAGGGATCTTCACACTTTTAATATACTAGTAAAATATACGTGCTTTGCACGTGTGTCTCGCATTAATTAATAATAAATTTTTATAAAAAAATAAATTATTGTGTGTATGTTAGAGTACTAAGTAAACAACTTTTTTAAAAAATAACATAAAAATTTTAAGATAAAAAATATACTTAAAGAAAAATATGATAACTCATCACCACATTTTTTCTCAAAAATCACTTTAACCTATTTTTGTTTCCTGTCATATTGTCGCAAAAAGGAATGATTCTCAATTTATAAAAATTCAAATTCAAAATTTTTTACTTCAATGAAAGTCACCAAACTATGAAAAATTTTATTTTTCCTTACTATTTAAGACTTTCTCTACGTCAACTGCCAAAATATGGGATAAAGAGAGAGAAAGTCTCTCTCTACTCTCCTTCTCTTCTTTGCCCATATCACCATGGATGAAACCTTAACCCCACCTTTGCTATCAAATCCACCAATACCTAACACTCCCAGAGAAATCCTTATGGAGGATCCCCCATCGTATAAAGACATTGTCGCTGGAAAATTGAACTCCCACCACATCTTGTGGGGATCGATGGAGTCAAGTACAAATGAGGGACCAGAACAGGGCTATAAAGGAATTCTATTATCAGAGGATGATAAGCTCCGTTTATACACTCCCTGGATCTACTCTGTGATCATCAAACCAATATAAGAGAATTTTAATCACCAATATCTCAAGAAAAAAGTTGAGGATCTACGGAAACTATCCGAAGCTCTGTGTCTCATAGATCTGGGATTGGGCTTTTACACCGTCAAACTCTCCAAGGCGGAGAACCAATAATTAATTCTTCAAGGAGGACCTTGGTTTGTAGCCAGCATTTTCCTATCCGTAAGAAAGTGGGAATCAAATTTTGTCCCTACCCCTTCAAAAATCGACTCAACGATGATTTAGGTCAGACTCTCTCACCTGCCTACAGAACTGTATGACGCCGTCATCCTCCATCGAATCGGCACTGAAATTGGAAATTTGCTAAAATTAGATGTATGCAACTCTGCGACTTCGAGGGGTAGATACGCAAGAATTTGCGTCCAAATCCCCCTGGACAACCAGTGATGGAATACCCGTACTTTTCCTAGTTTAAAATTTTTCTCCAAGAATGTTAAAAGCTTTCTTTTAAAGATAAATTCACTTTTATAGACGTGAAATTTCTAAGATTTTTACTTTTTGTTCAAGGGAAAATCAAATAAGCTTTCCATCGATATCAAATTCGCCCAAATCCGACACCCGGCTGAAGAATTAGAGCTTTTTTAGTGAGATAGTGTATCACCTGAGCCTTTAGCGCATCGCGAAGATATCATGGCAATTGTCAATTTCCAGTGTTGCTCTATGATAGTGGCACATCGCGCCAAACTCCCAGGTCTCAAACAAGGTGGCAACACGATAGCTCTGCGTCGCGCCACCATGCAGATTTCCAATTGTCCAGTTCCAGTGACTTGGCGCGATAGTGGCGCATCGCGCCAAGGATGAAAATCAAGAAATTTTACTGAAATTACAAGACGCGTTCAGGGTTAAAAGGGCCAATTTTCTACCCCTATTTAAACCCAATAACACATGATTTAGTCATTCTTCACCCAAAATATACTAGTTTCTCTCAAGAACAAGCTAGGGTTTCTATTGGGGATTCAAATTCAAGAAGGTTTCACCGTCAATTCTTACGAAATCACGAACTAAGGTATGCATAGTGTTCATTCATGGACTCCTTTCGTCCATGAAGCCCAAGAATCTCTATTCTAAGTTTAAGTTTATGGATTTCTTTATGAATTTCATTTTGGGTTTGTTTTGTTTATGTTGAGAATGATCAATTGAATTCAAATCTATGTTGGGTGATCAATTTTATGTGGAATTGACTTGTATAGATATATATTCATGTGAACCTTTGAATAAACCCTAGGATGATGAAATTGGAGATGAATCATGATGTTTATTTGTTGTATAATGTTGACTACATGTGCTATGCATTCCATGTGTTTTGGAAAAAGTAACAATTCATTATGTTATTAAATTATTTAAGGCACTAAATTATGTTTTTAACTAAACAAAATATTTAGGGTAGCTTTTTTTTTTTCCTTTTAGGATCATAACGTGAAAATGGAGGGAGGGATTGCTATATATTATATTATATTTTAAGAATTCTTAGTTTTATATATTTTAGGAATTAATATTATAAATATAATTATATAATAAATGAATGATGTGAAAAGACGATTTTATTTATTGTAGAAACTTTTAATGAAGGGCAAAATGTTCAAATCACTTTTGTAAGGGTCTTTACACTTTTAATATATTTTCTAAGGTACTATACACTTTTAATATACTATAGATATAAATTATATATTATAAATTATAGATTATTGGATCCCATTCTCATAAATGCACCAAAGTCTTACCTTTATTTTTTCTCCATCTCTTTCCTTCTTCAATTATGTTTTTGTCCGTCCATTTCTCTTTCTTTTTTTTTTTTTTAATACAACAATTATTTTTATTCAGCTTACATTTTTTTTCACAGTTACTTTTTAAATTTTTTCTACTTATTTTATCTCAATATTTTTTATTCACGAAAGTAAGAAACTCAATATTTTTTTCCTAACTCATCATATTTCTAAAATTATATTATTCTCCTTTTGTCTTATATTTATTCCATCTATTTATTTTAACTTGTTCAATTTAAAAAATTAAGAAATATTGTCTCACTTCATACGTATTTTGTCCTTATTATCATGGTCTACTCCTCTATTTACAAATATTTGTCACCATTATTGATTGCACTACGCTTAAAAAAATAAATTATCCTTATTAATCACACTTCTGTTTAATGCTTCTATTGTTTTTTACATTGGCAAAATGCACTTTTGACCCTGACGGTTTTGTTAGTTGAACACTTATACTTACATGTTTGTCATTTGGACACCTGAACCCACAAAAAAGTAATATTTTAAACCCTTTTTTGGTGAGTGTAACACACTCTCCCCACGTCAGCTGCCACGTCTGCCACGTCATTTAAAAAAATAAAAAAATAAAAAATGTATTACATTAAATTCCAAGTCATTTTTAAAATGCTAAATAACAAATTAAATATTAAAATTAATTTAATTAAATAAGAAAAATTTATAATTGTAGAAAAATTTGAATAATCATGTTTATATTTTTGCTCACAAACTAAACATTAAATCCATTCCAAATAATTAAAATTCTTCTCCAACTAATTTAAATTTTTAACTATAAATTCATATATACGAACATAATAAATTTTTTATTTTTAAATTTGAATATCTTTAACAAATTCACAAAAGGTTTAATTTTTTTAAGCGAAATTCACTAAATTTTTTCAGTATTCACTATCAAAAAGATTTTAAATTTAAATTTTAATTCAAAAGAAATGAAAAGAATTGAATTGAGAAAAAATTAAAACAAAAAATAAAAAGTGAAGGTGGTGGTGTGGGGGGAGGGGGGCTGGAAGAGTGTTAGGGTGGGGTGTGGGGGCTGGGGGTGGGGAGGGGGCTGGTGAGGTGGGGTAGGGGGGAGGGGGGGGGGGGGGGGGGGGAGGGGCGGGAAGAGGCTGGGGGTGGGTGGGATGGGGCTAGGTGGGGTGTGGGGGTGGGGACGAGCTGCGGGAGGGAAAAAATATTTTTATTTTTTTAAAATTTTTAAAATGATTTTTAAAATTAAATTAAAAAAGATGGAGGGCAAAAAAGGATCCTTTTAAAATTATTTTTTAAATTTTATTATTATTTTTATTTTTTAATTATTTTAATATAAAATTAGTCAAAAATTGATCCACATTCGCACCCCTATGTGAGTGACTACACTCTC